>NC_135804.1:120465516-120773482 GCF_964213995.1 Mustelus asterias | reverse complement strand
AATGGGGCTAAAGGTAGACAAGTCTCCTGGCTCTGATGGAAATCATGCCGGGGTACTAAAAGAGATGGCGGGGAAATAGCAAATGCACGCGTGTTAATTTACCAAAATTTGCGAGACTCTGGGGCGGTTCCGGCAGATTGGAAAACAGCAAGTGTGACGCCACTTTTAAAAAAGGAGGTAGACAAAAGGCAGGTAATTATAGGCCAGTTAGCCTAATTTCTGTAGTAGGGGAAAATGCTTGAATCTATCAAGGAAGAAATAGCGAGACATCTGGATAGAAGTTGTCCCATTGGGAAGTGACAGCATGGGTTCATGAAAGGCAGGTCATGTTTAACTAATTTACTGGAATTTTTGAGGACATTACGAGTGCGGTGGACAATGGGGAACCGGTGGATGTGGCATATCTGAATTTCCAGAAGGCATTCAACAATGTGCCGCACAAAAGCCCGCTGCATAAGATAAAGGGGCGTGGTGTTACGGGTAAAGTATTAGCATGGATAAAGGATTGGTTAACAAACAGAAAGCAAAGACTGGGGGTAAATGGGTGTTTTTCTGTTGCCCATCAGTGACTAGTGGTGTGCCTCAGGGATCAGTGTTGAGACCGCAATTGTTCACAATTTACATAGATGATTTGGAGTTGGGAACCAAGAGTACTGTGTCATAGTTCACAGATGACGCCAAGATGAGTGGTAGAACAAAGTATGCAGAGGACACAAAGTCTGCAAAGGGATATAGATAGTTTGAGTGGACAAGGGTCTGGCAGATGGAGTACAATGTTGTTAAATGTGAAGTCATCCTTTTTGGTAGAAATAACAGCAATAGGGACTATTATTTAAATGGCAAAAAATTGCAGCATGCTCCTGTGCAGAGGGACCTGAGTGTCCTTGTGCATGAATCACAAAAAGTTGGTTTGCAGGTGCAGCAGATAATTAAGGCGGCAAATGGAATTTTGTCTTTCATTGTAACAGGAATGGAGTTTACATACAAGGTTGTTATGTTGCAGCTGTATAAGGTTCTGGTGAGGCCACACCTGGAGTACTGTGTACAGTTTTGGTCTCCTTAGTTGAGGAAGGATATACTGGCACTGGAGGGAGTGCAGAGGCGATTCACTCAGTTGATTCCAGAGTTGAGAGGGTTGGCTTATGAGGAGAGACTGAATAGACTGGGACTTTTCTCATTGGAATTTAGAAGAATGGGGGGGGCGGGGGATCTTATCCAGAAACATAAAATTATGAAGGGAATAGATAAGATAGAAGCAGGGAGTTTGTTTCCACTGATGGGTGAAATTAGAACTAGGAGGCATAGCTTCAAAATAAGGGGAAGCAGATTCAGGACCGAGTTGAGGAGAAACTTCTTCATCCAAAGGGTTGCAAATCTGTGGAATTCAATGCCCAGTGAAGCAGTTGAGGCTACCTCATTGAATGTTTTTGAGGTAAAGATAAGATAGATTTTTGAACAGTAAAGGAATTAAGGGTTATGTTGAGCGGGGGAGTAAGTGGAACTGAGTCCACTAAAAGATCAGCGCTGATTCTATTGAAAGGCGGAGCAGGCTCAAGGGGTCAAATAGCATAAGAAATAGGAGTAGGCAATGTTCTTATGTTCATAATTTTCAAGACTTCATAAGCTGAGGAAACTCATGGGGATATCTGGAGAGCAGTAGAAATTAAAAACAAAATAAAGTTCAAATTATACATAGTTGTAAACTATGGTGTGAAGTTAATATGCTTACTTTGTTTAATATTTCATGTACAATAAAAGTAGTTTTTTGTTTAAACTGTGAAAACTCGTGGTGCAGTTCTGTTAGTTAATTAGTGGATATTTGATTTTTTTTTTAGCATGCTCATGGTCCTTAATAAGATCGTAACAAAACAATTCAACAAACACACGTTTCCAAAAAGGAAAAATCAATCCAGGATGCAATAGCAATTTTTATCCTACTCTGCAAAAAGCAATTTCCTTCAAATCCTTTTCATTGCTTCTTCTGTACCTTCCTATTAAATTGCACAAATGCTTTCATTGAACTTCAACTATGCTGCAATTGCTCCTCAATGTGTTTGCTTTTTTACTCCTACTTTTACTCTTCCGTTGACCAACAAACCAGGAGATTTGAGAGTGTCACTTCCAATGATTTTGTGTGTCGACTGCAATCTTTATTCTGATGTAAAATGCATAAAACCATTTCCTGAATCAATTTGACATTTCAATTTATTTCTTGCTTAATACAAGATTACTTCATAGAATCATACAACATAGAAAGATGGTGTTGGAGAGAAAATCCTAGTAGGTTAGAGAAATTTGAAATAATTAGGGATTTACGGCACTAATCAAACCACTGATACTAAGTGAAATGGTCTTAGATCAGACTAACAGTTTAACAGGGAAATTGCCTGCATAAAGGCACATAAACACAGCAAGAGATTTGAAGAAGAATGAGATTTGAACAAGCATTTCTGATTTAAACGTGTATTTTGGTATTTTAAAATGTATTAGCTGTATTTTTAAAAATAACTGCACTTTAGCCAAAGGCAGGCTGCTGCGAGGGATGATTGGGTGAAGTTATAGCAGACATAACCACATTCTTTGGAACAATAAAACCACAGAACGTGCAAGTTCTTGTCAGCAAAAGTTACTAGCAGTAAGGTTCTCAGAGCCCCTGCATGAATATTTATATTGGCTGAAGTTTTTGGCGATACCTGGTCTCCAAAGAACCCCGCAACAGATGCCATTTTTCCCATCATGTTTGTCTAGCTCTCTGCAAGAGCAACTTAGCTACTCCCACGCCACAACTTTTCCCTGTATCTTTGCAATTTCTTTCGCTTCAAATAATTGTCCAATTCTCTTTTGAAAACCACGACTGAATCTGCCTCCACTGCACTCCCAGGAAATGCATTGCAGATCCTAACTACTTGAAATTAGAAAAAATGTCTCAATACTCTCTGGTTGTCAATCCTTCCACCTGTCCAGACCCCTTGATTGATCATCATTATTTTGATCACCTCGACCAAATCTCCTGTTAATCTTCTCTTCTCCAAGAAGAACAAACCAGCTTCTCCAATCTATCCATGTAACCAAGTTCTCTAATCTATGGAATCATTCTCGTGACTTTTTTCCCCTGCACGCTCTCTAATGCCTTCATGTCCTTCCAAAAGTGTGATGCCCAGAACAAACCAGTGTTTTATGCAGATTTATCAAAACTTTGTTTTTGCACTATATGTCTCCATTTCTAAAGCCCAGAATCTCATATGTTTTATTACACTGCTTTCGCAACCTGTCCTGCCACCTTCAATGAATTGCATCAATATACACCCAGGTCTCTCTGTTCCTGCAGCCCATAAACAATTGTTCCCTTAATTTTTTAATTGCTTATTTTTGCCAAAATAAATGTTTCCACACTTCGCCGCATGAAATTTCATCTGGCACTTGTCCATTCATTACACCAACCAATCTATATCCTCTTGAAGCTTATCACTATCTTCCTCACGATACATTTGTACCAGCTGCAATTTTGAAACTGCGTAATGTAAACTCAAGTCTAGGTTATTAATATACATCAGGAAAAGTAGGGGTTCTAAAATGACTAATTAGACGGTATCCTGTTTTATAATGTCCCTGTGAAATGCTTTGAAATATTTGAATATTTTAGTGACACTATATAAATACTAATCGTTATTGTTTTATAGTTATGGAGATCAGATCCTGCTGCCTGAACAGAGAGAAGATTTTGAACATGCAAAATTCATCTAATCACAGTATTACAGATAAATCAAAACAAAACTTGTATCTATATCCCTTTACTTTACACCTCCTTTAACTATATTTTTTCTCCCCTTGTCCAGGCTCTTCCTTTCCACGCTTGCAACTTATCTGCTGCCCTCTGCTACTTTAACAATTTATAATTTTACTATCCTTACCATCTCCTTTCATTATTTATGGCTGACGCAAACATTATGGGCCAAGTGGTCTCTTTCTGTGCCATAAACATTCTATGAATCTCTACACATGCATCCCCAGAAGAGCTTAGGTTTCTCCACTTCTTTCACAAAAGGAAACCCAAACAGTTCACTTCCACCTCTTGGCTGAACTTATTGATACACTGAATATCTTCGCCTTTGACACCATTCATATCGTCCCAATAAAACGTTTTGCCCTGGAAGCCTGTATAGGTTTTGGCTATACCTGCCTGGGGTATGTAGAAAGTTTCATTTTCTACTCCTATTCAGGTCGTGTCCCTCAATTGTTTTCGGTACATTAATTACATTTTCTACTCTTTGCCCTGAACTGGAACATTTCACCAAAATTGCTTTCACTTTCTATTATTCCCTCGCCTTCACATGGTCCAGCGGCGACTCTTCACTTCCTTTCATTGATTTTCTGTTTCTATTTCTAAAAATAGGCTATTCACCAATATTCACTGAATCCCATCACAGTCTTGTTCTTGCATTAATCAGGAAGCAGGATACTGGTGAGAATGGATTCCCTATTTGAAGAAACAAGAAGAAACTTAAAGAGCAAGGAGTCTCAGGCTGGTGCTTTGCCATTGAAGTCTGTTCAAAGATACTCAGCAAATTAAGTGAACTTTTAAAAGGCCATTTAAGACTGGCTCTAGTATGGAAAGGAGAAGTGATCCTGTTGGAAAGTCAGGAGGAGCTGGGGACTATCTACAAGGACACATATCTGCTGAGTGCGCGGCATTCTGTTGTGTTAGTTAGTTAATGGGAAAATAAGTTTTGTTATTTGGATGCCTGCCAAGTTATGATTAGTTGATGTTGATTTTAGATTGTTACAGTAAAGGTCTAAATACATGAAATCTTTTTGCAATTATTTCAATTGTGGGAAGTTTGTATATTTTCATAAAAGGTTTCGACCAAGATCATAACACAATTTATAGAAGTTCCCAGTGAGTTCTATCCAGAACTATTTCATTCACCAGTCTTACCTTAATTCTGTTGATGCATAAACAAGGAGCAAAGCTTTTCCAAACCAAACCATTAGCCAAGAAGCACGCAAATCAATTAGCGGAAATGGCAGATGACCAGAAATGAGCCAAGATGATCAAATAAATGCAGGCTAAAGCAACCCGCTTCACTGTCACCCCCTCCACCACTAATACACATGGCAGCAGTGTGTATCATCTACCAGATTCGCTGCAGCAAAACAACAAGCGTTTTGCGACAGTACTTTCCAAACCGCAAACTCCAACACTTCGAAGGACAAGGGCACCAGATGCTTGGGGACATCACCATCTTCAAATTTCCCTTCAAACTTAGAACTATATCACGATTCCTTCATTGTCAGTGGATCAAAATCTTTTGACTTCCTTCCAAACAGTACTCATCACATGGACTGCAACAGCTCAAGAAGATGGCTCAGCACTACTTTCTCAAGGACAATTAGGCACAGGCAATAAATGCTGGCTTAACCAGGAATGCCCTCATCCCATGAATGCATAAAACATCCTTTTAAAAAAATGTAGGCCCCTCAGATTTTTCAGGAAATAACATGGAAAAAGCAGCAAGCCATATAAACCAGAATTACCTATATTTCATCCAGTCCTGAGTAGACTGACTTTGATCTCTTGGGAGAATGAGAGCAAGCAGTGGCAGCACTACAATAGAGTTTAGCATCCGATAGTGGAAATAAATGATGGAAATAAAACTTGATGAGTGCTTTCTCCAATTACCATCCACAATACAGAGCTCACAGGTAATTAGAAATAGTAAACTTCTTGTCATTTAGTCTTCAGATATATGTATGTGAAGTTAAATTTGACAATATTACTCTGAGCAGTTCACATCTCTGTCAACATTCACCTCTGCATACATAGTTGTACTGTCAATTAGTCAAGAAATCAATAGATCTAACAGCATAATGGAAAACTGAGTTGTTTTTAATTCTTGTAATTGGTAAAAGTTGTAATTATTCTTTTTGTTACACTTTAACTGTGTTCTTAAATAAAGGTTGTTTTGATAAAAGCTTCCTAGTGGGTCACTTGAATCATACCTGGAGTGAAACATCTTATGCTCACCCATGCCAAAATCAAATGCAAACCTCGGGTCTCGGCTAACTTCATAAAACACCTTGGAGTTTCTGGACTGGATCTTAACAGTATCTGACTGTAAAAGAATATCGGCTTATTGCTGGACACACTAAGTTAATATGTTGAAACAATGAACAAGCACACTGTCCTTTATTCCTGGATCTATGTTTTTGTATGGAAAGTTGACTGGCAATATCCTTAAATCCGATACTATTCTACAAGACACAGTCTCACATCGTTAGAAAAGTGAAACTAAAGATGTTGCAAGTCGCAGTAAATTTGATTCAGATCCAATTGACCAGTGGAAACTGTACAATGAAATAAGTTGTAGCTGCAGTATCCAGCATCTGCCACTAGAAGCCACTAAACTATAGCATAGCCCACTCAAGGTGCAGAAGCAAAATTTCAACGCAACTGCAAAGTATGAAGCAAGATTGGGAATTTGATCTCAGCACTTCAAAATTGTAATGCTAAAGTTGCTGGTTGGGTACAAAAAAAATAGCTGCCAATTAGAGCATAGCATACTCTGAAAATCAGCAATGTGATAAATGACCAGATAATCTATTTTGGTGATGTTGAATGACGGATAAATATTGACTGGGACACCAAGAATAAATCCCCAGCTCTTTTTCAAAAAAAATGATGCCTGGGTTAGAGTGCTATATGCCACATAGCTCAGTTAGCAACGTTTAAAGACAATAAATCATAAATCTTATCAGTTAAAGGATCAAATTGGATCCAATTTTTACATACTTTTATATTTAATTACAGCAGTTACACATCATAAGCATCCAGTTCCTAACCTAGCAACCAAAGTTTCAGTCTGCCAGAGGCTAAATGTCAAGTTAATGCTCACCACTTGCAATTAAAAATCAATTAGCAATTAATGTTAAATGTGTATTAAAGTTTAATCTCCTTGAAATTTAGCAAGTAATTTCAAATACAGGTCAACTCTTAGACAAATTGAAAATTTCCATTTGGAACTGCAAATTTAAATAACTCCATCTTCAAACTATACTTGTCCCTTGTCCTCTCCAGTCAGTACTATCCGATTTCTTAATCTCTCCAAGGCCCTTAGGTCATCATTGATGCACATCTCTGTGCTCACATCTCCGACAATTCTCTCTTCCAAACACTTCAGTTCTATTTTTAAGCCTGGTCCAAGTTCTATCAGATTGATGTGGAGATGGCGGCGTTCGACTGGGGTGGGCGCAGTAGGAAATCTCACAAAACCAGGTTAAAGTCCAACAGGTTTATTTGGTATCATGAGCTTTCGGAGCGCTGCTCCTTCATCAGGTGAGTCTAACACTCACCCGATGAAAGGGCAGCGCTCCAAAAGGTCATGGTACCAAATAAACCTGTTGTTCTTTAACCTGATGTTGTGAGACTTCTTACTGTGTTTATCAGATTGATAATACTGCAGTAAACTAACATACAAAAAACTGTCAGCCTCACTCTAATTCTGGTCATTAGGGTTTTTTGCAGGAATTTTATTTCTTTTAGACATAGTACAATTTGGCTTTCCGCGAGCAACAGTTGTCAAAATGGCCAGCACAAAACAAAGCTACATCAAAAGCTCTGGCAAGAGGTGAACAAGAAATCAAGCTGTGATGGGACCTTCCCTCCTACTCCATTTTTTATAAATAATGCAACACAGCCCCAAATCTGGTACAGTACAGCTTGATAATTTCTCCATATAAGACAGGAGGAAATCAACACAGTTGTTTCAGTACGTTCAGTGTACGCAACGCTTCCACATATACAAAAGAAAGAGAGGACAAGTAACAGAAAATGCTGAACAATCTTAGTCGGTCTGACAGCACCTGTGGAGAGAGAATAGAGCCAACATTTTGAGTCAGGATAAAAGAGGATAAAGCCATGGATAAAAGCAAAGTAGTGCACACTCTCACGTATAGTATATTAGACGCAGTACTACAAATAGTACAGAAAGCCTTGCAGGAGTAAATCAGACACTACAGAACCTGTATATTTGACATGGGGCCCCATACTTTCTGGAATGCATCCAATGTGGATCAGAATGTACAGGTTAGGAATTCCATTGGGATACATTCCATAATAATTTAATGCCAAATCAGAACAAAAGGAAAAACTTATCAATAATCCAGGAGCAAAGGATATTCTTCCACGCTGCAAATGTTGGGTTATTGTGCAGCTTTTTCTTATTGACATCAATGACTTTTTTCTCTGGGAGCCCCAAAATCAAGTGCAAAGGATCAATTTCCAAGGCCATATTAAATATCTTCTCAAGCTGTATGTACCGAACCAGTGGGATTTAATTTTGACACAGGCCAAGGCACAATGTGTGTCCTCACCTCTCACCAATTTGCATTTTTGGCACAGTGGGGATATAGTGGGATTTGGTGTAATAAGCTTGGTGTCATATATTAAATTGGGCCGTCTTTGTTTTACTACAGACAGATTCTATTGCCATTTTCCCAGATACTGTCCCAGGTCTCCTCATCAATATTCACTGCGAGATATTTTTCCCAAGATCGCTGAACAAGATAATAAATTCACACAGGATCTAGAATAAAACGTGAGATTAAAATTGCTGATCAATTGCATTGGTTCCATAAATATCAAGTTTGTTTTCCCACCGGGGAGCAGATATTAAGGCTTGTAAATGTCTGAAAAGGGAATGTCTCAGGATATCATATTTGTATCACAGCTGCTCAAAAGATATAAGAACATAAGAACTAGGAGCAGGAGTAGGCCATCTGGCCCATCGAGCCTGCTCCACCATTCAATAAGATCATGGCTGATCTTTTTGTGGACTCAGCTCCTCTTACCTGCCCGCTCACCATAACCCTTAATTCCTTTACTGTTCAAAAATTTATCTATCCTGGCCTTAAAAACATTTAATGAGGTAGCCTCAACTGCTTCACTGGGCAGGGAATTCCACAGGTTCACAACCCTTTGTGTGAAGTTCCTCCTCAACTTAGTCCTAAATCTGCTTCCCCCTTATTTTGAGACTATGTCCCCTAGTTCTAGTTTCACCCATCAGTGGAAACAACTTCCCAATTCTACCTTAACTATTCCCTTCATAATCTTATATGTTTCTATAAGATCTCCCCTCATTCTTCTGAATTCCAATGAGTATAGCCCAAGTCGACTCAGGCTCTCCTCATAAGCCAACTCTCTCAACTCCGGAATCAACCTAGTGAATCTCCTCTGCACCCACTCCAATGCCAGTATATCCTTTCTCAAGTACGGAGACCAAAACTCAACACAATACTCCAGGTGTGGCCTCACCAGTACCTTACACAGCTGCAACATAATCTCACTGTTTTTAAACTCCATCCCTCTGGCAACGAAGGACAAAATTCCATTTGCCTTCTTAATTACTTGCTGCACATGCAAACTAACTCCTTGAAATTCCTGCACAAAGACACCCAGGTCCCTCTGCACAGCAGCATGCTGCAATCTTTTACCATTTAAATAAGAGTCCATTTTGCTGTTATTCCTACCAAAATGGATGACCTCACATTTACCAACATTATACTCCAACTGCCAGACCCTCGCCCACTCGCTTAGATTATCTATATCCCTTTGCAGACTTTCAGCGTCCTCTGCGCACTTTGCTCTTCCACCCATCTTAGTGTCATCTGCGAATTTTGACACAGTATACTTGGTCCCCAACTCCAAATCATCTATGTAAATCGTAAACAATTGTGGTCCCAACACTAATCCCTGAAGCACGCCACTAGTCACTGATCGCCAACCAGAAAAACACCCATTTACCCCCACTCTTTGCTTTGTTAGTTAACAATCCTCTATCCATGCTAATACATTACCCGTAACACTGTGCACCTTTATCTTATGTAGCAGTCTTTGGTGTGGCACCTTGTCAAATGCCTTCTGGAAATCCAGATACACAGGTTCCCCATTGTCCACTACACATGTAATGTTCTCAAAGAATTCCACCAAATTAGTCAAACATGACCTGCCCTATTTTTTGGCATGTTATTTGTGTCTTCCACTGTGAAGACAGACACAATGCCTCAGCCATTTTCTCATTTCCAGTTATTACATCCCCCTTCTCATCCTCTAAAGGACCAATGTTTACTTTAGCCACTCTTTTTCGTTTTATATATTTGTAGAAACGTTTGCTACCTGCTTTTATATTCTGAGCTAGTTTACTCTCATAATCCATCTTACCTTTCTTTATAGCTTTTTTCGTGGCTTTCTGCTGACCTTCAAAGATTTCCCAATCCTCTCGGTTCCCACTAATCTTTGCTACTTTGTATGCATTTTCTTTCAATTTGATACCCTCCTTTATTTCCTCAGATATCCATGGCGGATTATCTCTTTCTACAGTCCTTCCTTATCACTGGTATATGCTTTTGCTGAGCACTGTGAAAGATCACTTTGAAGGTCCTCCACTGTTCCTCAATTGCCCCACCATAAAGTTTTTGCTCCAAGTCTACCTGAGCCAACTCCTCCTTCATCCCTTTATAGTCTCCTTTGTTTAAGTACAAGACACTGGTATTGGATTTTACCTTCTCACGCTCCATCTGTATTTTAAATTTAACCATCAGAGAGCTTGGTGAAGATAGGGGTCGAGATGAGTATACGGCTTGTAGGAAGGGACTAAAGAAGGAAATTAGGAGAGCCAGAAGGGGTCACGAGAAGGCCTTGGCGAGTAGAATTAGGGAAAACCCTAAGGCGTTGTATAAATATGTGAAGAGTAAAAGGATGAGACGTGAAGGAATAGGGCTTATAAAAGGTGAAGGCGGGAAAATCTGTACAGAACCAGTAGAAATGGCAGAGGTGCTTAATGAGTATTTTGCCTCGGTTTTCACAGAGGAGAAGGACATGGGTGGATGTACTGCGGGCTTGCGGTGGACTGAAAAGACTGAGTATGTGGACTTTAACAAAGAGGTTGTGCTGGAATCTTTGAATGGCATCAAGATAGATAAGTCGCCGGGTCCAGATGGGATGTACCCCAGGTTACTGTGAGAGTCGAGGGAAGAGATTGCAGAGCCTCTGGCGATGATCTTCGCGTCGTCGATGGAGACGGGAGAGGTGCCGGAGGATTGCGGATGTGGTTCCTATTTTCAAGAAGGGGAATAGGGATAGCCCAGGAAATTACCGACCGGTGAGTCTAACCTCAGTGGTTGGTAAGCTGATGGAGAAGATCCTGAGGGACAAGATTTATGAGCATTTAGAGGTTTAGTATGCTCAAGAATACTCAGCATGGCTTTGTCAAAGGCAGGTCGTGCCTTACGAGCCTGGTGGAGTTCTTCGAAAATGTGACTAAACACATTGATGAAGGGAAAGCGGTAGACGTGGTTTATATGGATTTTAGCAAGGCGTTCGATAAGGTCCCCCATGCAAGGCTTCTCGAAAAAGTGAGAGGGCATGGGATCCAAGGGGCTGCTGCCCTGTGGATCCAGAACTGCCCAAAGGAGGCAGAGTGTGTGTATAGATGGGTCTTTTTCCAAATGAAGGTCGGTCACCAGTGGTGTGCCCCAGGGATCTGTTCTGGGACCCTTGCTGTTTGTCATTTTCATAAATGACCTGGATGAGGAAGTGGAGGGATGGGTTGGTAAGTTTGCTGATGACACAAAGGTTGGTGGGGTTGTGGATAGTCTGGAGGGATGTCAGAAGTTACAGAGGGACATAGATAGGATGCAAGACTGGGCGGAGAAGTGGCAGATGGACTTCAACCCAGATAAATGTGTCGTGGTCCATTTTGGCAGGTCAAATGGAATGAAGGAATACAATATAAAGGGAAAGACTCTTAGTACTGTGGAGGATCAGAAGGACCTTGGGGTCCGGGTCCACAGGACTCTAAAATCGGCCCCGCAGGTGGAGGAGGTGGTTAAGAAGGCGTATGGTGTGCTGGCCTTTATCAATCGAGGGATTGAGTTTAGCAGTCCGGGGATAATGATGCAGCTATATAAGACCCTCATCAGACCCCACTTGGAGTACTGTGCTCAGTTCTGGTCGCCTCATTACAGGAAGGATGTGGAAAAGATTGAAAGGGTGCAGAGGAGATTTACAAGGATGTTGCCTGGATTGAGTGGCATGCCTTATGAGGATAGGCTGAGGGAGCTCGGTCTTTTCTCCTTGGAGAGACGTAGGATGAGAGGAGACCTTATAGAGGTATATAAGATGTTGAGAGGCATAGATCGGGTGGACTCTCAGAGGCTTTTTCCCAGGGTGGAAATGGCTGCTACGAGAGGATACAGGTTTAAGGTGCTGGAGGGTAGGTACAGGGGAAATGTTGGGGGGGAAGTTTTTCACACAGAGGGTGGTGGGCGAGTGGAATCGGCTGCCGTCAGTGGTGGTGGAGGCAAACTCAACAGGGTCTTTTAAGAGACTCCTGGATGAGTACATGGGACTTAATACGATGGAGGGTTATAGGTAGGCCTAAAAGGGAGGGATATGTTCGGCACAACTTGTGGGGCCGAAGGGCCTGTTTTGTGCTGTAGTTTTCTATGTTTCTATGTTTCTATACTGTGATCGCTTCTTCCAAGAAGATCCTTAACTGCAAGATCGTTAATTATTCCCGTCTCATTACATAGGACCAGATCTAGGATAGCTTGCTCCCTTGTCGGTTCCATTACATACTGTTCAAGGAAGCTATCGCGGATACATTCTATGCTCCTCCTCAAGGCTGCCTTAACCGACCTAGTTTGACCAATTGATATGTAGATTAAAATCCCCCATGATAATTGCTGTACCATTTTTACATGCATCAGTTATTTCTTTGTTTATTTCTCGCCCTACAATGATGTCATTATTTGGTGGCCTATAGACTACGCCTATCAGTGGCTTTTTCTAATTTCCACCCAAATGGATTCAACTTTTTTTTTTCCATAGAACCTATATCATCTCTCACTACCGCCCTGATATCATCCTTAAATATCAGAGCTACACCACCTCTCTTACCTTCCTGTTGGTCCCTCCAAAAAGTTTGATACCCCTGGATATTCCACTCCCAGTCGTGACCATCCTGCAACCATGTCTCTGTAATGGCCAACAAATCATACTCGTTTGCAATGATTTGTGCTGTCAACTCATTTACCTTGTTTCGAATGCTACAAGCATTCAGATAAAGTGCCCTTATGCTATTTTTTGTACCTTCTTTTTGAATTCTAACACTTCCATTAACAACATCTCCTGAGTTCTCCTTCCTTTTAACTTTTTTCCTGATTTTTGATGTAGTTGGAACCTTCCCCCCACATTTTGTCCTTGCTCCCTCCTTCTCGGACTCCTTACATAGGTTCCCATCCCCCTGGCTTATTAGTTTAAACCCTCCCCAACCGCTCTAGCAAACACTCCCCCTAGGACATCAGTCCCAGTCCTGCCCAGGTGTAACCAGTCCAATTTGTGCAGGTCCCACCTCCCCCAGAACCGGTCCCAATGTCCCAGGAATCTGAAACTCTCCCCCTGACGCCATCTCTTCAGCCACGTATTTATTCGATATATCCTCTCATTTCTACTCTGACGAGCACATGGCATCGGGAGTAATCCTGAGATCAGGTGCTGCCTGGTTTGGAGGGTAGGTCTTATGAGGAAAGGTTGCGGGAGCTAGGGCTGTTCTCTCTGGAGCGGAGGAGGCTGAGGGGAGACTTAATAGAGGTTTATAAAATGATGAAGGGGATAGATAGAGTGAACGTTCAAAGACTATTTCCTCGGGTGGATGGGGCTATTACAAGGGGGCATAACTATAGGGTTCGTGGTGGGAGATACAGGAAGGATATCAGAGGTAGGTTCTTTACGCAGAGAGTGGTTGGGGTGTGGAATGGACTGCCTGCAGTGATAGTGGAGTCAGACACTTTAGGAACATTTAAGCAGTTATTGGATAGGCACATGGAGCACACCAGGATGATAGGGAGTGGGATAGCTTGATCTTGGTTTCAGATAAAGCTCGGCACAACATCGTGGGCTGAAGGGCCTGTTCTGTGCTGTACTGTTCTATGTTCTATCACTACCTTTGAGGTCCGATTTCTTAACTTTCTTCCTAGCTCTGCTTTTTGCACCTCATCCCTTTTTTTTTAAACCTATGTCGCTTGTACCAATGTGTACCACGACGTAGTACACGTTGGTACAAGGAGGTACCACTAAACAGGTCACCAAACTGAATGAGTTCCTTAACCTTCCACATATCAAAACCATTGTCCATAAGACCCGGTGGAAAATCAAAGTTATCCTGAATGGGGGAGAGAATGGAAGTCAAATTAAATCTTCCTTCCAACTCATGGACCACCCTCCATGTTCTCGAAATGTTAATGATTATTGGAGTCTCACATTTGTCAAGCATAATCTCACATTCCTCAAGAAACAACAGAGATTGTGATGAGCACATAGACTGGCCAGGTTCAAAATCAGGCCAAATGCATGGGGAGACTCCTTCTTAAACACTCTTGACTAAATTTATGAGGCGCTAACTGATGCATCCTAATATTCGGCAGCCCTAGACCCATCTTTGAACTAAGAAGCTGCAATTTGGCCAATTTCAAATGAGGTCTCTTTTTGTTCCATATAAAGAAGCTGAACACCCCATTCATTGCCTTTAGTCAGAAGCAAAATTAGTAGCATCTGTAAAGGATATAACAACCTATGCAGCACATTCATCACATTTGCTCAGTGCTACCCTGACCAGCAGTGATATCAGTAAAGAGGACCAATGATGTAGGTCCCACTGAATAGAAGCAAGTAAGGGGGTAAGTTTGCCTTCGATAACTGTCAGAATGAGGGGGACCAACTAAAGAGGAAAAGAGCAAAGGGGGGAGGTCTCCCTCTAAGCTTTCCCAAAGACACAGCCTTGGATTTTGCCAAATTAATTTTAAAGCCCAAAAAGGAGCCAAACCCACACACAAATAGCAGGAACAGAGATATCTGACTTAGACACAAATGGCTAAACAACATCTGTGTATAACGTGATCTTATGTTGCTTTCCACCACTCGACAAGCCAAAACCAAAAGATTCTCTCCAATTGCCTCCACTACAGGTTTGATAGCTATTGCAAACAATGATGGGGATAATGGGCAACCCTTTAATACCTTGTTGAAGACAAACATTATCAGATCTATAACTGTTCGTAAGGACTGCCGCCAGTGGATTTTTATAAAGCACCTGTACCCACTTAACAAATCCCTCACCCCTATTACAACTGAAGCAAGGATTCTGATTCATGGGGCACAGCATGAGGACTGAGGAAAGAACTAACTTTCCAATGGGGCGGGCAGCACTCAACTGAGCTAAGAATCCCCTGCTCAATCGAATAACTCAGGTAGCACAACAGGCTTTAACAAATGAATGGGAAGATTCAGGAATGCATAAATTCAGAAGCAGTAAGAAAAATTACAAGGATATAGAGCAGAGCAGCAATTTGGGTAAAAATAAGCTGAATGAGTCAGAAAACAGCAGACAGCATAATAAAGAAGGCATTATAAACCAAGTCAGGAGGGAAAAATAGATAAAAGCTAAAGGCATGAATTCTGAATAAACAACGCATTTGAAACAAAACAAATTACTAGCACAGATAGAAATAAATTGTTGAATCTAAAGCAATTGCCAAAACGCAAGTGACCCCAAGGCTGGAAACTAAAAATTCAAGGACTTGTGATTTTTGAAAAAGGTAGGCAATTTGCAGAGGAGGAGCTGTGAACCTCATAATAAAGGGTGGGACCAAGACAGTGAAGAGAAAGGATCTTAACTCAGAAAATCAAGATGTAGAATCAGTTTGGGTAGGGTTAATTAACATGAGCAAAAAACACCAAGGGAACTTACATAAAATACTCCCACACTATCATAGTAGCATAGGGCAGTGTAACAAGCAGTAAATTAGATGTGCATGTAACAGGGAAATATAGTAATCATGGCCAACTTTCATGTTCATATAGAATGGACAAACCAAATTTGCAGAAAGAGCAAGGAGCACAAGTTTGTGGAATACATTTACAACAGTTCTCTAGATCAGTACATCAAAAACCAATGAGGGGACAGGCCATTATACATAGAGTCTTAATAATACCACTAATTTTTAAGGCCCTATGTTGGTTTGAACTAATATTTTAGGATTTTACCTTGGCCATTTTTTTAATAGTTCAATTTGAATTTCTGTCTGCTGAGTGAAACAACTAAACAGTTAGAAGCAGGCTGAGAAGAGAGAAGCAGCTGGATCTGTGAGGAAACTACACTTCATAATAACTTAATGGTCTTAAAGCTGCCAAACCGTCTAGGAAGCTTAAAGCTTCAAGGAGATAAGCAGGTTTCGGTCAACAGTTTAAACTCAACATGGTTTCTTTATTTTGGTGTCTATTAGACAAAACCACATCTTCGAATTCGACTCAAGTCTGCTAATACCTTGATCTATTTTATCTCCAGCAGAAGAACACTTACATTTAAGGATGACATCTTACTGGGGATTACTAACATTTGCTCTTAATTTCCTCGGTATCCACAGGAATAGGTTAATATGTTTATGTTAACTGTATACATCTATTATTGGTAAGAGGACATAAAACTTTGGAGTAACTGCAATCCGTATCTAAAAGAATGTGTCATTTGTTCATAATGTAACGTAACCTCCTGAGCCCCAGGAAGTAAGGGATGGCCATTTGTCTCTGCCTGTATGACTCTAGTTACAGAGGCGAGATACCAGATGACCCTCACCCTCAGCCAATGGATAAGGTTAATTTGGACAATTTACTATTTAGAGAATCAGAATCAGTCAGAATTAAGGATAAAAGTTGAAAACTCTGTATTACTCAGCACAGTTGTACCATTGCTTCCGTGGTTTAATTCTTCTGTGATATAGTTCAATGTCACAATGAAACAGAAGGAGCAACAAGACAGCGCTAAGTAATAACCTCGGATAAAGCAGCTTCTGGGGATGAATGGTTATGATGCTTTAAAATTTTATACTGAGTTTATGAATGATTTTATTAATTCCAAAACAACCATCTTAAATCTAAAGAAAGCAAACTACATAGGTATGAGGGCCAAGTTGGCTAAAGGAGATTGGGAATCTACAGTAAAATATCTGACGACAGATAAGCAATGCCAAACAATAAAACAATCAATTCATAATTCAAAATTAATCTACACTACAATTGGGAATAAAAACTTCACAGAAAAGTTGGTCTAACTGTGGCTAACAAGGGAAGTTCAATTAAAAGAGTCACATCGTGTTGCCAAAAAGGTGGAAAACGTGGCATTTGGAAGAACTTTAGAATTCAGAAAAGAATAACCAAATAATTGATAAAGAAAAAATAGAAGTGAGACTAAAGTGGTGAAACAGATAATAGCAGATTGTAAAAGCTTCCCTTGGTCTGTAAATAGGAAGAGATTAGAAAAAGCAAAAGTGGGATCCCTGCAGGAACCAA
Organism: Mustelus asterias; assembly: GCF_964213995.1. Lineage (NCBI taxonomy): Eukaryota > Metazoa > Chordata > Chondrichthyes > Carcharhiniformes > Triakidae > Mustelus > Mustelus asterias. The sequence continues at coordinate 120,756,081 of NC_135804.1, read as the reverse complement.
ATGGCGACATCCCAGGGTTTTAAAAGGGGTAGCATCAGAGACAGTGGGTAAGTTAGTTAAGAGGATAGGTATAAATGTGTCAGTTTCCAATTGTTTCAGCCCAGTTACTTATAAATTATATCAATGACTAAGAGGAGAGGATCAAGTGTAACTTAACCAAACTTCTCTCAGGCATTTTCGGGAAGGCAATAAATCTAGGCCTTGCCAGCAATGCGGATTCCCAAGAACAAATAAATAGTCTGCTGACAATATATTTACTGGGAAAGTAAGCTGCAAGGAGGACACAAAGGGGCTGTTGAGTTGGCAAGAATGTGACAGATGGAATGTAATGTGGGGGATGTGAAGTTAATCTACATTTAAGAGGGAACATTGAAAACTAGAATTTCATTTAAATGGTGATGAGACATGAATCGCTAAGGTAGGGACATGTTCGGCACAACTTTGTGGGCTGAAGGACCTGTATTGTGCTGTACTTTTTCTATGTTTCTATGAAACATTATGGTATTCAGTGAGCTTGCCTGAAAGACAGTCCAACCAACATTCACTGGACTGATTCCTGGGATAGAGGGATTTTCCAACTGGAAGAAACTGAGAAGAATAGGCCGATATTCCCCCAGATTTTATATGAATAAAAGGTGATCTCATCAAAACAAATAAAATTCTGAGAAGGCTTGGCAGAGTATGTGCAAGGAGGGCATTTTGCCTGGCCAGGCAGTCTAAATGTAGGTTCAAAGTCTCAGAATAAGATATAAACCATTTAGGACCGAGATGAGGTGAAATTTCTTCACTCAGATCAATCAAGTACATTTAAGACAGAGATCAATAGACTATTGGATACTAATGAAATCAATGAAAATTTGGATAATGCAGAGAGTAGAGTTGAGGTTGAAGATCTATGATTTTAATAAATGACCAAATTATCTATTCCTGGTCCTATTACATTCTTATGAACCATCTGGTCATAGTTAAGCTATGTTAAATAACAAAACTGAACAGATTTGAAGAGGAATGCGTAGAGCAAGTGAATACAGAACTGGATAACAATGACATGCTGAAGGATCCAAGAAAGGCGTAATAGGTGGAGAAGGGGAAAAGGGCTGAGAAGGTATAAGTATAACAGACGTACAATATTTTAATGGGGAAATGGAAGAGCAGACCTGAAAATATTCATGAAATGTTTATTTTGGAAGAATGTTACTCAACTGTTTTATTTTCCTGCATTAAATAAAAGCTAGAGCAATGGACTTGTTAAACTTGATTTTGATTTTCCAGAATTGGTGCATAAAAGTTACAGGAAAGAGATTTGATGAAATAGACAACACAAAATATAACAATTTGCATTTAATGCGCAAGTTGCTGAGAATCAAAGTTGAAATCCATAAATGAGTACACTGAGGCATGAAATCCTCCTCCAGAGGCTAGTGCAAAATTTACCGAGGGAAAGTAGTTACATTCTATTAGCTCTGTGACTCTGCATTTTACAATGTTACCTATTTCTATTTAGCCATGACAAAAGGATTTGTGAACATTCTGTGGAAAATGTACTGTTCTGGCCATTTTAAAAATGCTACATTTTTCAAGGCTTAGCCAATCTAATCAAAGGAGAAAAGTGTGTCGTAGCTTTCATGCGCACTTGCTACTTCTTCATTAGTATGATCCTACATGATCAGTTGTGGTTTGTGGGTGTTTTATGAAAATTAAATTTGAGGCAAGATTCTGTAAGGGGCAATATTTGAAAGTGAGAGAGATATACAATATAAACATTTTCGCACAAGTTTTGTGATCTTGTCTGCTCTTGTTGTCAGTCCAGGCCACATTAAATCAGTCAAGAACATTCAAATTGAGTATGCTCACCCTGAGGGGGAACAAAGGATTATTTGCACATTTGCTTGGAGGAGAATGGTTGGAAGAAGCAATGTGCGCTAGACTGCTCATTTCAGTTACTAAGATTGAATGATTCGGTATAGCACATGCAGAGAGTGGTTCTTTTTGAGAGTGAGAGAATGAGGGAGAGATTCTCCCTTCTGCAAAAGCAACATCATAAATTGCAACACAGGTCACATTCATCTCAGGTCCACCAGATCCAGAAGAAAATGGAAAAAACATTTTCAGACATCCCGAGAGTAACAAGATCAATTAACTCTCTTTTGCATACTTTCGACATGCATCTCAGTAGATTTCACATGCTCTTGCTAATTAGAGTTTCCATTTCCATGCGACTGAAGTCAAGGGTCATCTGCAGTGGAGCATTGAAAAACCTTTCACTTAGTAATAACATGCTCCGTTCAGCACCACTGTCTCACATATCACAACATGAGTGATTTACCATTTCCTCTGTAGTCAGGACCAATGTTCTCTCCAGAGAGAACAAAGAACAGTACAGCACAGGAAACAGGCCCTTCGGCCCTCCAAGCCTGTGCCGCTCATTGGTCCAACGAGACCATTCGTTTGTATCCCTCCATTCCCAGACTGCTCATGTGACTATCCAGCTAAGTCTTAAACGATGCCAGCGTGTCTGCCTCCACCACCCTACTTGGCAGCGCATTCCAGGCCCCCACCACTCTCTGTGTAAAAAAACGTCCCTCTGATATTGGAGTCATACCTCGTCCCTCTCACCTTGAGCCCGTGACCGCTCGTGATCGTCACCTCCGACCTGGGAAAAAGCTTCCCACTGTTCATCCTATCCATACCCTTCATAATTTTGTACACCTCTATTAGGTCTCCCCTCATTCTCTGTCTTTCCAGGGAGAACAAGCCCAGTTTACCCAATCTCTCCTCATAGCTAAGAACCTCCATACCAGGCAACATCCTGGTAAACCTTCTCTGCACGCTCTCCAAAGCCTCCACGTCCTTCTGGTAGTGCGGCGACCAGAACTGGACGCGGTACTCCAAATGTGGCCTAACCAGCGTTCTATACAGCTGCAACATCAGACTCCAGCTTTTATACTCTGTACCCCGTCCTATAAAGGCAAGCAGACCATATGCCTTCTTCACCACCTGAGCTGCCACCTTCAAGAATTTGTGGACTTGCACACCTCGGTCCCTTTGTGTTTCCATACTCTTGATGGCTCTGCCATTTATTGTATAACTCCCCCCTACATTAGTTCTTCCAAAATGCATCACTTCACATTTATCCGGATTCAATTCCATCTGCCATTTCTCCACCCAATTTTCCAGCCTATCTATATCCTGCTGTATTGTCCGACAATGTTCATCGCTATCCGCAAGTCCAGCCATCTTCGTGTCATCCGCAAACTTGCTGATAACACCAGTTACACCTTCTTCCAAATCATTTATATATATCACAAATAGCAGAGGTCCCAGTACAGAGCCCTGCGGAACACCACTGGTCACAGACCTCCAGCTGGAAAAAGACCCTTCGACTGCTACCCTCTGTCTCCTGTGGCCAAGCCAGTTCTCTACCCATCTAGCCACCTCTCCTTGTATCCTATGAGCCTTAACCTTCTTAACCAACCTGCCATGAGGGACTTTGTCAAATGCCTTACTGAAATCCATATAGACGACATCCATGACCCTTCCTTCGTCAACCGTTTTTGTCACTTCCTCAAAAAATTCCACCAAATTTGTAAGGCACGACCTCCCTCTTACAAAACCATGCTGTCTGTCACTAATGAGATTGTTCCGTTCTAAATGCACATACATCCTGTCTCTAAGAATCCTCTCCAACAACTTCCCTACCACGGACGTCAAGCTCACTGGCCTATAATTACCCGGGTTATCCCTGCTACCCTTCTTAAATAACGGTACCACATTCGCTATCCTCCAATCCTCAGGGACCTCACCTGTGTACAATGAAATGACAAAGATTTCCGTCAGAGGCCCAGCAATTACATCTCTTGTCTCCCTGAGCAGTCTAGTATGGATGCCATCAGGCCCTGGGGATTTGTCAGTTTTAATGTTACCTAAAAAACCTAACACTTCCTCCCTTGTAATGGAGATTCTCTCTAACGGGTCAACACCTCCCTCTGAGACACTCCCAGTCAATAAGTCTCTCTCCTTTGTGAATACCGATGCAAAGTATTCATTTAGGATCTCCCCTATTCCCTTGGGTTCTAAGCATAATTCCCCTCCTTTGTCCCTGAGAGGTCCGACTTTTTTCCTGACAACTCTTTTGTTCCTAACATATGAATAAAATGCCTTAGGATTCTCCTTAATCCTGTCTGCCAAGAACATTTTGTGACCTCTTTTGCACAGATGTATGGCTACACGGCAAATTTAGTGACCTCAAATGGACAAATGTATGGCTACACGGCAATCAGGAATGTGCCACCCATGGAACAAATGGGATGTGCACAAGTCTCTTTACAATGAGTGATTGTGCAGCAATCTGCAAAGGGAACCGTGCTGTGCAATCCAACCGCACACAGGAAACAGTGAATTTAGAAAGCACCAGTTCATTGTTAATAGCATCTTACATTTATATAGTGACATTAATGTAGTAAAAGATCTAAGGGCGCACTGAAGCAAGAAACAAAATCAAACTACATGAGTGAACATTAGCACAGATTACCTAACACTTGGCCAAAGAGTAGGTGCCAAGGGGGCATTTTGAAGAAGGAAAGATAGATTGAGGCGCAGAAAGGTTTAGGGAGGGAATTTCAGATTCGGCCCTCAGCAGCAGAATGCGCTGCCACCAACAATGTAGAGATTAAAATCAGAAATTCCTGAGAGGCCAAAATTGAAGGAGCATAGATATCTTGGCGAGAACATTTTCAGGGTACTGGGATGAGCAATAAAGAATGAAGAATTTAAATGAGTGAACCTGCCTTCGGACTTAAGAAAATGTAGAAGTCCATCATGTTAATTATGTATAAGGAGCCAAATATGTTTTGAAACTTGACTTTACTCTTGGTTGCATATTTCCATTGCCTCAACTGAGTGAAATCAGAGCTTGTTTTAAAAAGTAGGTGGAAGTGAATCTCACTTTCTGTATGACTGTTTCAGGTCACTCCGAGTGGCAATTATGACCCTCCATATTTGCTTCCTTTTCCTCCCCATATTTTTGTGGGCTTGCTTCCCTTTGGGCATGCATACAGTAGCCAGTAATCATTCTGTATATTTAGTGCTGCAGCACACTACCAGATCTGTCCAAGCAACAGAATGTTTTTAGCATTCCAACGGTGTACTCCACAGTGACGGCAGGTACCTGTGCTTTGCTGCAGTGTGGAGTTTTTGAAATTGGAGTAAAAGACACAATGGACTGTTGCAAAACGAAAGCATCATATTCATTAACAGCACAACATAGATATGATAAAGAAGGACTGTAAGAAAAGGGATAACCAGCCGTGGATAACGAAGGAAATTAAGGAGAGAATTAAATTAAAGACCGATGCGTACAGAGTTGCCAAAAATAGTGGAGAATCGGAAGATTGGGAAAACTTTAAGAAACAACAAAGAACAACTAGGAAAGCGATAAAGAAGCTGGGCTAGCTCCACATATAAAAAATGATAGTAAAAGCTTTTACAAATATATAAAAAGGAATAGAGTGGCAAGAGTGAACGTTGGACCCTTGGAGGACGAGAGGGGGGATTTAATAGTGGGAAATGAGGAAATGGCTGAAACTTTAAATAAGTTTTTTGTGTCGGTCTTCACGGTGGAAGACACAAATAGTTTACCGAATATTAACGATAAAGGGTTGGTAGGAGGAGAGGTACTCAATACAATTAACGTTACCAGGGAGGCAGTGCTTGGTAGACTAACGGGACTGAAGGTGGACAAGTCCCTGGGCCCGGATGGAATGCATCCCAGGGTACTGAAAGAAATGTCAGCGGTAATAGCGGATGCGTTAGTGGTTATTTATCAAAATTCGTTGGATTCTAGGGTAGTGCCGGCAGATTGGAAAACGGCTAATGTTACGCCGCTGTTTAAAAAAGGAAATAGACAAAAGGCGGGTGACCACAGGCCAGTTAGCTCAACGTCTGTAGTTGGGAAAATGCTGGAATCCATCATTAAAGAAGAAATAGCAGGCCATCTGGATAAGAATGGTTCGATTAAGCAGACGCAGCATGGATTCATGAGGGGAAAGTCGTGCTTGACAAACTTGTTGGATTTTTATGAAGATGTGACTAGTGCGGTTGACGGAGGGGAACCAGTGGATGCGGTGTTTTTGGATTTCCAAAAGGCGTTTGATAAGGTGCCTCACAAAAGGTTGCTGAAGAAGATTGGGTCACACGGAGTTGGGAGGTAGGGTGTTAGCGTGGATTGGGAATTGGCTATCCGACAGGAAGCAGAGCATCAGAATAAATGGGTGCTTTTCTGGTTGGCAGATGGTAACTAGTGGTGTGCCGCAGGGATCGGTACTGGGGCCTCAACTATTTACCATTTATATAGACGATCTGGAGGAGGGGACTGAGTGTAGGGTAATATCTTTGTGTCGTCTGCAAACGTTAAGTGGAAAAGTGAATCATGTGGAGGGCGTAGAAGGTCTGCAGAGAGATTTGGACAGGCTGAGTGAGTGGGCGAGGATCTGGCAGATGGAGTATAACGTTGACAAATGCGAGGTTATTCACTTTGGAGGAAATAATAGCAAATTGGATTATCTAAATGGAAAAAAATTACAACATGCTACTGTACAAAGGGACCTGGGGGTCCTTGTGCATGAGATGCAAAAATCCAGTCTGCAGGTGCAACAGGTGATCAAGAAGGCAAATGCGATGTTGGCCTATATCGCAAGGGGGATAGAATATAAAAGCAGAGATGTCTTGCTGCATCTGTACAGGGCATTGGTGAGGCCGCAGCTGGAATACTGTGTGCAGTATTGGTCCCCTTATTTGCAGAAGGATATATTGGCCTTGGAGGGAGTGCAGAGAAGGTTCACCAGGTTGATACCAGAGATGAGGGGTGTTGATTATGAGGAGAGACCGAGCAGATTGGGTTTGTACTCGTTGGAATTTAGAAGGCTGAGGGGGGATCTTATGGAGACCTATAAGATAATGAAGGGGCTGGATAGGGTAGAGGTGGAGAGATTCTTTCCACTTAGAAAGGAAGCTAGAACTAGATGGCACAGCCTCAAAATAAATGGGGGTCAGTTTAGGACAGAGTTGAGGAGGAACTACTTCTCTCAGAGGGTGGCGAATCTCTGGAATTCTCTGCCCACTGAAGTGGTGGAGGCTACCTCGTTGAATATGTTTAAATAACGGATAGATGGATTCCTGATCGGTAAGGGAATTAGGGGTTATAGGGATCAGGCGGGTAAGTGGAACTGATCCACTTCAGATCAGCCATGATCTTATTGAATGGCGGGGCAGGTTCGAGGGGCTAGATGGCCTACTCCTGCTCCTATTTCTTATGTTCTTATAACAAGCAACATGTAGAATAGCACTGTTCTGATAGGAAATATCTGCACATTAAAGGAGCAGCATATTTTTCTGTTACGAAAAATAGAGAGAAAATTGGAGAGATACGCAGAGAGATAAAGAGCAAGAAGGTGGTGATGACGTGCAAGGAAACACATCTTTCAACCTTGCAAGAGCAACACTAATAGAAAGAGACAAAGAAAGATATATAAATTTAAAGAAAAAGGGATTTTGGGGAAATAGGACAGATCATGGACAACTGCAATTTGAACAAGTTGGAGTTTATGGAAGGTGAGGAATGGAAGGCTAGAAATGGAGGCACTGGATAAATGCAGTTTGGAGATGACAAAATCATGGGTAAGTGATTCAGTGGAATAGGGGGAAGGAAAATGTCATGCAGGTAGAAATTTGTGTAAACATAATCACTAAGGGAATCAAGATTTATGGGGATAAAATGGGTAAGTGCAATTGAAGATTACCATTTCAGAGCAGTCACGATCTCATTGAATGGCAGAACAACCCACCTCTGCTCCCATGTCTTAAAGCTCAATGGAGCTTTCACATGCTTAATTTTGACAAATGGCCTGGGACAGGGGTGTAATCGGTACCAAGTCAATGGGAAATCTTGCTTTTACTTTTTCTTAGATTAACAAGGAGGAAGTTGTCACACTGTCGCTTGATATTGATCATGCAACCAGACAGGTAGTCAAGAGAAATGACACAAAAACAGAAAATGCTGGAAAATCTCAGGAGGTCTGACAGCATTTTTGGAGAGGGAAAAGCCAATCTTTCATCTAGACTTGAAACACTGGCTATTCCCTCCCCACAGATGCTGTCAGACCTGCTGAGATTTCCCAGCATTTTCTGTTTTTGTTTCAGATTCCAGCATCAGCAGTATTTTGCTTTTATGAAGAGAGATGATAGTTCAAGCTAGATGCCATCAGCAATCTGTAACAGCTAAGCCCATTTTTGCAGATATTGTCATCAAGGGTAGCATGTAGTTGACAGAAAGGCACAAAGGACGAAACTTAACATTTATTAAAATTCAGTTCTATACCATAAAACCGCATTAAACCCAAAGAGCAGAAGAATACAGATGTGGTCATTGTTGATCACTTAAATAAGTACGATGAATGAGGACATCAGAAAGATATGCAAATAAAATAGTTACATAAAGCTGAAAACTAGCAATTCAGTTACATTGTACTTAAGACTATAATTTAGATCCTGTTGCTGAACTAGATTTTTTGGCAGTCACAGCTTTAATGCCAATGCCATTAGCTATGAAGGTCACAGAAGTCTCCCAAGTGGGACCCTGTCAAAGGCTTTGCTGAAATCCATGTAAACACATCAACTGCACTACCCTCATCTACATACCTGGTCACCTCCTCAAAAAATTCAATCAACTTTTTTTTAAGGCATGACCCCCCCCACTGACAAAGCCACGCTGACTATCCCTGATAGTCCTGCTGGGTATCACTCCAAACAGCAGAGGAATTTTCCTCTGATTCCCATTGACCCCTGATTTGCTAGGACTCCTTGATGCCACACTTGGTCAAATGCTGCCTTAATGTTAAGGGCAGTGGCCTGCACCTCACCTCTGGAGTTCAGTGTTTTCACCCATGTTTGAACTAAGTCTGCACTGAGTTCAGGAGCTGCCGGTCACCCTGTGATATTTCAAAACCAATATGAAACGTTCCTTCAAATACTGTCTGTAACAATTAAATGTGTTTATTCATAATATCACATTTAACCATTTTCTGGTCCACAAATTGAACCTCAAGATATACAGAAGTTTGCAATCAGACTAACATAGTTTCATTGAACTGCCTGAGATGAGGGAGTTGTCCTATGGGGCAAGATGAAGTAGTCAAAGTTTGTATTCCCTAGAATTCAGAAGAATGTGATCTTATCAAAACATACAAGACTCTAAAGGAGCTTGACACAGGTGACGCTGAGAAAATGCTTTCCCTGGTTGGAGAATCTAAAACACGAGGTCACATCTCAGATTGAAGCATTGGCTATTTAAGGCTAAAATGAAGAGAACTTTATTGATTGGGTCAAATGGCCTACTCCTGTTTTTACTTTTTTAATATTCAATTAGAGATTATCACCTGTGAGAAACAGGGCATCTTTAGCGAATTGCAGCAATGTGGAGCTTTGATATGTCACTTCAACGCAACTTTACAAAAGGGAGCCATTTTCTAAATAGTGCACAACTAATGCACAAATCTCAGCACCATAAAAGAGTGCAATTATTTGTCCTCTGCCCAGGTATGAGGGGTATCAGGGGTGAGTGAACTATTTTCGTTATAAATGAATATGTACCAATGGTTAATCTATTATAATTATGTTAATCTGTTAAATCTGGACTTGAAACTGGCAAAATGAAAATATAATTTAAAGCCAATAAATTGACAATGAAAATGCACCTTTCTAAATTTTGCACTACTGATGCCAATTAGGAGGGGGCAACAAATTTTTTAAAATATTTTCAAAAGGGAAAAAATACAACAAGTGAGGGTGAATTAAAGTAAAAATATAAGTATTTAGAGCAGGCAGAAAGTGAGGAAGAGGAAATATTGGAGAAAAGTAGGAAATGTGGCAAGGCAACAACCCATCAGTTTTGTTAAAGTTGTTCCCTGAATGTGAGTGCTGCTGGCAACGCCAGGGTCAGCATTTATTACCCACCCCTATTTACCCTTGAAAAATTGAATTGTTGAATTTTCAAAAAATTCAACTGCATGCTTCTTACTGTAGAAGGGTTTCACAATAACCAATATGTAGAATTATGGTCAAACAATTGAATTCAATCAAAATATAGTCAATCACTCCCAAATATCTAAAATCATAACCAAGAAAATGTAACTCAGGAAAGGAAAAGTTCAGAAAATAAAGCGACATGTTGTCAAAGATTTTCTTCTTGCGTTCAACAGGGCAGACACAAGAATGCCAAAATTCAAATGAATAACAATTTATACTGCATAAGAAAAAGGGTGTTGACTGGTTGGCAAGTTGGTTCCGATTGGCCAGAACCTTCCTCTGGTAAATGCACCTTCTCAGAAGTAACTTTTATTTTTCACTAGACATTAAACTCATTTATTGGTTAGCACAAATCTTTGAAAAACCTACAGCTTGTGATTTTTTTTCCCTCATGCAAAACGGAAGTTTATTTTCCATTCCACAATAAATGGAATTCACAGATCACAGCCCAGCATTTTTTGAACATGCACACAAAAATTGTTGTATTATAGCACAAACACAATTCTGTCCTCACCTGACATCTAACATTTCCACTTCCAGCAAAAATTAATTGGATCAGAAAAATCCCTTCTGCCTAACCCAGAGATCTGTCTGTATGCCAACTGGAAAGCAAGGATCAGCTTGCTTCATATAAATGCTGCACAACCATTAGAAACTTGAGGAAATATTTTTGAAGTAGACTAAATACACAGTCAAATAAGCAATGGATAGGTGAACACATAAGCACAATAATTCATATCTATGATGCAGCTTTAATGTAATAAAACATTCCCATGTGCTTCACAGAAATAAAAACAAAGAATGCTGCTGAATCACAGGAGATTCTAAGTCAGATGACCAAAATCAATTATAGTTTCCCATTCACTATGTTAAACTAAAAGAAAAACATATGTTATCTTCTTTCATCACAAGAAAAGTAATTTCATAGTTTTCCTGTGAAATAATACCTCAGCCAATAGAAAATTCTAACCTTCATTCTCTGGCTTCTTTCAAATTTTGTGGAAAAGTTCAAAATTGTCTCTAAACAATGGCAATGAGAGAATCATACTGACTGATGCTGAGAAATTCTCCACATTGTATATATTCAGATTGTTGAATCCTGATAGTTGTAGTTAGTTTCTTTCAGCTGGCACTTATTTTTCTAGCTGTGTAACAACTTAAATTTTAAGCTTCTGTAAGTGACTGAAACTCCTTGATGTTGACACATTTAATAAAGGTAACAAATTTAATAAAGATAAGGAAAAACAAAATAATTTGCTAAGCAAGCTTAATCATACCACTGTGCAAATTTGAGCTCCAAATATTGAAGTTTGTGAGAAAGCAAAACGCCAGATGAAAAAAATATATACATTGAGTTATTTAATTTGCTCAGCTGTTTTTAGTTAATCTTAATTCACTTGTTTTACTTGTGACCTGAATGAAAATAATTTAAGCCAACCGCTAAAAGAAACATTAAGACGATAAGTTCATGGGAAGTTTACGAAGATGGGATGAGCGCAGCTTGAAAATTCTGCCCAAGGAGTCAAATTGTATTCAAATTGCCCAGGTATGTAAGGCGAAAATGTGACCTGGTACATGTCAAGAGCTGAAGGAAGAAAAATAGCATTATCCAACTCTGGCAAATTAAACTATGTCAATGGCAGGATACTTAAAAGATACTTTGCCTTGTCTCAGCTCAAGGGTCATGTGTGGTATGAAGAGATGCAGCAAGCATTATGGTAACAATTTATTAGCACATAGCAGATGATCTTTTATCACACCCCACAAATTCTTACTTCCACGGTATTATCAAGAAAGCCTGGCCACATCTTTGAATTTTCTTTGAATGTCCGAACACGCCATTTCAAGAAATTCTGTAATCTCAGTTTCACTTAATGATGTAGTTCATAAATACGCTGGTGTCTTAATTAAGGCACTGAATTCTGATCCGGTTCATTGGCATAAATGTTTGACGTGAATTAGAAAACAAATGTTGTGTCTTCGACATACAAAAATAATATTGCTTGGCAAAAACGAAATAAAGTACCACAGATGCTGGAAACCTAAAACATTCATGCACTTTCCCTCTCCACAAGTGCTGCCAGACATAAGAACATAAGAAATAGGAGCAGGAGTAGGCCATCTAGCCCCTCGAGCCTGCCCCGCCATTCAATAAGATCATGGCTGATCTGACGTGGATCAGTACCACTTACCCGCCTGATCCCCATAACCCTTAATTCCCTTACCGATCAGGAATCCATCCATCCGCGCTTTAAACATATTCAGCGAGGTAGCCTCCACCACCTCAGTGGGCAGAGAATTCCAGAGATTCACCACCCTCTGGGAGAAGAAGTTCCTCCTCAACTCTGTCTTAAACCGACCCCCCTTTATTTTGAGGCTGTGTCCTCTCGTTTTAACTTCCTTACTAAGTGGAAAGAATCTCTCCGCCTCCACCCTATCCAGCCCCCGCATTATCTTATAAGTCTCCATAAGATCCCCCCTCATCCTTCTAAACTCCAACGAGTACAAACCCAATCTCCTCAGCCTCTCCTCATAATCCAAACCCCTCATCTCCGGTATCAACCTGGTGAACCTTCTCTGCACTCCCTCCAATGCCAATATATCCTTCCTCATATAAGGGGACCAATACTGCACACAGTATTCCAGCTGCGGCCTCACCAATGCCCTGTACAGGTGCATCAAGACATCCCTGCTTTTATATTCTATCCCCCTCGCAATATAGGCCAACATCCCATTTGCCTTCTTGATCACCTGTTGTACCTGCAGACTGGGCTTTTGCGTCTCATGCACAAGGACCCCCAGGTCCCTTTGCACGGTAGCATGTTTTAATTTGTTTCCATTGAGATAGTAATCCCATTTGTTATTATTTCCTCCAAAGTGTATAACCTCGCATTTATCAACGTTATACTCCATTTGCCATATCCTCGCCCACTCACTCAGCCTGTCCAAATTTCTCTGCAGATCTTCTCCGTCCTCCACACGATTCACTTTTCCACTTATCTTTGTGTCGTCTGCAAACTTCGTTACCCTACACTCCGTCCCCTCCTCCAGATCATCTATATAAATGGTAAATAGTTGCGGCCCGAGTACCGATCCCTGCGGCACGCCACTAGTTACCTTCCTCCAACCGGAAAAACACCCATTTATTCCAACTCTTTGCTTCCTGTCGGATAGCCAGTCCCCAATCCACTTTAACACACTACCCCCAACTCCGTGTGCCCTAGTCTTCTTCAGCAGCCTTTTATGGGGCACCTTATCAAACACCTTTTGGAAATCCAAAAACACCGCATCCACCGGTTCTCCTCCATCAACCGCCCTAGTCACATCTTCATAAAAATCCAACATGTTCGTCAAGCACGACTTTCCCCTCATGAATCCATGCTGCGTCTGATTGATCGAACCATTTCTATCCAGATGCCCTGCTATCTCCTCTTTAATAATGGATTCCAGCATTTTCCCTACTACAGACGTTAAGCTGACCGGCCTATAGTTACCCGCCTTTTGTCTCCTTCCTTTTTTAAACAGCAGCGTAACATTAGCCGTTTTCCAATCAACCGGCACTACCCCAGAATGCAACGAGTTTTGATAAATAATCACTAACGCATCCACTATTACCTCTGACATTTCTTTCAATACCCTGGGATGCATTCCATCCGGACCCGGGGACTTGTCCACCTTCAGTCCCATTAGTCTACCCAGCACTGCCTCTCTGGTAACTTTAATTGTATTAAGTATTTCTCCTGCTGCCAACCCTCTATCGTTAATATTTGGCAAACTATTTGTGTCCTCCACCGTGAAGACCGACACAAAAAACTTATTTAAAGACTCAGCCATATCCTCATTTCCCACTATTAACTCCCCCCTCTCGTCCTCCAAGGGTCCAACATTCACTCTAGCCACTCTATTCCTTTTTATATATTTATAAAAACTTTTACTATCATTTTTTATATTAATTGCTAGCCTAGCTTCATAGTCTATCCTTCCTTTCTTTATCGCTTTCTTAGTCTCTCTTTGTTGTTTCTTAAATTTTTCCCAATCACTTGTTTCTCCACTATTTTTGGCCACTCTGTACGCAGCTGTTTTTATTTTAATACTCTCCTTTATTTCCTTCGTTATCCACGGCTGGTTCTCCCTTTTCTTACAATCCTTGTTTTTTGCTGGAATATATTTTTGCTGAGAACTGAAAAGGATCTCCTTAAAAATCCTCCACTGTTCCTCAGCTATCCTACCTGCCAGCCTGCTCTCCCAGTCTACCTTAGCCAATTCATCCCTCATCCTATCATATTTCCCTCTGTTCAAACAGAGGACACTGGTTTGGGACCAAACTTTCTCCTCTTCCATCTGAATCAGAAATTCGACCATATTGTGGTCACTAGACCCAAGAGGGTCCTTCACAATAAGATCCTTAATTCTACCTACCTCGTTACACAATACCAGATCCAAAATAGCTCGTTCCCTCGTCGGTTCCGTAACATGCTGTTCAAGGAAACTATCCCGACAGCATTCTAAGAACTCTTCCTCCATTCCACCCTTACCGACTTGAGTCTGCCAGTCAATGTGCATGTTGAAGTCCCCCATGATTATTGCCGTTCCGTTTTTACACGCATCCCGTATCTGCTTGTTTATAGCCCTCCCTACCTCAACATTATTATTTGGGGGCCTATATACCACACTAGTGTCTTTCTCCCTCTACTATTCCTCATCTCTACCCATAATGATTCCACGTTTTGTTCCTCAGAGCCTATGTCATCTCTCAGTACTACCCTGATATTATCTCTTATTAATAGCGCGACCCCACCACCTTTTCCTTCCTGTCTATTCTTCCTAAACGCCTGATACCCCTGGATATTCATCTCCCAGACCAGCTGAGTGTTTCCAGCATTTTCTGTATTAGTCATGTTTAACCTTAAATCTGAGAATTAAATATTTTGCACTACATTAACAACCCTTTAAATATAAATCCAAGCATAAATGAATGCTCCATTCATATTTACCAGGATAAATGTTAACTCATTTTCAGTGACAACAGAATAGACTATTTCAATTGTCAGTTGTTCAGTTTGTCTAAACAGTAACCTTTTAACATAGTTTTATAAAAGAACATCTTGTTCAGTCCCCGCGTGGGAAACGACATTAAATAGTCTTGGTATAGACTGTTCATGCCAAAGATCACAATGGTAGATACAAAGACCTTGCACAAGTATACTTTACTCTGCTTTTTTTTAAAGATACATTAATCTTCAGCACCCCGAACCGAAAGGGTGCAAGAGGGAGGGAAAATATTTTGGAGGCAGCACGGCAATATCAACCAGGGTTCCTGAAAAGTTCCCAGCAGATTCCACAGACGTTCAGATACAAGCTCTGATTTGGCTATTACTTAAGTTCATATCATGTCTTGGATTCAGAAACTCAAAGCAATTTAGCCAAATTTGCAGATACATCTACATTAAGACAACCAATTAAATCTGGGCAGGCAGCTCAGAAATTTTGAAATATAATGGGACAAATTAAATGGCCGGCTTAAGTACTTATGAACAATGTTTAAATAGTTAAGGATCAAGTTAAAAGAGATGTTAGCAAAAACGCTTCTCGGCCTTTTGGCTAAGATCAAGTGTAGTTTTGCGGATGCTGCACTTGGTTGAGGTCATTGGGTTACATTGAAGCTTCATATGTTTCATATGAAGCAATTTTTAAAAGCGGCATCTCGGCCTTTTGGCTAAGATGCAAATGAGCTCAAGTCTTGGAGGAGGTATTGCTTTGCTCCTCCAATCAGCTTGGCTCATGTAGATCGGGCCCAGGACAGGGCAATTTGGTCGCTTGCCCTGTCTTGTCAGCCTGGATCGGAACTGTCTCAACTTGTTGAGACTCTGAATTGGATTTGATTTGATTGAATTGGAAAAGTATAAAAAAAACACTTCTCCCCTCCCCCGCACCTGGTCATCTAGCACTTGCTCTGAAGATTGCTACACTTTTGTTGCAATCTCTTTCCGCTGCAGCATAATATCGACTTGATCTTCACTCAGTTCTGAAGAAGGGCCAAACTGACTTGAAACTTTAACTCTGTTCTCTCTCCCTATAGATGCTGCCAGACCTGGTGAGTTTTTCCAGCATTCTCCTTTTAGTCTTCTCTGCTTTAAAGATAAAAACCTGAGCCCTCCAGTTGATCTACCAATCATCCCTGAAACCAGTCTCATTCATCTATTCCACACCTTTCCAAACACCTGCATATACAGCCTAAAGTCTGAGACCCAGAATTGGACACGATACGCTAGCTGGAGCATTAGCTGACTGAGATAACGGAGTAATTTGCATCAATGTCAACCAAAGAGGAGGAGAATTTTACTACCAAACCAGGAGGTTGCTGGGGTACTAAATGAGATTTGGAAAAATAGATAAGGTGGGAAAAGGGGGCAGTGCCTGAAGTGGGTAAGACTTCACAAAATCTAGCTAAACAACACCGTGGCCTAAGCAGTCACAGTACATGCTGGCCTAGCCAGTGATGACCACATTCCATGAATGAATAAAAACATACACCCCTTTTAACAAGCATCAGATGCTGTGATCTTACATATGTGGCCTTATGGCAGACTGAAAGCACTCCAGTGGGATGGGGCACAACTATAAACTAACTTAAGGATGAAAAATGCTGGAAATGCTCAGCATGTTTGGAAGCATCTTTGGAGAGAGAAACAATGTTAATGATTCAGCTTGGTGGCCTTTCATCAGAATGGGAAAAATTAGAAATGTTATATATTTTAACAAGTAGAGAGATGGGAAAGCGCACGAGGGAAAACTCTGTGATAGGGTAGAAGGCGGGAGATTTTCACCATCAAGACAGGAAGCTCGGGAAGCTCGAGTTGGGAATTCCCCCGACTGAACAGAACTGACTACATGTTAATGACACTTGTATACACATCACTTTCACTCCAGGGGAGTGAGAGTAGATTCGAAGACATCCACTAATACTGGCATGTGTCAACATAGGGCTGGTTAGAAGGCCTACATCAGTTCTCTTGACTTCAGCCCAGTTCTATAAAAGTTGTATTAGATTCTCTAGCTCTCACCCCTCACACTTTCACCCACCCCAGCGCCCCCTCATACCCCCATGTTACCTCCATGCCCCCTTATTCCTGCATGCCACCTCCATAGCCATTTATCCAGTATCCATTATGAGCAGACCTCAGAAATCATGTGGAGAACAATACAATTGAATTGCTAACAATCTGAGAGCTGTCAGTGATGCAGTTGATACTGAAAAAAACTCATTTCTAAAATCAATTTAAAAATGTTAATTCCTTTCAATTGCTCAATCTGTTGCAAAAACAAACACGCATCTATTTAACTAACTACATTAAAGACAAACAACCTTTAATAGCCCTCAAAACTATCCATCAAAATGTAAACTCAGCCTTCCTGCTAAGACATGTGGTTTTGGAGCTTTTGAAACTCAATCAAGGTTTCATAATGAGGTCAGTTATAATAACAGCTATTGTGAAACATCAACTATGATGCCTACTGAATTGCAGGAACGGAAAGCTAATGTATTTTTTCTGAGATACACCAGAAGGCCAGTCGAGCAATACTTTTTTCCCTCTGACCGCTAAGGTCTATTCTCTTCTTCCATCTTTAAAGATCTGGGAATTTAAATAACTTCAGATCTAGGATAATTAATCAGATCTTATTTACCCTTGACAAGCGTTTGCACCTCCTCTATAAATTTGTGACTCACACACTGTTAAATTCAGTTTTCAAGTTTGCTTACGACGCCACCATAGTGGGTCGGATCTCAAACAGTGACGAGACAGAGTACAGGAATGAGAGAGAGAATCTGGTGAACTGCTGCAGCAACAATAATCTCTCCCTCAATGTCAACAAAACGAATGAGATTGTCATCGACTTCAGGAAGCGTAGAGGGGAACATGCCCCTGTCTACATTAATGGGGACGAAGTAGAAAGGGTCGAGAGCTTCAAGTTTTTAGGTGTCCAGATCACCAACAATCTGCCCTGGTTCCCCCATGCCGACAGTATAGTTAAGAAAGCCCATCAACGCTCTACTTTCTCAGAAGACCAAGGAAATTTGGCATGTCAGCTATGACTCTCACCAACTTTTACAGATGCACCATAGAAAGCATTCTTTCTGGTTGTATCACAGCTTGGTACGGCTCCTGCTCTACCCAAGACCGCAAGGAACTACAAAAGGTTGTGAATGTAGCCCAATCCATCACGCAAACCAGCCTCCCAACCGTTGACTCTGTCTACACTTCCCGCTGCCTCGGCAAAGCAGCCAGCATAATTAAGGACCCCACGCACCCCGGACATTCTCTCTTCCACCTTCTTCCGTTGGGAAAAAGATACAAAAGTCTGAGGTTACGTACCGACCGACTCAAGTACAGATTCTTCCCTGCTGCTGTCAGACTTTTGAATGAACTTACCTTGCAATCACTTGATCTTTCTCTGCATCCTAGCTATGACTGTAACACTACATCCTGCATTCTCTCATTTCCTTCTCTATGAACGGTATGCTTTGTCTGTATAGCTCACAAGAAACAATACTTTTCACTGTATGTTAATACATATGACAATAATAAATCAAATCAAAGTACTTGGAACATCAAAAAATGGGTCTATTTAAACTCAACACTAATTTCAAATGACCCTGAGTTTAAGTTTCCTGCTGCTGTGATTCATGCCACACCCTTTCTCCACTAGCAAAAATTAAATATGCTGGAAATTGTGATGGGACTCTCATCTGGGCCCTGCCCACCATTTTTAAGGTCCCTGGAGTCAGCCCAACTCACTGAAAATGAAAAAATAAAGAAACAAAAGATGAAGCTAGAGGTGGTGTAAAGGAGAATAGTAGAAGAACCATTACCAATACTGCTGTTTGAAAGAAAATGGAGGCTGTGGTTATAAATATGAAATTGTTGAGCTCAGTGTTGAACCAAGATTGTGAAGTGTCAAACTGAAAAATAAGATGCTGTTCCTTGAGCTTGCACTTGAGATTCACTGTAACATAGGAAGCCAAGGACAGAGAGCCCAGAGTGGAAGTGGAGATTAATATTGAAATCACAGGTGACAGGAAGCTTGCAGACTGATCAGAGACAGTTCAGCAAACCAGTCAATGAACCTCCTGTTGATCTGTTATATTCAGAGGAAACCACATCATGAGCAGCATTTTCTTTGTGCATTCCTGGGATATGGGAATTGTTGGCATCACCAGCATTTATATGCATCATTAAATGCATCTCTCACCCCAAACTGTTGCAGTCCATGTGTTGTCAGTAAACCCATTGTGCTGTTCTGGAGAGAGTTCCAGGATTTCAATCCAGCAACAGTTAAGGAAATGTGATATACTTCAAAGTCAGGATCATGAGAAACTTGAGAAAGAACTTGCAAGTGTTGATACTTCCATTTATGCTAAAGACAAGGAAGTCGAGGAAGGGAAGGAAATCTTCAAATCAGAAATGTAGCATGCAAAGCATGGAAAATTGTAAGCAAAGTTGATGAAGCTTTCCTCTTCAAGCCGAGTAGGAAATGGTACTGATAGAACCACATGCCAGAAAAAATAGTGAAAGAAGAAACCTGAGTGGGGCTGAAACAAAGCCTGTCCCACACATTCCATGAAAAGGTAATCATTGCAGGCCCATGCACATTCCCATAGCAATGCCATTTATTTGGAGGGAGGGAGTGTAGTCAAATGGAGAAGTTGCTCCATGTGAGAACAAGTTCAACCAGGCAGACAAGGGATGGGCACTAATTTGGCTATGTTCAAAGAGAAAGTGGAGACCCTCAGTCCTAGTGGAAGATGGAGGTGCAGTGTGATTGGACAACCATAATGGAAAGGAGATTGGTAGGGCCTGAAAACTGGAAAGTAGCAGAAGGTTTCAGAAGGACTGCAGATGCAGCTGGGAAGATTGGACAATAGACAGAAAATAGAGGAAAAAACTCAGCTCTGAGGTCAGAACAGACCGTGAAGATGCATTTACCAGGACAATCAAGTTGGGCGGGGGGGGGGGGGGCTGGTTCTGTAAGGTTGGGAATATTATGGTTAGAGGATATAGCAGATAAATCTCCAAAGGAGGTGAGGTAGTAGCACTCTTAGAAATAATAGCTTGATGTTCAGTGCTGGGGTTATGAGGAAAGTAGGAGGAGGTGTCAAAAGAATTGACCTACAGCCTCCACTACATAGAAGTTGATCCATCAAGCACCACCCTTGCCTGCAGGCTAATGATAAATGTTAGTGTTGAACTCGAGGAGATGGTGTGCTACAAGTCTTTTTTGTTCTTTACTGGTTCCATTGTTTTCTCCTTTTGCCTTACACTATTACCTGCCGTATCTTTTGTTCTCATTCCCATATTTCCCTGCTTTCGCACTTCCTTAAAATCTATAACATCTCTCCTTTTTCAGTTCGGATAAAGGGTCATTGTTAACTCTGTTTCCCTCTCCATAGATGCTGCCCAATGTGCAGATTCTCAGCATTCTCTGTTATTTCAGATTTTCAGCAGTTTTGCTATTTTAAGCACTACATAAAACCTATGAAGAATCAGAATACAATTTATACAATGTGATTCAAACAATTCTTATCATTCCTCATTTTAATAAACAATAATGTGATTCCATCAAAGTTCATTTGCAAGTTCGGTTAGCTGAGGAACTATGTACTATTAGAATGGAGAGAAAATATATAAACAATTTCAGTGATATAAATTTCAAATAATACTGTGGTTTTTACAAGGATGTAATTATATAACAAGATTACATGCTCAGTGTTCCTGTGCAATAACTCACTGCACCAGTGGTGCAGTGAATCATTCAATGCATCATATTGCTGCTATCCAAATGTAATTTTACCATCTGGTTTAAGCCAATTTCCTGTGAAAGATGGGCGATTTGTGCCAAAGATGACTGTTGATAAACAAGTTCTTTTAAAATAAAACCTTGCAAGCTATAATCAAGTGGTATTAATAAGTGAAAAGAACACAAAATATTTGGTTTCCCCACACAATTCAGATAGGTATGGCTGTAAAAATCAATCAGTAAGCAATTCTATCTGCTTCCATGGCATACTGGAGCCATTAAAGACATCCACTCAAATACAAGTATGAACACAGACCAATGAAATGTTCATGACTCAAAGTCAACACTGTATACTTCTCTCAATCAACGCCAAATCAGGCCCACTTCCAAAAATGGTAATTTGTATCGACACGCAGTTGGCTGACTGAAACAAGATACTTGTCAATACAATTTCAAAACAGAAAATGATACACCTCTGTCATGGCAATGGATCAGGGGGATGAAGTTTGGACTGTTCTAGCAAAGCCAAAGGCTAAATTGAAATAAAATTAGGCAAAGGGAAAGTATGTGTAAAGTATTTCGCAATGAAATTTTATGCATAACTATCTGACACAAAACCATTTTGATATTCATAATAATGCATAGTTTTGAAAGCTGAAATAGATAGATACCTGGTCTCTCCAGTAAAATGTGCTTGCACTGCAGTACATTATCATTTTCCGTTTCTTTGCTGATTTCACTACTATCTTAAATATTGGTTCTATTAAAATTATTGCATTATAAGATAAAGTAAAAACAACCACAATGCAAGTTTATGAATGGGAATATTTTGCAGATATGTTTTGTACACAATCATCCATTGTAGGTAAATGTTTCAAAACTGCTGTTCTGCTCAAATATGAAATACGCAAATGAAGAAAAGCTTCTTTGTAAACTACTTACACAATTTGCTGTTTGTGATATATATATATATATATTATATATATATATACACACACATATATATATACAAATGATTTGGAGTAAAATGTAACTGGTTTGATTAGTAAGTTTGCGGCAGACAACACAAAGGTTGGTGGATTTGCGGATAGCGATGAGGACCATCAGAGGATAGAGCAGGATATAGATCAGTTGCAGACTTGGGCGGAGAGATGGCAGATGGCGGAATTTAATCCGGACAAATGTGAGGTAGTGCATTTTGGAAGGTCTAATACAGATAGGAAATATACAGTAAATGGCAGAATCCTTAAGAGTATTGATAGGCAAAGGGATCTGGGTGTACAGGCACACAGGTCACTGAAAGTGGCAACGCAGGTGAAGAAGGTAGTCAAAAAGGCATACGGCATGCTTGCCTTCATCGGCTGGGGCACTGAGTTTAAAAATTGGCAAGTCATGTTGCAGCTTTATAGAACATTAGTTAGGCCGCACTTGGAATCTATTGTTCAATTCTGGTCACCACACTATCAGAAGGATGTGGAGGCTTTGGAGAGGGTACAGAAAAGATTTACCAGGATGTTGCCTGCTATGGAGGGCATTAGCTATGAGGAGAGGCTGGAGAAATTTGGTTTGTTCTCACTGGAATGACGGAGGTTGAGGGGCGACCTGATAGAAGTCTACAAGATTTGGAAGAAGGTGTAACTGGTGTAATCAGCAAGTTTGCGGATGACAC
Organism: Mustelus asterias; assembly: GCF_964213995.1. Taxonomy (NCBI): domain Eukaryota; kingdom Metazoa; phylum Chordata; class Chondrichthyes; order Carcharhiniformes; family Triakidae; genus Mustelus; species Mustelus asterias. Next base: position 120,733,535 of record NC_135804.1, on the reverse strand, counting down.
GAAGATGGCTGGACTTGTGGATAGCGAAGAGAATTGTCGGGCAATACAGCAGGATATAGATAGGCTGGAAAATTGGGCGGAGAGGTGGCAGATGGAGTTTAATCCGGATAAATGCGAAGTGATGCATTTTGGAAGAAATAATGTAGGGAGGAGTTATACAATAAATGGCAGAGTCATCAGGAGTATAGAAACACAGAGGGACCTAGGTGTGCAAGTCCACAAATCCTTGAAGGTGGCAACACAGGTGGAGAAGGTGGTGAAGAAGGCATATGGTATGCTTGCCTTTATAGGACGGGGTATAGAGTATAAAAGCTGGAGTCTGATGATGCAGCTGTATAGAACGCTGGTTAGGCCACATTTGGAGCACTGCGTCCAGTTCTGGTCGCCGCACTACCAGAAGGACGTGGAGGCGTTAGAGAGAGTGCAGAGAAGGTTTACCAGGATGTTGCCTGGTATGGAGGGTCTTAGCTACGAGGAGAGATTGGGTAAACTGGGGTTGTTCTCCCTGGAAAGACGGAGAATGAGGGGAGATCTAATAGAGGTGTACAAGATTATGAAGAGTATAGATAGGGTGAATAGCGGGAAGCTTTTTCCCAGGTCGGAGGTGACGATCACGAGGGGTCACGAGCTCAAGGTGAGAGGGGCGAAGTATAACTCAGATATTAGAGGGATGTTTTTTACACAGAGGGTGGTAGGGGCCTGGAATGCGCTGCCAAGTAGGGTGGTGGAGGCAGGCACGCTGACATCGTTTAAGACTTACCTGGATAGTCACATGAGCAGCCTGGGAATGGAGGGATACAAACGATTGGTCTAGTTGGACCAAGGAGCGGCACAGGCTTGGAGGGCCGAAGGGCCTGTTTTCTGTGCTGTACTGTTCTTTGTTCTTTATGAGGCATGGACAGAGTGGGTAGTCAGAAGCTTTTCCCCAGGGTGGAAGAGTTAATTACTAGGGGGCACAGGTTTAAGGTGCGAGGGACAAGTTTAAAGGAAATGTACAAGGCAGATCTTTTACACAGAGGGTGGTGGGTGCCTGGAACTCGCTGCCGGAGGAGGTAGTGGAAGCTGATACAGTAGTGACTTTTAAGGGGCGTCTTGACAAATACATAAATAGGATGGGAATAGAGGGATATGGTCCCTGGAAGGGGAGGGGTTTTTAGTTAAGTTGGGCAGCATGTTCGGTGCAGGCTTGGAGGGCCGAAGGGCCTGTTCCTGTGCTGCAATTTTCTTTGTTCTTTGTTCAATTTGATCATTCTTCCAATTAGCAGCACAGAATAATGTTTTGACTATGTAAGTAATTCTCAATATTTCAGTGTCATTGGCAAATGGGATCATGAATGTTCAATCTACCCCAACCCCACCACCTTAGCATTAAACCTTACTAGAAAATGTCATGAACTTGCTGAAATGGAGAAATTCAACAAGTCAACTTGCAGCTCTTTCTCGAGAAGTTTCACATAATGGGTGATTGCCAGAAAGCATTTTGACAAACTAATTGAATTATGAGGATCAGTCAACCAAAAACCCAATATATGAATCCAATATATTGAGCCGAGGGAAGAAAATCAGAGTGAAGCTGTAAAGATTATTAAAGACTTGGAGGAAGTGAGTTGCTTCCATAGTCATTACAGTCAGTGAGAAACAAGAACGATCTGAACTGGATTCCAACTGCCTTAAGTGTAACTCCTGCTGCTTACTAAATTGCTCAAAATTTATTCAGATTCAAACTCTTTTAATGATGCTCTTTTATATCTCCTGTACAACACACCCTCCATGCAATTAGCCTTATAGCACACTGTCCACAATTGTTCTCAGCTTCCAATTGTTTTGCATTTCCCCATTTCATCAAGTGGTAACTTTGAGTGACCACCTATAGGCACTTCCAATAGGTTTTGGCAAATTGCCTAAATTCACTACAAGTAAAGCCTGCCCTGTTGATTCCTCTCCTCTGGCCAGGTCAGGATGAACCTCCCAGAAACCTTAGAGAGTTGCCTCTCTCCAACAAGAGACCATCTCCCTCCTGTGGTAGTGTGCAAAGTCAGGCAGCCTCTTCTCTGTTGATTGCACGAAAACAGCTGTCTGTGATTTTTATTGATTTGTTGGGAAGCCTGTAACTTCATCACAAAAAAATGTTTCCTTTGTATTCTTCCCATGGCAACATGAAATACATTAGCCTTCTTGAACTCATTTTTTGTTGTTGTATCCAATTCAAGCCAAAGTCCAATTCAAAGTCTCAACAAGTGAGGCATTCCAAATCCAAGCTGACAAGACAGGCAAGCCTCTTCCTGTCTTGGGCTTGATCTACATGATCCAAGCTGATTGGAGCAGGCATTGCACCCCCTCCAGTGCTTGATCACATTTGCATCTCAGTCAAAAGGCCTCGATGCCGTTTTAAAAAACTGGTTAAAAAAATTAAGCCTCAGTGTAACCTCATTGATTTCTATCAAGTGCGGGACGCCAATACGACACTTGATCTTAACCAACTTCTTGAACTCATTCTTGAGCCCACTCTCATTCAACTTTGAAGTAAATGGCCAGTTTACAGTACAACTGTTTATAACACAATACTTTCAACACCTTTCTGAGACTTTTGGAGACGAGTCAACCACCAGCATCAAAGCTGCATTTACCATTATCTTCAAGCCTAAACACCTGGCACTTTCTTTCCAGTAAAACAATTTAAACCTTCCTTGATCACTTAACAGTCAAACCACCCAGGGTTGCTAACAGGCAGACTTCAGAACAGGTCATATGACAACCATCATTTTATCCTACACATTCCCAAAACAACCTTATAAGTCCTTAAATTGTAACAAGAGACATCGAAGAAAGCAGCTCAGAAGAGGTTGAAATGGCATGGACATCTATTGCGGAGAGAAAGAGAGAACTGTGGTGAGACAGGTGATGGAAATGGGACCGCCAGGAAGGAGAATGATGATGGAAGAATGCAGTGGTGAGAAATTTAATTAGTGGGATCGGAAGAATGAGTGACTGACTGGAGATGATGGAGAAGGGGATCAACCCAGTGCTGTGGTGACCTTAAGTAAAATGGGAGAAGCTAAAAGGAGAAGTATTGAAGTCAATTATTCTATTATTCACTGATGCCAGGTTTACCAGGAAATGACGGCAAGTTAGGCAACTGGGACCAAAACTTCAACCTTCATTACCTTCTGACATGAGGAGAGTCAGCATTTATCGCACACAATAACTGCTGTCAAATGCTTCAATATTATCAAAATATTCTGATCAAATGTTTGGTCTGAAGGTTGAAGGAAGTGATCTATATCTGGTGCACATGGACTAAACGCATTTTTTTAAATAGATTCTCCTCAATCTGGAAAGCTCTATTCTTAGATCTTTAAAACAACTGGTTCATTTGGTGTGGGGAAGCCACATTAATATTCCAGTTTGTGTTCTTGCATTTTAAAGTGGAATTCCAATCCCATACGAAAATGATGATTCCTTTGAGTTTGCCAAAGATTTTGTAATTGGGTGGAGTAGCACAAGATCAGTCAATACATATTATGTGCTTCTACTTTCCAGAAATCAAACATCACATCTGCTCAGCTCCCCTCTCATTAATGTTGTTGTGGGAAAAGTACCACTGGGTCAGGCTTGAAGGTTTCAAGAATACAGTTTTATTTTAACGAAGTTTCGTGAAGAAAAGACACTAACAAGCAGCAAACCTTCTCTCAATCAGACAATAGGAGCGGTCCATCTTTATACCCTTTACACAATAGATGGACCGGACATCTAGCCATTATCACATCGTTGTAATCAAGTAGGTGATCGATCGATAACACATCGTTATTGACAAATACAGACAGATACAGACATGAACATGTTAACATCGCATTGTCTTATGAATGGATACATTTCCTACGTCAGTGGCTATCAATGGTTTTTAGTTTCGGCTTATTCATATAGCAATTTACAGTCATTGGTTTTCCTGCAGTTATGTATTCCCGATCCCACCTGTAGCTAATCTCATTATCTACCCCTATTGTCCTTATCCTTAAGCCCTGGCTGGCTTCCTGTAGGATTTGATTCCTGCATGTTTAACTTTGAATAGCTGTCTGTCCTTTATGTTTTAATCTCAGGTGGCTGTCTGTACTGAAAGTCAGTGCCCGTTTAATGTCTCTTTCCCAGGTGACTGTTTGTGTGCCAGGCAACCATCTTATGTGTATCCATCTGTATATTTTTCCCACTTCAATGTAAAAAAAACAAGTCCGTGTGACACCTTCAAACTCAAAATTGTAATAGAGAAATGTAAAAATTGGCCTATCAACAATTCTATGAGGTTAGGTTATTCCAGAAAAAGAGATTGTGATCGGAGATGGGGATGCCAGGAGAAACCTCATTATGCTTAGCATTAAAACAATTGGCGAAGATTTTTTCGATTCACATAAAAATTAATAAACTACAGCAGCAATGTTGTCTTGCATCTGAGGTTTCATTCAAAAAATTACAATTGGGTACAAAAATTAAAAGCAAAATATGTGTATGTATCATCAGCTAGTCTCTCTGTTATAAATTGGAAATGTTGGTGACAAGCTTCAAAGATGGACTCGTGACCTGGGAAATAAACAGTTTTGAGGGATGCTCATCTAAGCTTGGGATTAAACATTTTGGGGGAAGATTTCATCCAGAATTAATCCTCTGACCTTGGCATTGAAAATGTAGGCACTGACTACCAGAACAGAAAATGTCACTTCAAGAAAATACATCTTGAACTTTGATGATCAAAGTACTTAGCAAATAAACATGTGCATTTGATATTTTTCCCTCCTTTCTCCAAAGGAGATACAGGGTGTTGCAGTATCTCAATTTAAGCAAACTAGGATTTAAAGGTTCTTCAGATATCACCAGATGAAAGATTAATAGTTGCAGAAAAGACTTGCATCCAAATTAAGTATACGCTGCTGTAAGCCACTACTAGCAACCTGCAAACTCGTGATTCACTAGTTCTAACTATAAAAAGTAGATTCATAAATCACAGGCAATGCAAGCTCAGAACTAACATTGGATCCTTGGATAAATGTGTTACATTTTTGGGCATTCTTCCGTAATGATTAATGGCTGCAAACTGTGGAAGACATTAGCAGTGTGCAAAACCAAGTGACTGGATATTAAGGTCAGTGGCAGAACAACACACTGTTGACCACAAAGAAAATTGTCCATTCCTTTCCCAACATGAATGTAAATAAGGCACCAAGGGGATCTCAGAGTCTAGCAAGGGGTTTCATCAAGCAAGATAAGCAGCAATCCCACTGAAGACATCTCACAAAACAGCAAATCAGGAAATGAAATGCACTGATTATATTTCACATTTTATAAAACTTGGAGATTGAAATAAAGAATGGGAAATACTCATATGAAGTTGACATATCAATCAAAATCTTTGGTATTCACATCACAATATTACAACACAGTAAACATCTCAGTAACAAAGCAACCCAGTTCACGCTTGTGACAAAGCATAACTTTTTGGGGTGTTTTAATAACAACAATTGTGTATTAAATGGGAAGATGTCAGTTCAATGATTTCTGAAGATTCCCATCTCTGAAGACTTCAACACTGCATCCTCACAAGGATGATACAGGGTGTTGCGGTATCTCAATTTAAGCAAACTAAACAAAAGCTTGTGTGGCTTTTGCTACTAAATAAACCTGTTGGACTTTAACCTGGTGTTGTTAAACTTCTTACTGTGCCCCACAACCAGAGGACTTTTCAATCCACTGAATGGACCATATTGCGGCCTCAGGCAAGTTTAGGGGAGTTGGGGACTGCTTCCTAAGAAACATCTCATGGTGCCTAGATGTAGCAACACTGGTGAGTTTCAGCTCAGTAAGAAGTCTCAAAACACCAGGTTAAAGTCCAACAGATTTATTTGGTAGCAAAAGCCACTAGCTTTCGGAGCGCTTGCTGCTCCTTCGTCAGGTGAGTGGGAGTTCTATTCACAAACAGGGCATATAAAGACACAACCTCAATTTCCAAAATAATGGTTGGAATGCGAGTCTTTACAGGTAATCAAGTCTCAAAGGTACAGACAATGTGAGCGGAGAGAGCGTTAAGCACAGGTTAAAGAGATGTGTATTGTCTCCAGACAGGACAGCAAGTGAGATTTTGCAAGCCCAGGCAAGTCGTGGGAGTTACAGATAGTGTGACATGAACCCAAGATCCCGGCTGAGGCCGTCCTCATGTGTGCTGAACTTGGCTATCAGTCTCTGCTCAGCAACTCTGCGCTGTCGTGTGTCGTAGACAGCGCAGTGTCGCTGAGCAGAGACTGTGTTAGGAGAATAAAGAGTTAATGTCCCGATTTCAACCCTGTCAGCAAAATCTCGTATGCTGACAACTGCTACGGACAATGGAGACAGCCTGTCCACATGGAAGGATAACCATGTCAAAACATAATTAAATTAGATCCGTGCCCAAGACATAGCGTGAATGATTAACCATTAAACTTGTTTTCTTGAGCTGCGAACAATAGAACTTGTATTGCACAAGACTGCTCTAAACATCACGTACTGGGCCGAATACTCATATTCAGATGTCCAGAACAAAGAGAGGCTTTTCTCTATAAATATACAGGAAAGTCCCTACTACAGTAGAGTCTGCCGTGGGTTACGTACGGACGCCCGGAGGGAGGTAAGCCACTCTACCTGGACTGACGGCTCTCCAGTCCACGTGTCAGGGTAGTTAAACTATATAAGGCTTAGCCCATTGAATGATACTTGTAGAACTTGTCCATGTATTGTGGGGAATAAAGAGACACATTTTATTCTAGCAATACTGGTGTAGTGTGAATTCTTTCTCTCAGACCACCTCCACGAACCTGTTACCGGTCCGGGCTAAACATTTTGGCGTAATCAGCAGGATACGGTGATAATTGGCGGTGGGGGGTTCTTGGAGAAAGATGTTTCGCAAAACTAAGAAGTTACAGGAGGAGGAAAAGGGAGAGGAAGCGATCATTCCGGGATGGGAAGGATCGTGGAGACCGGTTGCAGCGTGCCTCCGAGACGGAGGGGGTCGCGCTGAAAAATGGGGAGAGGAGACCCGAGATGGATCTCCCGGAGAAGTATTATCTACTCTGTTAAAAATACCCGTCCCTCTGAAGACCCCCGTGGAGGGAATTCAGCGGAGACTGTGGGTATGTGCAACAGCGTGGAAGAATCAGTTTAAACAACGACAGGAAGCCGAGCAGAATGCTCTTAAACTGAAACAGCAATTGGGAGAACAGGAATGTAATAATTCGTTGTTAAAGCAAAAAATAATAAAGTTAGAAACAGAATTAGAAGCCCTTAAAACCCTGGCTGGCCAGGCAGTGGGTTATGTATCCAGAATAAATCGGAGGAAGAAGCGTAAAAAACCTAGAGAATTGGAAATGGTGAAAATTAAAGCATTTGTAGCTAGATTGGGGGACGGGAGCGGCTGGAATCCCGATACGTGGGATGGAAACATTTGGAGTGATAGTGACAATGATAGAGAGGAGGATATAGAGGGATTCCCCGTGACTCGGTTCCAAGCTAAACCCGTCATTAGAAGAAGAAGAGTACAGAGTGACAATGGTTCCCACTTTACGGGAAACCTGGTCCGACAATGGGCCACTGACAATCATGTGGAGTGGATATACCATATTCCGTACTATCCCCAAGCAGCAGGATTAATTGAAAGAATGAATGGAATACTGAAAACCTCATTGCGAAAGGCTAGTACTTCTGATGATTTGTCTAATTGGAAGGTGAAATTAAATCAAGTATTGAAGCAAATTAATAATCGACCGCTAGGTGGGGGAGTCACGCCTTGGAACCGAATGGTCCATGTAATTGAAACCCCACAAGGAGAATCAATCAAAATGTGGAAATTGGATGATAAAGCAGAATTACCGCGGCGAGCCACGCCTGGCTCGGCCGGTTTAGATCTAAGAACCTTAGAAACAGTGACCCTGCCACAAGATACACCTACTGTTATTAAAACCGGATTGGGATTGCAGTGCCCTAAGGGAACTTATGGGCACATCCTTCCCCGTTCTGGATTGTCCCTGAAGGGGATAACTGTTATGGCAGGAGTCATTGATTCAGATTATCAAGGAGAAATTGGGGTGGTTCTGTGTAATATTAAACCTGATCCCTATACTGTGACTGCAAATGATAAAATCGCCCAACTGGTGATTAAACCCTGTGAGATGGCACCGGCCGTTGAAGTTGGTATCCCACAGGTGGTGACTGAAAGAGGAACTGGTGGTTTTGGCTCAACAGATAAACCTGGAGCTAAAGTCTGGGTGAAACAGGAAACTGGCCCACCCAGAGCTGCTGAAATCATTGCTCAAGGCAGTGATGGAACCGTAACGGTAATGTACCCTGGTGAGCCCAAATGGGTTAATGTCCCTGCTAAGAAATGTTATCTACGAGAAGATTAATTATGTCTTGAAGATTGATCTCTTTTACAGGAATAAAACAGCATGGAACGATTGACGTTGATACTGATAGCAGGAATACTCTTGATCTCGTGGATATGGGTTGAGGGGACCCCTGGTCATCAATTGACCGAAAAGCTTGGCGGTTTTCGCCTCGCATGGAAGAACTCCACCCATAATAGAACTCAAGGGGAGTTCACTTGTGGCGCGAATCGAATGTGCGGAATCGCGAATATAACGAGTGTGTGTAAGCTATATCGTTGTGAAAAATGCTTGGACAACAACAAAGCTCTCCCCACAACTGCTATGAATTGTACGGTTACCATAACGGCAGGAGCTCCACTTTGCCAGATACAAACAAGAAGGAATAGAACCTGTATGTCCAGTAAGGAAAATGGCACCACCTGGAATAGTACTGTGACAGGTGAGAGGCCTCGATTGGTATGGTTCCAGAACAGTACAGAAATAAAAGGCCGCAATACATTCCTATATGCAATAATGTTCCTACCAAACAAGCCTATAATAGAACAAACACAATTCGCCCCAGTCCTACATACTTGTCGAAAGATGGCGAATCAGCTCACGCACACTGAGGTACACTGGACTGTCATTCTGCCCTCGCTACCTACCTGTTCTGGCGCCCACAGGCGGCGAGCATGGTATAATACGCTGTTGGGTGGGACTGGTACAGTACTAGGTATCTCTAATGCGGCTGACAATGAAGTTACCAGAACTATGTTATCGGACACTGGATATTCGACATCACACGGGCTCCATACTGTCGGAATATGGATGCCCACGGTTGTGAAAACGCAAGTGGAAACAGCACGGATTCTGCTACGAACTCTGGACTGGGAGAAGCGAATGTGGAATGCGACACAGGAACTTATGCATAACATCACGGCGGCACTTAATATGACTATCTGCAACATCCAAGGAGTGCACATGCGAGTGCAACAAGAGAGGTTTATCCGAATAGTTACTACGGGTAACTCTCATGAACTGCGAGAACTCCGGAACATATCGGACACTTTGTGGGTGCAAGCCCGCTCAGATAAAACTGTTTGTAACAAAACAGCATGTACTGGACATTACACCTTGATGAATGTGGCAGATGTAATATCTGTATGTAAATACCATGTACTGCCTGTAATTACCCTGCATGGGTTTTACTTTCTGAGAACTAATGGTAACTGGTTTAGTCCTAAAAACAATTGGACTTATGATTTGTCAACATGTGAAGACACTGACAGAGGATTGGCATGTTTAACTATGACAAGATATCGCGATCCATGTTTAACTGATGACACGGCATTATGTGAGTGGCGAGTAGAGAAACCACGAGATATCTTGTGGCAGATTGGGCCCCACGCTGTATGTGTGGCCACCATACACCGCCACCCATTATTGCCGCAGATACCGTTCTCTGGGTGTTTGAAGGGGGTGTACATTTGGCAGTGGGCGAACAAGACTTACAAATTGACTAATTATAGCACTGAATCTCGCTTGAGTACGGCTCAGTGGAAAGTTCTCCATATGCCATGGCGAGTCTCTCTCGACAGGTTCAAATGCGCATTGAATCAGTCGACGGAGCTAAAACATATAATTGACTCTCATAAGTCTAACGTGTCCCGTGTCATGGTCTCTACCTTTATAGCCGGAGAACAGGTAGTACATGCTGCGCGAATGATAGAGAATGAATCAGCCCATCATTGGTGGGACTTGCTAACCGGGATATCACAAACGGCCCGGCGATATGTTTTGCCTCCTCTGATATTGATATTTGTGATTGTTGCTGTTTTAACTTGTTGTAATGTACTTACCTGTGTATATGTCAGGCGTGTGAAACAGGGTTTGGAAAGTACCCTGTATCACACTGCGTTGAGGTAAATGGTGATTGAAATCGGTCCAACAGGTGGAATGTTAGGAGAATAAAGAGTTAATGTCCCGATTTCAACCCTGTCAGCAAAATCTCGTATGCTGACAACTGCTACGGACAATGGAGACAGCCTGTCCACATGGAAGGATAACCATGTCAAAACATAATTAAATTAGATCCGTGCCCAAGACATAGCGTGAATGATTAACCATTAAACTTGTTTTCTTGAGCTGCGAACAATAGAACTTGTATTGCACAAGACTGCTCTAAACATCACGTACTGGGCCGAATACTCATATTCAGATGTCCAGAACAAAGAGAGGCTTTTCTCTATAAATATACGGGAAAGTCCCTACTACAGTAGAGTCTGCCGTGGGTTACGTACGGACGCCCGGAGGGAGGTAAGCCACTCTACCTGGACTGACGGCTCTCCAGTCCACGTGTCAGGGTAGTTAAACTATATAAGGCTTAGCCCATTGAATGATACTTGTAGAACTTGTCCATGTATTGTGGGGAATAAAGAGACACATTTTATTCTAGCAATACTGGTGTAGTGTGAATTCTTTCTCTCAGACCACCTCCACGAACCTGTTACCGGTCCGGGCTAAACAGACTGACAGCCAAGTTCCGCACACATGAGGACGGCCTCAACCGGAATCTTGGGTTCATGTCACACTAAAGCCAAGCAATGCGCCTTAATGACTATCGTCCGTGACTCTGACATCCATCATTATGAAGTGCTTCGAAAGGTTAGTCATGGCACAAATCAATTATAGACTCCTGGATCGCCTGGATCCACTACAGTTCGCCTACTGTCGCAACAGGTCCACAGCAGATGCCATCTCCCCGGCCCTGCAGGCAATCCTGGAACACCTAGATAACAAAGACACCCATGTCAGCCTCCAATTTATTGACTACAACCTGTCTACACTTCTACACTGTTTACACTCTGTCTACACTTCCCGCTGCCTCTACAAAGCAGACAGCATAATTAGGGACCCCACGCACCCCGGACATTATTTCTTCAATCGTCTTCTGTCGGGAAAAAGATACAAAAAGTGTGAGGTCACGTACCAACCGACTCAAGAACAGCTTCTTCCCTGCTGCCATCAGACTTTTGAATGGACCCATCTTGCATTAAGTTGATCTTTCTCTGGACCCTAGATATGGCCGTAACACTACATTCTGCACCCTCTCCTTTCCTTCTCTATGTATGGTTTGCTTTGTCTGTATAACGTGCAAGAAACAATATTTTTCATTGTATGCTAATACATATGACAATAATAAATCAAATCAAAACTGCAGAATCTCAGCCAATATATAACTATGGATACAAAAAAAAGCCTGATGATTTCAGAACAGGGACAAATGTTTTTCTTCAAAGGGCATCTCGTATGCTGCTTTAATCATGTTACCTTTGGTTCTTTTGCAATTCACCTTAAAAAGGTGAACCACAGCACACTGCTTTAAAGTGAATGGCAAAAGAACCAAAGACGACATAAGGGAATAACTTCTTAAATCAGGTCTTAGAGTGTGGAATGCACTGCCTGTGTGGAGACATTGAATCGTGGCTTTCAACCAAATTGGATAATTATTTGAAGATAAAAAAATTCAGGACTGCAGTGCACAAGCAGAGGAAGAAATGGGACTATCTGAAGTACACTTGAAGAATGCAAGCATGGAAACGATGAAAGAATAGGACCCATCAGTGCAGTCAGAAAGTTTCAATGCAACTTGCTTCGAATTACACAAAATGCACAACACAGAAACAAATTATTTGGCCAACTGGTCATGCCTCTACAAGAGCCTTCATCCACCCCTCTCCATCTAATCCTAAGAGCATAAACCTTCTATTCCTTTCTCCCTCATTGATTTAGCTTTCACTTCAATGTATTTTTGCTGTTCACTTCAAATCACTCATCGTGGGAACAAGTCCCACATTCTATTCAACCTTTGGTAAGGAAGTTACAAATTAAAAATGTGGTACATAACTTCGCAAATGCCAAATATGTACAAGCTTAAATTAAATAAATTACAGGAAATAGTTTGATGTTTTAAAAAAAGAAACAGTGACTGGTGCCAATTATCAAGAACATTCTTTGAAAATCCTGAAGTATGGACGGCACGGTAACACAGTGGTTAGCACTGCTGCTTCACAGCTCCAGGGACCTGGGTTAGATTCCCGGCTTGGGTCACTGTCTGTGTGGAGTTTGCACATTCTCCTCGTGTCTGCGTGGGTTTCTTCCGGGTGCTCCGGTTTCCTCCCACAGTCCAAAGCTGTGCGGGTTAGGTTGATTGGCCATGCTAAAAATTGCCCCTCAGAGTCCTGAGATGCATAAGTTAGAGGGATTAGCGGATAAATATGTAGGGATATGGGGGAGGGCCTGGGTGGGATTGTGATCGGTGCAGACTCGATGGACCAAATGGCCTCTTTGTGCACTGTAGGGTTTTTATGATTCTTTCTATTAATATGTTTCACTGAAGCCTGAAGACAAGGGTCGGAAAACTCTCCAACATTGAATGTTTCATATTTCTGGACATAAAGCTGTTCTGGCTCTGTCAAACCAAAATAATCCTACTCATTAACCCTTTACTTGTCAGCCACTGCCAATTCGAAACACAGCAGATTCACTGATTTGATAGTTTGATGTTCCCAAGACGTACAAGACTTTTAATTATACAAAGTTAAAACACAAAATCTAAACAATTTATCAATGTTAGCAACCTCTCAACAGCAATGAAAAAACTCCACTTTTGTGACATTATAGTCGAGAGTTAGAGTGTGCTATTATGATTGAGATCTACTATATCATAAACAATTTTTCTACTTATTTGAAATATTTTTGGAAAACATTTGCAAATACTAAAAAATTTTTAAAGTTACTTAATGGAAAAAATCATTTGCTTTTGGCATTCTCCACCATTTATAAGCATAAATGGGATAACTGCAAGTACTAACCTATTGGCCGGAATTTTACGCTCCGGTCTGCCATGGGAATCAGAGCAGGCGAGGGGCGGACCATGGAAAGGTTCCTTGACCTCAGGCGGGATTTTACAGTTTCGGGACGAGCGAGACCGTAAAATCCCACCCATTGTGTTTTTGTGGCTTGCCCAAAATTGCAATTCATGTCTTCAAAGGGAATATCCTTTTTTTTTTAAATTAACACTACTTTAAATTGTGACAATTGTCCTTCAATTAATCTTTGGGCATTCCTCATGATTACGTAGAGAAAATAAGTGCCCTTCCATAATTAGAGGTTTTTCCACATGAAGTAAAAAGCTCATAATTAACATGATAATTGTTGGGTGCAGTCTTTCAACACTGACCACAACTTCATCCATGTTTATATGGGAAGCACACAAGTATTAATAATTTAAGGAACATTCAAGAAGCACATTTCCTTCTGCTGTTATTGGGAAATCTATTTCCTTTATGTGATGCAACCGCACACAAAACGAAACAGGCCATCTGCCAAGAAACAGCATCCTGTTAGCAGACTGAACCTACAAGTGAAGTATTTAACATGAAAGACCCTCATGCTAAATTGGAGGCACGATGGGTCACATCTATTATTCCAGAAATCATATTCCTGAATCATGGTCGGCATGGTGGCTCAGTGGTTAGCACTGCTGCCTCACAGCGCCAGGGATTCCTGGCTTGGGTCTGTGCACCATCTCCCCAGTGTCTGTGTGGGTTTCCTCCTAGTGCTCCAGCTTCCTCCCGCAAGTCCGAAAGATGGGCTGGTTAGGTGCATCAGCCATGCTAAATTCTCCCTTAGTGTATTCGAACAGGCACCGGAGTGTGGCGACTTGGAGATTTTCACCAACTTCATTGCAGTGTTAATATAGGCCACTAAGTAAACTTTATGGTCAAATCATCCAAAGAAACACTTAACAGAAGACATATTGACCAGCATGCCAACACATAATCAGATTTGAATTCTAACATTTTTTTAATATTCTGAACCTAATTTAAAGTCTTAACAATGAGAAGATTACATGACAATTTAATGTTACGAAATTAGAAATTACAAACATTGGCAGATGTACAACTAAAATGAAGATCAAAATTTATTTTCAAATTGATATGATTTATTGTCACACGTATTTGTATACAGTGAAAAGTATTGCTTCTTGTGCACTATACAGACAAAGCATGCCATTCACAGAGAAGAAAACGAGAGAGCACAGAATGTGGTGTTGCAGTCATAGCTAGGGTGTAGAGAAAGATCAACTTAATGCAAGGTAAGTCCATTCAAAAGTCTGATGGCAGCAGGGAAGAAGCTGTTCGAGTCGGTTGGTACGTGTCCTCAGACTTTTGTATTTTTTTCCCGATGGAAGAAGGTGGAAGAGAGTATGTCCAGGGTGTATGGGGTCCTTAATTATGCTGGCTGCTTTTCTGAGGCAGCGACAGACAGACACAGACAGTGTCAATGGGTGGGAGGCCGGTTTGAGTGATGGACTGGGCTTTGTTCATGGCCCTTCGTAGTTTTGTTGCAATCTTGGATTGAGCAGGAGCCATACCAAGCTATGATATAACCGGGAAGAATGCTTTCTATGGTACATCTGTAAAAGTCATAGTGGACATACCAAATTTCTTAGTCTTCTGAGAAGATAGAGGTATTGGTGGGCTCTCTTAACTATAGTGTCGGCATGGAGGGACCAGGACAGATAGTTGGTGATCTGGACACCTAAAAACCTGAAGCTCTCGACCATTTCTACTTCGTCCCCTTTGATGTAGACAAGGGCATGTCCTCCACTATGCTTCGTTAAGTGAATGACTATCTCCTTCATTTTGTTGATATTGAGAGAGAGATTATTGTCATTGCACCAGTTTCTCTATCTCTTTCCTGTACTCTGTCTCGTCATTGTTTGAGATCCAACCCACTACAGTGGTGTCATCAGCAAACTTGAAAATCGAATTGGAGGGGAATTTGGCCACACAGTCATAGGTGTATAAGGTGTGTAGTAAGGGCCTGAGGACACAGCCTTGACGGGCACCAGTGTTGAGAATGATTGTGGAGGTGTTGTTGCCTATCCTTACTGATCACCTTTACTTCCATTAAATAAAAATAACTAAAGGTTAGCCATATGGTTACATAGGCTGTTCCTACAGAAAAGCCATTTAGACCAACCAGTCCATGCAAGCACTAATGCTCCACTCAAACCTCCAATCATCTTTCCTCATGTAAACCTACTTTTGTAACACTCTGTTCCCTTCACCCTCATATAAGAACATAAGAAATAGGAGCAGGAGTAGGCCATCTAGCCCCTCGAGCCTGCCCCGCCATTCAATAAGATCATGGCTGATCTGACGTGGATCAGTACCACTTACCCGCCTGATCCCCATAACCCTTAATTCCCTTACCGATCAGGAATCCATCCATCCGCGCTTTAAACATATTCAGCGAGGTAGCCTCCACCACCTCAGTGGGCAGAGAATTCCAGAGATTCACCACCCTCTGGGAGAAGAAGTTCCTCCTCAACTCTGTCTTAAACCGACCCCCCTTTATTTTGAGGCTGTGTCCTCTAGTTTTAACTTCCTTACTAAGTGGAAAGAATCTCTCCGCCTCCACCCTATCCAGCCCCCGCATTATCTTATAAGTCTCCATAAGATCCCCCCTCATCCTTCTAAACTCCAACGAGTACAAACCCAATCTCCTCAGCCTCTCCTCATAATCCAAACCCCTCATCTCCGGTATCAACCTGGTGAACCTTCTCTGCACTCCCTCCAATGCCAATATATCCTTCCTCATATAAGGGGACCAATACTGCACACAGTATTCCAGCTGCGGCCTCACCAATGCCCTGTACAGGTGCATCAAGACATCCCTGCTTTTATATTCTATCCCCCTCGCAATATAGGCCAACATCCCATTTGCCTTCTTGATCACCTGTTGTACCTGCAGACTGGGCTTTTGCGTCTCATGCACAAGGACCCCCAGGTCCCTTTGCACGGTAGCATGTTTTAATTTGTTTCCATTGAGATAGTAATCCCATTTGTTATTATTTCCTCCAAAGTGTATAACCTCGCATTTATCAACGTTATACTCCATTTGCCATATCCTCGCCCACTCACTCAGCCTGTCCAAATCTCTCTGCAGATCTTCTCCGTCCTCCACACGATTCACTTTTCCACTTATCTTTGTGTCGTCTGCAAACTTCGTTACCCTACACTCCGTCCCCTCCTCCAGATCATCTATATAAATGGTAAATAGTTGCGGCCCGAGTACCGATCCCTGCGGCACGCCACTAGTTACCTTCCTCCAACCGGAAAAACACCCATTTATTCCGACTCTTTGCTTCCTGTCGGATAGCCAGTCCCCAATCCACTTTAACACACTACCCCCAACTCCGTGTGCCCTAATCTTCTTCAGTAGCCTTTTATGGGGCACCTTATCAAACGCCTTTTGGAAATCCAAAAACACCGCATCCACCGGTTCTCCTCCATCAACCGCCCTAGTCACATCTTCATAAAAATCCAACATGTTCGTCAAGCACGACTTTCCCCTCATGAATCCATGCTGCGTCTGATTGATCGAACCATTTCTATCCAGATGCCCTGCTATCTCCTCTTTAATAATGGATTCCAGCATTTTCCCTACTACAGACGTTAAGCTGACCGGCCTATAGTTACCCGCCTTTTGTCTCCTTCCTTTTTTAAACAGCGGCGTAACATTAGCCGTTTTCCAATCAACCGGCACTACCCCAGAATGCAACGAGTTTTGATAAATAATCACTAACGCATCCACTATTACCTCTGACATTTCTTTCAATACCCTGGGATGCATTCCATCCGGACCCGGGGACTTGTCCACCTTCAGTCCCATTAGTCTACCCAGCACTGCCTCTCTGGTAACATTAATTGTATTAAGTATTTCTCCTGCTGCCAACCCTCTATCGTTAATATTTGGCAAACTATTTGTGTCCTCCACCGTGAAGACCGACACAAAAAACTTATTTAAAGACTCAGCCATATCCTCATTTCCCACTATTAACTCCCCCCTCTCGTCCTCCAAGGGTCCAACATTCACTCTAGCCACTCTATTCCTTTTTATATATTTATAAAAACTTTTACTATCATTTTTTATATTAATTGCTAGCCTAGCTTCATAGTCTATCCTTCCTTTCTTTATCGCTTTCTTAGTCTCTCTTTGTTGTTTCTTAAATTTTTCCCAATCACTTGTTTCTCCACTATTTTTGGCCACTCTGTACGCAGCTGTTTTTATTTTAATACTCTCCTTTATTTCCTTCGTTATCCACGGCTGGTTCTCCCTTTTCTTACAATCCTTGTTTTTTGCTGGAATATATTTTTGCTGAGAACTGAAAAGGATCTCCTTAAAAATCCTCCACTGTTCCTCAGCTATCCTACCTGCCAGCCTGCTCTCCCAGTCTACCTTAGCCAATTCATCCCTCATCCTATCATATTTCCCTCTGTTCAAACAGAGGACACTGGTTTGGGACCAAACTTTCTCCTCTTCCATCTGAATCAGAAATTCGACCATATTGTGGTCACTAGACCCAAGAGGGTCCTTCACAATAAGATCCTTAATTCTACCTACCTCGTTACACAATACCAGATCCAAAATAGCTCGTTCCCTCGTCGGTTCCGTAACATGCTGTTCAAGGAAACTATCCCGACAGCATTCTAAGAACTCTTCCTCCATTCCACCCTTACCGACTTGAGTCTGCCAGTCAATGTGCATGTTGAAGTCCCCCATGATTATTGCCGTTCCGTTTTTACACGCATCCCTTATCTGCTTGTTTATAGCCCTCCCTACCTCAACATTATTATTTGGGGGCCCATATACCACACCTACTAGTGTCTTTCTCCCTCTACTATTCCTCATCTCTACCCATAATGATTCCACGTTTTGTTCCTCAGAGCCTATGTCATCCCTCAGTACTACCCTGATATTATCTCTTATTAATAGCGCGACCCCACCACCTTTTCCTTCCTGTCTATTCTTCCTAAACACCTGATACCCCTGGATATTCATCTCCCAGTCCTGGTCACCTTTCAGCCACGTTTCTGTAATGGCCACTAGATCGTACCCACTCGTGCTGATTTGCACCATCAACTCATTTACCTTGTTCCGAATGCTTCGTGCATTCAGGCAAAGTGTCCTTATTCCAGCTTTTATCTGGACCCGCTTTGATGAGTCGCGAACACCCTCTCCCTCTACTCCCTTATCTAAATTACCGCCTTCATTCACTTGCACCCTCTCCTCTACCATTAATTTTGTAATTCCCCTTACCCCTGCATCCTCCACCCCATCAATTAGTTCCTTGATCCTAGTCAACTCTTCTAGCTCCCCTCCCCCCAACCTATCTAGTTTAAATTCTCCCCAGTAACCTTAGCCAACCTACCGGCCAGGATATTGGTCCCCGTGTGATTCAAGTTCCACCCGTTTTTTGTATACAGATCACCCCTGCCCCTAAAGAGGTCCCAATGGTCCAGGAACCTGAATCCCTGCCTAATGCTTGTCTAACTTCTCCAAAATGCACACATAGTATTCACTTCAACATCTCCATGCGATTATGAGTTCCATATTCTCACCACTATCTGGGTGAAATTTCTTCTGAATTTCCTATTGGACTTCTTGGTGTTGAACTTAAATTGACAGCCTCTGGTTATGCTCTTCTCACAAGAGGAAATATTTTCTCTGTATCTACTCTATCAATACATTTCATAATTTTAAAGGCCTGTATCGAGTCACCTCTCAGCAAGACTGAAATCGATAGATTTTTGATCTCTCAGGGAATATGGGGACTGGGGAGAAACATGGGAGTTGCATTAGATTAGCCACGACCCTACTGAATGACGGAGCAGGTTTAAGATACTGAATGTTCGACATCAAGCATCAAATAACGACATGTATTGAAAACAAAGAAATTCATCCAAATCAACTTCAAGAGTTGACTTGGTCCCATTGAATGTGGCTGCTATATGAATGAGCTATCACAATCCACTGATTCCTATATGCCAACGGATTATACCTTCTGATGCAAACGATAACCTTCTCAGAAATTGAAACTATCCCCTAACATGCTCTGATTTTAATGACTAACCATTTGTACAAGTAGCAGTTCAAATGCGATCAAAACTCAAGTCCTTGAATTCCACATCTACAACCAAGAAGCAGGCCATCAGCTGAATTTTCTCCTTGATGTGTGTCATTTTTTGATGATGTGGAGATGCCGGCTTTGGACTGGGGTGGGCACAGTAAGAAGTCTCACAACATCAGGTTTATTGGTATCATGAGCATAGGCTCTTTTCTACAAGAGGAAACATTCTCTCTGAATCCACTCTGCCAAAACCTTTCATAATTTTAAAGACCTCTGTTAGGTTAGGTCACCCCCTCAGCCTTCTTGCAGAAAAAAGCGATCCTGTCTGCCAATCCTCTGCTGACCTATACAGCCACGCATTTCTTTTATCAGCTTCATCAACCGTAACAGCGAGGTGATGCATATTGATAGATCGAATCAAGGCAGGACCTATTCAGTTAATGATAGGGCATTGGGGAGAGTTATAGAGCAAAGACATTTAGGAGTACAGGTTCACAGCCCCTTGAATGTGGAGTCACAGGTGGACAGCGTGGTGAAGGCGGCATTTGGCAGGCTTGGTTTCATTGAATACAGGAGTTGGGACGATTTGTTCAAGTCGTATAAGACATTAGTACGGCCACACTTGGAATATTGTGTACAGTTCTGGTCACTATTATAGAAAGGATATTATTAAACTAGAAAGAGTGCAGAAAAGATTTTTTAGGATGCTACCGGGACTCGGTGGTTTGAGTTATAAGGAGAGGCTGGATAGACCAAGGATAGGTGGCTTCAGGGTGATCTTATAGAGGGCTTTAAAATGGGGGACATAGATCAGCTAGATAGTCAATATCTTTTCCCAAAGGTAGGGGAGTCTAAAACTAGAGGGCATAGATTTAAGGTGAGAGGGGAGAGATATAAAAGGGTCCAGAGGGGCAATTCTTTCACTCGGAAGGTGGTGAGTGTCTGGAACGAGCTGCCAGACGCAGTAGTTGAGGCAGGTACAATTTTGTCTTTTAAAAAGCGTTTTGACAGTTACATGGGTAAGATGGGTACAGAGGGATATGGGCCAAATACAGGCAATTGGGACTAGCATAGTGGTAAAAACTGCACATGGACGAGTTTGGCCCAAGGGCCTGTTTCCATGCTGTAAACCTCGATGACACTATAGCCTCTCCAGCGCCTCTGTATCCTTTTTATAGTATGGCAACAAGGACTGCACACAATAATCGAAATGTGGCTTAACCAAAGTTCACTATAAGTTTAGCATAACTTCCAACTGTTTTAATTCTTTCCCACTAGAAGGAAAGCCTTATGCTTGGTTTGCTCTTTTAATGGCATTGCTAACCTGTGACCCAACTTTTAGTGAGTAGTATATTTGTACTCCAAGATTCCCTTGTTCCTCTACCCCACCAAGACTGGCGCCTTCTAATAAGTGAGCGCCTTGTACTTTCTATCAAAGCGTACTACCCCACATTTATCTGTGTTGAACTTAATTTGTCAATTATTTAGCCATTCTGCAAGTTTACAAAGTCCTCCTACAATCTGTCGCAAAGTTCCTCAGTAATAACTACCACCCACTCCCCCAACACCAAACTTAGAAATAGTGTTTTGGAATCCAAGATTGAAACTGTTCATGCAAATTATGAACAGTAGTAGTAGTAGTAGTCTCAGCATTGACCCTTGTGGAACACCACATTCCACCTCTATCCCGTTGGAGAACTACCTTTTCCTTCCACTTTCTGCTTTCTATCTTGAAACTAGCTAGCAATCCACTCTGCCAGCTATCCCTGACTCCACAATATCCCTTATTCATTGTCTATTGTTGAACATGATATCAAATGCTTTTTGAAAATCCAGATAGATGACATACAGTGGATTACCATTGTCTACATTATGATACTTCCTCAAAAATTCAATAAGGTTGGTCAAGTAAGATTTTCCTTTTGAAATCCATGCTGCCTATTCTTTTTTTTTAATTTGCCAGATGTC
The DNA here is from genome assembly GCF_964213995.1 of Mustelus asterias. Lineage (NCBI taxonomy): Eukaryota > Metazoa > Chordata > Chondrichthyes > Carcharhiniformes > Triakidae > Mustelus > Mustelus asterias. The sequence continues at coordinate 120,712,205 of NC_135804.1, read as the reverse complement.
CATCTATTCTCTAATTTAGTAGAATTCCATCATGTTTTTCCTACTACTAATGTTGAGCTGACTGGTCTATAATTCCACAGAAATGCTCAAATTCCTTCTTAAATACAGTAATTACATGAGCTATCTGCCAGTCCACTGCAGCGTTACCCAACAAATGATTAGTTATGAGTATTAAGTACTGCCTTTGCTATTCCTTAAGTTTATTTTAAAATACATGGATGCAATCAGCCTCCGTTTTTCTAGAGAGAACAATCCCAGTTTATTTAATCTTTCCTCATAGCTAATAACCTCCATACCAGGCAATATTCTGGTAAACCTTTTCTGCACTCCCTCCAAATCCTCCACATCCTTCTGGTAGTGTGGCGACCAGAATTGGATACAGTATTCCAAATGTAGCTGTACAAACATTTTATATAATTGTAACTTAATTTGCCAACTTTTCTACTCGATGCCCTGCCCAATGAAGATAAGCATGCCATCTGCTTTCTTCACCACCTTTTCCACCTGTGCTGCCACTTTTAAGGACCTGTGGACCTGTCTCCCAGATCTCTGTGTTGATGCTCTTGATGGTTCTGCCATTTTGTTTTATAGCTGCCATCTGAATTGAATGTTCCAAAATTCATCACCTTGCATTTGTCCGGATTAAATTCCATCTGCCATTTCTCCGCCCAATTTTCAGCCTATCTATATCCTGCTGTATTCTCTGACAATCTTCATTGCTATCCGCAACTCCAGCAATCTTAGTACCATCTGCAAACTTACTAATCAGACCAGCTACATTTTCTTCCAAGTCATTTAGATATATTATGAACAACAGAGGTCCCAGCACCGATCCCTGCAGAACCCCACTAGTTACAGCACTCCAAACCTCTCACATTTTCTCTTCTCATGCGCTCCCCTGTACTATCTATATACTTAACGTTTAAGAAGGAAGCGTACATTAAGTGTGCCCTTACATCTTTACTCATCCATGAAGCCCACTTTAGTTTGTCCTTTCCTTTTAGCAGAAAGTATTTTTCCTACACTCTGCTGAACAATGTTTTAAATATTGTTGAAAAAGAGACATGATTTCAATGCTTTTCGTCTTGCACTCACCAAGGTAGCTTGCCAAGCTTGTGAGTTATCCTGATGAGTGCAAGACAAAAAGCTTTGATAGCATGTTTTTTTCCAGAAGTGCTCAATTCTGTACCACCAAATATATTAGCTGTTTCCCATTGTTATTCTATATTATTATTTGGCCATATGGTTACCTGTTTTATTTTCCCACCTTCTATTCTCAGCCGCTCAAAACCAACTTTTCTCCAATCTATTAACCTGGTGTTCATCATCCTTACACCCTTCTCGATCATCACTTAAAGCTCATCATACTTTGGTCACCATTGCTTAAATGTTCCGAATTTTATTTCTCTCATCCACTCGGGTTCATTCCTCCACTACTGGATTTAATAGCAAATCTTCCCTTCTTGGGTGACGAGACCAATGGAAGGTCGAACGGTCAAGAAGGCAGTCTCTGCAAGCGTTGTGGAACACAAAGAGCAGGACAAGACACAGAAGACGTCCTGGTCACCCACTGCGCCTAGTCCCATCTCCAGCCATCTCGGCTCTTGTCTTGCCACCAGATCCAGATGGGAATTGGGAAGAGAGAGTGAGGCTGACGCTGCGCAACTCTCCCTCACTTTAATCCAAATCAACGCGCTAGTCTCGACACCATCATCACCTGTTCTGTTCAACCTTTGAAGTCCTGTGGCGATGGGCGAGTGACAAAGCAGCAGGTGTGGATACACTGGGAGCTGTACTCACGGACCTGCACACAGGCGGCTCAGGTCTAATGGTCGTTTTCCGCTGACCGAAGCAGCAGTGAAACTCGGCGTCTACCTGGGTGGCTGATCAGCCCTCTCCAGGAACGCACTGCTCACCTCCGTAGAACGAGGAAGGGGCTAGAAAAAGTGCCCTAAACATTGCCTGCTTCACTACACCCTGGCCAGTTTACCGTGGCTGGCAGGGGTCCCATCTTGCAGTCGAACAAACAAAATAAAACACAAGGAGACACCGCTCACCATTGGCACTTGGAACGTGCGTACGCTTTTGGACAACCCTACAGCAGACAGACCAGAGAGAAGGACAGCATTAGTTGCCAGAGAGCTTGCAAAATACAACATTGACATTGCAGCCCTGAGTGAAACTCGTCTTGCCAACATAGGTCAGCTGACTGAAACTGGAAGTGGACACACTTTTTTCTGGAGTGGTCGTGGCAGCGATGAGTGTCGTGATGCTGGAGTTGGATTTGCCGTCAGGAATCACCTTGTTCGGAAACTTGCTAGTCTCCCCAAGGGTGTGAACAACCGGCTTATGATACTACAGCTTCCGCTACAGAACAGAAGTCAAGCCACCCTGATCAGTGCTTATGCCCCCACAATGAACAACCCGGACGAGATGAAAGACAAGTTCTACGAAGAACTAGATGCCCTACTATCAGCAGTGAGCAGTACCGACAAGCTGATCTTGCTTGGCGACTTCAATGCAAGAGTAGGGTGTGACTCTGCAATCTGGCCGGGAGTCGTTGGGAGGCATGGAGTGGGCAAGTGTAACGGCCTACTCTTAAAGAAGACTTGTGCAGCACACGACCTCCTCATCACCAACACAACCTTCCGTCCGCCTACCCGTAACAAGACCTCCTGGATGCACCCCTGCTCTAAGCATTGGCATCTTATCAATGTCATTGTCAGGAGAAAAGATAGGCAGGATGTCAGAGTGACCAAGGCCATGTGTGGTGCTGACTGTTGGACAGATCACAGGCTTATTGTCTCCAAAATGAGGCTCCGCATCAGACCCAAAAGGCAACCACAAGGAAGCAAGATTATGAAAAGAATCAATGTGGCCAAGCTAAAGGACTCCAGCATAGCTTCAGCAGTGGCTGAAGACTTCGAAACCAAGCTTGCTGACCTACACCTCGCAGGCAGCGCTGACAACGACTGGGAACGCTTCAGGGATGCTGTCCATTCATCTGCACTGAAGATGCTCGGGCCCTCTACCCGCAAGCAGCATGACTGGTTCGATGAGAATGATGAGGAGATACAGGCTTTACTTGTTGAAAAGCACCGTCTTCATCGTGCCTGTCAGAACGACCCATCATCACCTGCCAAGAAAAACGCCTTTACCAGTGCTCGCAGGACAGTCCAGAATAAACTGCGTAAAATGCAGGATGCCTGGCTGAGCGCCAAGGCAGATGAAATACAGGGAAACGCTGACAGAAACGACTTGAAACGGTTCTATGAAGCCCTCAACACTCTCTACGGACCTCAATCTCTCAGGAGTTCCCCCCTACTGAGTACAGATGGTACAACTCTCACTACAGAGAGGGCTCAGATCCTGCAGAGATGGGCTGAACAGTTTGAAGCCGTCCTCAACTGACCGTCATCTATTAACGATGTAGCGATAGACAGGATTCCCCAGGTCGATATCAACAGCACCATGGATGACTCACTAGTAGCCGAAGTCACGAAAGCTGTAAGCCAGCTATCTAGTGGCAAAGCCCCGGGGGCATACGCCATACCCGCAGAAATCTACAAAGCTGCTGGTCCTGTACTTATCGAGAAGCTCACAGAGTTGTTCCAGTCCTTTTGGAAGCAAAGATCTATTCCTCAGGAACTCAAAGATGCTTCCATTGTACACCTCAACAAGAGGAAGGACAAGCGGCAAGTATGCGACAACCACCGAGGAATCTCGCTGCTCTCCATCACAGGAAAAACCCTCGCAAGAGTCCTGCTAAATCATCTGGTCACTCATCTGGAGCTGGGCCTGCTTCCAGAGTCACAGTGTGGCTTCCGCAAAGGTCGCGGGACTATTGACATGATTTTTGCCACGCGCCAACTTCAGGAGAAGTGTCAGGAGCAGAATCGTGAGTTCTACACAATCTTTGTTGACCTCACGAAAGCCTTCGACACCGTCAGCCGACAAGGCCTGTGGAGGATCATGTCAAAGTTTGGCTGCCCCCCAAATTCATTCAGATGCTACGCCAGTTCCATGATGGCATGATGGCCAGAGTACTGGACGGCGGAGAATCCTCTAAGGCATTCCCAGTCACCAATGGCGTCAAACAGGGCTGTGTGCTCGCACCCACACTGTTCAGCATGATGTTTACTGCCATGCTGAATGATGCCTTCCAAGACAGTGTTGCTGGAATCAGCCTCAAGTACAGAGTGGATGGGAAGCTCTTCAACCTGAGGAGACTTCAAGCTATTACCAAAGTGAAGGAGACTGTTCTGAGAGACTTCCTCTTTGCCGATGACTGCACCCTGTATACTGGCTTAGATGGTAGTCATGATGTGGAGATGCTGGCGTTGGACTGGGGTGAACACAGTAAGAGTTTTAACAACACCAGGTTAAAGTCCAACAGGTTTATTTGGTAGCAAATGCCATTAGCTTTCGGAGCGCTGCTCCTTTGTCAGATGGAGTGGAAATCTGCTCTCAAACAGGGCAGAGACACAAAATCAAATTACAGAATACTGATTAGAATGCGAATCTCTACAGCCGACCAGGTCTTAAAGATACAGACAATGTGAGTGGAAGGAGCATTAAGCACAGGTTAAAGAGATGTGTATTGTCTCCAGACAGGACAGCCAATGAGATTCTGCAAGTCCAGGAGGCAAGCTGTGGGGGCTACTGATAGTGTGACATAAACCCAACTTCTCGGTTTAGGCCGTCCTCATGTGTGCGGAACTTGGCCATCAGTTTCTACTCAGCGACTCTGCGCTGTCGTGTGTCGTGAAGGCCACCTTGGAGAACGCTTACCCGAAGATCAGAGGCTGAATGCCCGTGACAGCTGAAGTGCTCCCCCACAGGAAGAGAACAGTCTTGCCTGGTGATTGTCGAGCAGTGTTCATTCATCCGTCTTCGGAGCGTCTGCATGGTTTCCCCAATGTACGATGCCGCGGGACATCCTTTCCTGCAGCGTATCAGCGTACCTATTTGAGAGCAGATTTCCACTCCATCTGACGAAGGAGCAGCGCTCTGAAAGCTAATGGCATTTGCTACCAAATAAACCCGTTGGACTTTAACCTGGTGTTGTTAAAACTCTTACTGGCTTAGAGCCAGAGATGCAAGTCAACATGGACAAATTTTCCATGGCTTGTGACAACTTTGGACTCACCATCAACATTAAAAAGAACAAAGTCATGCACCAACCAACCTGCTCCTCATGCACTGTACACAGAACCCATAATTACAATCAAAGGGCATAAACTACAGGCAGTGGACCAGTTCACTTATCTTGGCAGCACCCTCTCCCGAGCAGTGACTATCGATATAGAAGTTAACTGCAGAATAGCAAAGGCAAGTTCTGCTTTTGGTAGACTGCGATCCACTGTATGGGAACATCGAGGAATCAGTCCAGCAACAAAACTGAAGGTCTACAGCGCCATGGTACTCACTACCCTCCTGTATGCCTGTGAAACGTGGACTGTATATCGAAGGCATGCAAGACAGCTCAATCATTTCCACATGACTTGTCTTCGCAGAATATTACGCATCAGATGGCAAGACAAAGTACCAGACACTGAAGTTCTCTCTAGAGCAAGTCTACCATCAGTCCACACACTGCTGATGAGAGCACAAACCCGGTGGGCAGGTCATGTCATCCAAATGTCGGACGAGCGCATACCCAAGCAGCTCCTTTTTGGGGAACTCTCTGCCAGAAGACGCTCGCTTGGAGGGCAGAAGAAACGTCACAAAGACACACTCAAGGCCTCCCTGAAGTTGCTTGACATAGACACGACCACCTGGGAAACGCTGGCACAAAACTGCCCTACCTGGTGCTGCCTCATTCACAAGGGCTGTCAAGCTTACGGAGCAAGGTGCAATGCTGAAGCACAACTTAAGCGTGAGCTGCGCAAGTCCAGAGCCACCAGCGCAACAACTATGGTGCCTACACAAGCCTGCCCAAAATGTGCCAGGACATTCCGTGCCCGAATTGGCCTGATCAGTCATCTTCGGACACACCGCACCCAGCCTCAAAATGTCTAATGGTGTCGAGGTCTTCATCGACGACGATGGACGAACAACAAACATATTGGTTGGAAAGAGAGTTCTGGACACTGCTGGAACTCCATTCCCTTATCTCCTTTACATACCTCCTCTAATTAATATCAAAATATAGAGGACATTCATGCACAATTCCCTTACTTGTATGCACATTTCTTCCTCCACTTCAAATTTACTATTAAGTAGTCTATAAGCCACACCTATTAGTGTGATTGGTTCCTTATTACCTTTCACCTCTACCCAGATGGATTCTATTTTTACCTTGCTTTTATTTGAAGTAGATATGTCACCCTTCTTTATTTTCCCCTCCTACGTTTTCAAAAAAATGCTATCCCTACAATTTTTGACTCTGATCCTTATTTCTCTGAAGCCTTATCTTAATAATACTTACATCTGGTTCTTCCCAAGGTATGCTTACCTCCAGCTCTCCTGTTGTATTACATACTGTATGGCATTGTTTTATAGATATTTTAATTCATTTTTAATAGGATTTCCTTTCACCTTATGTTTAACAGTTTTTTTAAACTAGTCATTCCCTTGCCCTCAATGTTCGCTACTATTTTATTCTTTCCTGCCCTGTTTGTTTACGTTTAGGCTGATTGTGCTTCATGTGGATGCTTCCCTCCCCCTTACTAGTTTAAAAACTTGCCATCTCTCCATTTATCCTTTGCATCTGGACACAGGTCTCAGAGTAGTTCAGGCAGAGCCTATGCCATTGTGACAGCAATTTCCTGTCCCAGTACCGGTGTTAATCTCACGTGAATGAACAGAGATGCCTCAATGTTTTTCTCGTCTCAGTTTGATTTTTATGATTTTAATGCAGCAAAGCACCCGAATGGTCAATTACTGTCACCAAAGAAAATGGAAAATACATTAACAAAGAACAATACAGCACAGGAACAGGCCCTTCGGCCCTCCAAGCCCGCGCCGTTCCCTGGTCCAAACTAGACCATTCTTTTGTATCCTTCCATTCCCACTCCGTTCATGTGGCTATCTAGATAAGTTTTAAACGTTCCCAGTGTGTCCGCCTCCACCACCTTGCCCGGCAGTGCATTCCAGGCTCCCACCACCCTCTGTGTAAAATACGTCCTTCTGATATCCATGTTAAACCTCCCCCGCCTCACCTTGAACCTATGACCCCTCGTGAACGTCACCACCGACCTGGAAAAAAGCTTCCCACCGTTCACCCTATCTATGCCTTTCATAATTTTATACACCTCTATTAGGTCACCCCTCATCCTCCGTCTTTCCAGTGAGAACAACCCCAGTTTACCCAATCTCTCCTCATAACTAAGCCCTTCCATACCAGGCAACATCCTGGTAAACCTCCTCTGCACTCTCTCTAAAGCCTCCACGTCCTTCTGGTAGTGTGATGACCAGAACTGGGCGCAGTATTCCAAATGCGGCCGAACCAACGTTCTATACAACTGCAACATCAGGCCCCAACTTTTATACTCTATGCCCCGTCCTATAAAGGCAAGCATGCCATATGCCTTCTTCACTACCTTCTCCACCTGTGACGTCACCTTCAAAGATCTGTGGACTTGCACACCCAGGTCCCTCTGCGTATCTACACCCTTTATGGTTCTGCCATTTATCGTATAGCTCCCCTCTACGTTAGCTCTACCAAAATGCATCACTTCGCATTTATCTGGATTGAACTCCATCTGCCATTTCTTTGCCCAAATTTCCAGCCTATCTATATCCTTCTGTAGCCTCTGACAATGTTCCTCACTAACTCCAAGTCCAGCCATTTTCGTGTCGTCCGCAAACTTACTGATCACCCCAGTTACACCTTCTTCCAGATCGTTTATATAACGTTGTTTATTAGTTGTGAAGTATATAACAAATGTATATACTAATATTGGTATTGTAACACATTAATCCCAAATTGTGTCACACATTTATTTCAAATATTTACAGTTTATAAATAGATTCTGAGATTAGTTTATTATTGTACGTCACTGCTCAAACATTTGAGCCAAGCCATAGCAATTCTTTCACTGGTTAGAAAGTAGGATACATTTAATGACAGAGTAATAAACCAAAGCGTATATCAATAGTTCCCAACAAGACACATATCCAGGTCTTGATTAAGTCGTCCAAGCAAGCATTAAACAAAATCAAGCCTTTGCTATCACGAGAAAAGCACATTCCAGGACATGCATGTATCATGGATGTCAAGATATGAGATATGTGATCACTGCTGCACAAATGCACAATACACAAGGCATGTTTGAAATCTGCTCAAATGGCTAGAGGAAATAGTACATCCTGTCCTGGAGCAGAAGTAGACTCCATGTGGGGCATATCACATTTCACTCTGAACTGAACTTCAGCAAGCCTGTGAACAGACAAATCTATTATGAAATGTATCATTCCATATGAATCACATTACTATTTTTACGTTGCTGGGAAAACAGAAACACTTCTCAAGGACAAGACTTATACAAAATTTATCAAAGTGGTTGTACAATTGTAACTTAATTAAAGCCTACACGAGGACGTAATACAACTTGTAACATCTGTACAAAACAGCTTCAATTTACCACAACATTAAAACTGTAGTACAAGTCTCTAGAGTCAGAGTTAACACCAATTATGTTCAACACAGTTTGGAGCATCAGACTAGGTTTAGAAAATGCCAACACCTTAATACTTCTTAAAAATCATACACGGAGTTAATTTAAATGATAAGCAGGTGCAGCCATGGGAGGGAACATCTGTACATGCACAGTTGCATAGAATTCTCTCCTGAGTTGCACACAGACTACAACAGCAGACTGCCTGGTTGAAACCAATTTCAATTGAACTGTGCGACAAATGTGCGATTACTAGCTCTGTGCCACTCTGAAATTACAATCTTAGTGAAGTACAACTGAATATGACCACTTGTGAAGCTTGGTAATAAATTATTTCCCACTCGTCCTTAGGTAGTCTCTTGGAATTGAAGATGACTTGCTTTCACTACAGTTCAATGGATTTGGAGATGGCCTATATGTCCAATGTGCCAACTGTAGACTTAACAAGATGGAGTGGCATTTGAAGGGTCATGCAGAGGTGTTTGGAGGTCTGTGTGCTCTCTGCATGAAGTGTGTTCAGTGCCTTGCCGAATAAACCTTTTCTATTTTGATTGTTCACAAGCCAGGGTCTCCACTCAGTCAGTGGGGATGTTTTTGATCTCTTCAGGGATGTGTTTAAAAAGTCATCCTATGAGTCTCCTGCTGTAACTGAGGTCAGAGTAGACTCCTACAGAACATTAGCACATCAATACACAAAACTATGCCACTGTAAACTGTGGGGATAAAACAGAGGAGATTTGATAGAGGTGGTCAAAATCATTAGGGGGCTGGACAGTAGTTAAGGAGACTGTTCCCACTCATAAAAAGATTGAGAACAAGAGGGCAGATTTAAAATGACTTGCAAAAGAAGCAAATGCATTGTGAGAAAAATGTTTACACAGAGCAAGTTGTTCAGGTCTAAAATGCACTGCCTGGAAGTGTGATGGAGGCAAGTTTAATCAAGGCATTCAAGAGGGCATTAGATGATTAGTTGAACAGAAGCAATGTGCAGGAATATAGGGAAAAGGCAGGAGAATGGCACCAAATCATAATTCCCATTCACAGAGCCAGTAAAGACATGAAGGCCGAATGACCTCCTCCTGCACTGCAACAATTCTGAGATTCTGGATTCACACATTACTCATTTAGAATTATTTTTGTACAAATTTAGCTGGCAGAAAAAATGCCTCAGCTACTTCGTACTGAGAACTACTATTCAAGAAAAAGATCAGAGTATGGAAGTTCTATAGTAGTATGAAATATTTTCACTCAATCAAAATTTAGTAAATCAATACGGACATAAAGACAGAGTACCAAAACTTGTAACTTGGTATTCAGTCCACATTTTCTGGAATTCCTTCCATTTATGAGAGTTGAACTTATTTTGATCTACAACTTGGAGAGAGGCAGAGTCAGAGCAACTGTCTCCTCTTGTGCTAATAGTGAAACTCAGGTGACATTGCAGCATTCATTTCATTGAAGGAGCAAAGAAAGTATCAGCACCCATTCATTTATAGATGCCATAGATCTGTCAGATGATATCTAAATGTTGTTCTCAACATTTGCTATATTATGTTTAATTGAGACAATAGTAACCACAAAAAATAGATTGTAAAATTTGCTATTGGCCATTACTCTTGCCTGTCAATCAAGTCTTGTGCAAAAAAAGTGCTAAGATCAGTTATTTTTTTACTTCATTAGCACACCGAGTCATCTGTGCATGAAGACAACTCAGTACAGAACTGATACGTTACTTTATGGAACATAGTGTGACAGAGTCATGCTGAACAGAAGGGGACCATTCAGCCCATCATGCCCGCTCTTTGAAAAAGTTATCCAATTTGACACACTCCCCTTCATTTATTCCTGAAGAAGTATGTGTTCAAGAATCTGTCATTCTATCAGGCCATCAGCTGCACAAAAGCCCTATGTTCCAAGCCAAGAACCAAGACATTTTATTTAAAACATTAAATAGCGAGTGGAATAATTTGTACAAAAGCTTATACTTATACAATATTTGCAATACCGAGTTTATTTTTTAAACACTTTGCATCCAGCCCCAATTCGAACTATTTAGCCATCACATCTAAATTTTAGGTGACTCACAATAATGCTTTCTGTATAAAGCTGATTTTGATTGCAGTCGTTTGGAATTTCTAATATTGAAGCCTCAGAATTTCAGCGATGTCAAAATTAATTCTAACAACCAAGTTAAAAAGGTGGCAGCCAAGATGTGAACAAGATACGAACAGGAGCTCACCATTTCACCCCTCATTTACTGAGGTGGCCGATTTGTGGCTTCACTCCAAATAACTAACTCTGCCCCATATCCCTTCATAGGTTAATAGGTTAACAAAACACTATCAATCTCAGCTTTAAAGTTAATGTTTATTCATTTGTCACAAGTAGGCTTATATTCACATTGCAATGAAGTTTCTGTCGCCACACTCCAGCACCTGTTCGGGTAACAATGAGGGAGAATTTAGCATGGCCAATGCACCTAGCCAGCACATCTTTTGGACTGTGGGAGGAAACCAGAGCACCCGGAGGAAACCCACGCAGACACAGGAAGAACTTGCAAACTCCGCCCAGACAATGACCCAAGCCGGGAATCGAACAGAGGTTCCTGGCACTGTGAGGCAGCAGTGCTAACCATTGTGCCACCCCAAAATTAACTAATCTAGCATAAATATCAATTTGAGGAAGTAAGTTCCAATTTTTTACTGCCCTTTGGGAGGAGTGTTTCATAATTTCACCAAACTGTTTGGCTTTAATTTTACAGTCATGTCTCTTAATCCTACACTTGCCAGCCAGTGAAGTGTTCCTCTCCTGATGTTTAGCCTGTTCTTTTTGGTATGTGCAGTTATTGAGAATTCTAAATAGGTTACAACTGCAAAACAATAGTGTGATTGAGAGAAATGGTGCTTAAGTCCTGAATAACAAGCTAGCTAAAATTCAGGATGCAAAAATATTTAAAATTCATAATAGGATGAGACCACTGCTGAGTACAGTAACCACTTTGTGTCTTCAAGCACACTAAATCAAGTCACATCATGTACTCAAGAAGCAACTGCCTGTTAGGCTTGCTCATTTCTTTGGAAGGTCAACTGTATAAAATAAATTAACAAAAGGATACCTTACAAGGGTTAATCATATAGTTCACTAGCAACTCTGCAACCCCAGAAAGCGTCATATTAAGAGTGGTGAAACCACTATATTGTTTTTACTGGACACACTTGAGTAGCAGCACATTAATGTTCAGAAGAATGCCAGAATGAAGACAAGTAACTCAGTTAAAGACCACAATGTTGGAATGAACTGCACAACTCAATGGGTAGGTCGGGCTGCCGAATGTAGGTTTGTTCTTACAATGATTAAAACATTGTTAACAGACCAATTACATTACAAAAAGAATGAATTTCAATCGTTGAATAATTCTAACCAATTCAGAAGGTATGAACTTGCAAGAAAGGAGGAAAACATCAAAGCACAGTGTTTGGTATTGAAATCTGCACGTTTACATTTGGCATCCAAATGTTTGTGTTTGGCATCAGCAAGTCATCAAAGTAAGATTCCAATTCCTGGAAGAATGAACATAAGTCCAAGCAATAGGTCTGATAGTTCATTTGTAAGAAACCAAAACTATATGTACAAGGAGCCCTCTTTGGAACACCACTAAAGCAAATGATTGCATCTTTACATATTTTAATAAACACATGTAATGCACATGGGAAGTGTAAAAAAAGTGTGCCAAATTGTTCATTTCAAAGTTTCCAAAAATTGATACATGCTTACTTTTAAAATTGTCAGTAACTGGTGACTGAATTGGAGTATATTAATTAGAGGATTCTTTCTTCAACCCTTCAGTCATTAATATCAGCTCTTTTGGTGATTTAATAGCTCATCCTTAACACAAAGTACAACAATCACTTCCCCTTAAATACATAAAACTTTTACATCCAGGGAAAAAGTATTTACAAGATATGTATTTAGTTTTTTTTTTGACCAACAATGTGCCTGACCTAACAGCGCTTCAAACATCTTTTTTATCCTTTCATGGGATGTAGCGTTTGTTGCCTATTCCTAATTGCCCTTGAATCGTGTGGCATTGTGTGACAACCACATTTCCATGGGTCTAAAGTCAACATAAGCCAGACCACATAGGGATGACAGATTTCTTTCCATAACGGACATGGGTTTTTACAACAGGTGATAACTTCACTACTGAAACTAGCTTTATATTCCAGTTTTATGAAGTGAATTCAAATTCCAGCTGCCGTGGCAGGATTTGAACTCATGTCCCAAAAGCATCTGGATTATTCTTGATTACTATGACAGAGTGGTGACATAGAATCATGCTGAACAGAAAGATGGCCATTCAGCCCATCGTGCCTGCTCTTTGAAAACGTTATCCAATTCAACACATTCTCCCTGCTTTTTGTCTTAAAGAAATGTGTGTTCAAGAATTTGTCATCCTGATAGGCCATCAGTTGCAGTGGCGATGCCACTATACCATTGTTTTACTCATTTAAACTTTTTCTGTCGACTTCTACATAGAACATAGAACAGTACAGCACAGAACAGGCCCTTCGGCCCACGATGTTGTGCCGAGCTTTATCTGAAACCAAGATCAAGCTATCCCACTCCCTATCATCCTGGTGTGCTCCATGTGCCTATCCAATAACCGCTTAAATGTTTCTAAAGTGTCTGACTCCACTATCACTGCAGGCAGTCCATTCCACACCCCAACCACTCTCTGCGTAAAGAACCTACCTCTGGTATCCGTCCTGTATCTCCCACCACGAACCCTATAGTTATGCCCCCTTGTAATAGCTCCATCCACCCGAGGAAATAGTCTTTGAACGTTCACTCTATCTATCCCCTTCATCATTTTATACACCTCTATTAAGTCTCCCCTCAGCCTCCTCCGCTCCAGAGAGAACAGCCCTAGCTCCCTCAACCTTTCCTCATATGACCTACCCTCCAAACCAGGCAGCATCCTGGTAAATCTCCTCTGCACTCTTTCCAGCGCTTCCACATCCTTCTTATAGTGAGGTGACCAGAACTGCACACAATATTCCAAATGTGGTCTCACCAAGGTCCTGTACAGTTGCAGCATAACCCCACGGCTCTTAAACTCCAACCCCCTGTTAATAAAAGCTAACACACTATAGGCCTTCTTCACAGCTCTATCCACTTGACTGGCAACCTTTAGAGATCTGTGGATATGGACCCCAAGATCTCTCTGTTCCTCCACAGTCTTCAGAACCCTACCTTTGACCCTGTAATCCACATTTAAATTTGTCCTACCAAAATGAATCACCTCACATTTATCAGCGTTAAACTCCATTTGCCATTTTTCAGCCCAGCTTTGCATCCTATCTATGTCTCTTTGCAGCCTACAACAGCCCTCCACCTCATCCACTACTCCACCAATCTTGGTGTCATCAGCAAATTTACTGATCCACCCTTCAGCCCCCTCCTCTAAGTCATTAATAAAAATCACAAAGAGCAGAGGACCAAGCACTGATCCCTGCGGCACACCGCTAGCAACCTGCCTCCAATCCGAAAATTTTCCATCGACCACCACCCTCTGTCTTCGGTCAGACAGCCAGTTACCTATCCAATCGGCCAACTTTCCCTCTATCCCACACCTCCTCACTTTCATCATAAGCCGACCATGGGGGACCTTATCAAACGCCTTACTAAAATCCATGTATATGACATCAACTGCCCTACCTTCATCAACACACTTAGTTACCTCCTCAAAAAATTCTATCAAATTTGTGAGGCACGACTTGCCCTTCACGAATCCGTGCTGACTATCTCGGATTAATCCGCATCTTTCTAAATGGTCGTAAATCCCATCCCTAAGGACCCTTTCCATCAATTTACCAACCACCGAAGTAAGACTAACCGGTCTAGAATTACCAGGGTCATTTCTATTCCCTTTCTTAAACAGAGGAACAACATTCGCCATTCTCCAGTCCTCTGGCACCATCCCCGTGGACAGTGAGGACCCAAAGATCAACGCCAAAGGCTCTGCAATCTCATCCCTTGCCTCCCACAGAATCCTAGGATACATTTCATCAGGCCCAGGGGACTTATCGACCTTCAGTTTATTCAAAACTGCCAAGACATCCTCCCTCCGAACATCTATTTCCTCCAGCCTATTAGCCTGTAACACCTTCTCTTCCTCAAAAACATGGCCCCTCTCCTTGGTGAACACTGAAGAAAAGTATTCATTCATCACCTCGCCTATCTCTACTGACTCCATACACAAGTTCCCACTACTGTCCTTGACCGGCCCTAACCTCACCCTGGTCATTCTTTTATTCCTCACATAACAGTAAAAAGCCTTGGGGTTTTCCTTGATCCGACCCGCCAAGGACTTCTCATGTCCCCTCCTAGCTCTCCTAAGCCCCTTTTTCAGCTCATTCCTTGCTAACTTGTAACCCTCAATCGAGCCATCTGAACCTTGTTTCCTCATCCCTACATAAGCTTCCCTCTTCCTTTTCACAAGACATTCCACCTCTTTTGTGAACCATGGTTCCCTCACTCGGCCATTTCCTCCCTGCCTGACAGGAACATACCTATCAAGGACATCCAGTATTTGTTCCTTGAAAAAGTTCCACTTTTCATTAGTTCCTTTCTCTGACAGTTTCTGTTCCCAACTTATGCCCCCTAATTCTTGCCTAATCGCATCATAATTACCCCTCCCCCAATTGTAAACCTTGCCCTGCCGTACGGCCCTATCCCTCTCCATTGCAATTACAAAAGACACCGAATTGTGGTCACTATCTCCAAATTGCTCTCCCACAACCAAATCTAACACTTGGCCCGGTTCATTTCCCAGTACCAAATCCAATGTGGCCTCACCTCGTCGGCCTATCCACACATTGTGTCAGGAAACCCTCCTGCACACACTGCACAAAAACTGCCCCATCCGAACTATTTGACCTACAAAGGTTCCAATCAATATTTGGAAAGTTAAAGTCCCCCATGACAACTACCCTGTGACCCCCACACATATCCATAATCTGCTTAGCAATTTCTTCCTCCACATCTCTATTACTATTTGGGGGCCTATAGTAAACTCCTAGCAACGTGACCGCTCCTTTCCTATTTCTAACTTCAGCCCATATTACCTCAGTGTGCAGATCCCCCACGAAGTGCCTTTCCGCAGCCGTTAAACTATCCTTGATTAACAATGCCACTCCTCCACCTCTTTTACCAGCTTCCCTACACTTAGTGAAACATCTATACCCCGGAACGTCCAACAACCATTCCTGTCCTTGTTCTACCCACGTCTCCGTAATGGCCACAACATCGTAGTCCCAAGTACCAATCCACGCCCCAAGTTCATCTACCTTGTTCCGGATGCTCCTTGCATTGAAGTAGACACACTTCAACCCACCTTCCTGTCTACCAGTACCCACCCTTGACCCTGATACCTTCCCCAATACCTCACCACCCTCACTGACTTCTGGACTACAACTCCCTTTCCCACTCCCCTGACAAATTAGTTTAAACCCCCCTGAAGAGCCGTAACAAATTTCCCTCCGAGGATATTGGTGCCCCTCTGGTTCAGGTGCACCCCGTCCTGTTTGTACAGGTCCCACCTTCCCCAGAACGTGTTCCAATTATCCACGTATCTGAAACCCTCCCTCCTACACCATCCCTGCAACCACATATTTAACTGCACTCTCTCCCTGTTCCTCAACTCGCTATCACGTGGTACCGGCAACGTACCAGAGATGACCACATGTTTCGTCTTGGCTCTCAGCTTCCAGCCCAGCTCCAGACTTCTATCCAAAAAGGAATTGTACAAGTTGGACCGGTTGATTAGGAATGGACATGCCAGAAAGTAGTAAAACTTCAAAATACGGTGTTAGATTTGAAATCCACATGTTTACATTTAGCATCTACATGTTTATGTTTGGCATCAGTAATTCATCAACATGAACTGAGAAAGCTGCCAACTTCTTGTCCTTCCTTTCTGTTCTGATTTGCAAGCCATTTAGTCTTCCCATCGAGAGAAACTGCCCTGACATCAAATGTCCCCAGTCCCAAGTATTAATGAGATTTGAATCAAATTATTATAATCTTGGGCACGGGGTTGTGTGGTTGCTGTACACGGGACGTGGTATGCTAACATGTCAAAATGAGCGTAGCCTTTTATCAGGGAATAGATTCAAAGTGGGTGGTTCCTGCTCCACACAACATGATAAATATACAGGAAATACAGAAAATATGTTGTGTTTTTCCGATCATTTTAGATACACAAATCGTCGAAATTTACATTGATCACCAAACAAATGCTAACCCTCAGGATGTCACACAAGGGTTGTACAACTTGGGGGAGGACGAAAGATTCATTCAGCAACATGTGCGCCAAAAAAAATGAGGAGCAAACTGCTGATCAATGCAATTCTGCACCCAACAGCAAACTATATATATATTTTAAAAATGAAGGTCTCAAAGCGCTTGGAAGTGCAACAGTTATCACTGGTGTGCAATTGGCATGCATCAACTAGAAGGGCCTGCAATTGCACTGTTATCTGACTTTGCTTGCACCAAGCTGTTAATTCACTGATTCAGCAGGGGTAGGGGTAAAGCACAAGTAAACTGAAGCCTGTGAAATGGTCGTTGGAGCACTCACCAGCTTGGTTTTGTTTCTCGGGTCATCTTCGGGGGGTTTCTTCTTTGAAGAGGACCTGTCCTTGCTGCGGGGCGGCGACTCGTTTCCTGTCGGCGGCTGCTGCCCGTCCATGTTGAGTGGTTGAGGGAGAGTGAATGAGGATCGTGGCGGACGGGCTGTCTCCCCAGGGCACGGGAGGGTGTGTGTTTATCTACAAGTGCCGGCGCTGAGCGGCCCGGCCCGGCCCAGACAAACTGCCCTCGCGCGTTCCCCCCACACACACACACCCTCCTCTCCAACGCTTCTTCAACCCTTTTTTAATTTAAAAAAAAATCCACGTTCCTGCAAAAGAATAAACACAGACAACGGTTCTTTTTTTCTTGCCCCCCACTCGCTCTCTGATCCAGCCGTCGGTGAACCCAAGTTCAGCGCCCTCTGGCCATAACCCGGGCGTCAGCAGCAGCAACGCCCCCGCCTCCGCCTCCTCCTGTCAAACCCGGAGCCGTTAGCACCCAACAGCGCAGGCGTGGCGCCAGGCCACGCCTCACGCCCCTCCCCCTCCGCAGCCGCCAGGCCACGCCCCCTGCCCACCGATTGGCTGGTCATGACGTCAATCAGGACGCCTGCGGGGCTGGGGAGGCGGCAGCGTCACTGGGTTCCTTTGGGGTGACGTCAGGGGAGGGTTATCTGATTGCCACATGTGTTTCCAGCACTGGGTTCAGGGATGAGCTGACAGCTGTACACAACACAATGGTGTTAAACTCTGCTGTGAGGGAGCTCTCCCTTTCTCTCTCTCTGAATCCCGGTTTACTTTTCTCACTATCTCATGGGACTGAAATATCAGAGGTGCCTTTGCAATGGTAGTGGAAGTCAATGCAATAGCAACGTTCAAAAGGGAATTGGGTCTCCACTTAAGTTTATCTGTTAGCGTAACAAGTAGGCTTACATTAACACTGTAATGAAGTTACTGTGAGAATCCCCTAGTCACCATACTCTGGCACCACATTGAGGGAGAATTTTAGCATGTCCCATGCACCTAACCCGCACATCTTTCAGACTGTGGAGGGGAGGGAAACAAGAGGAAACCCACGTAGATACAGGGAGAACGTGCAGAGTCCGCACAATCACCCAAGCCAGGAATTGAATCCGGATCCCTGGTGCTGTGAGGCACACGGAACAGCCATGGGGACAAAATTCGCACCTCAATATGCCAACATCTTCATGCACAGGTTCGAACAAGACTTCTTCACTGCACAGGACCTTCAACCGATGCTATACACTAGATACATCGATGACATTTTCTTCCTTTGGAGTCATGGTGAGCAATCGCTGAAACAACTATATGATGACTTCAACAAGTTCCATCCCACCATCAGACTCACCATGGACTACTCTCCGGAATCGGTTGCATTCTTGGACACACGCATCTCCATTAAGGACGGTCACCTCAGCACCTCACTGTACCGCAAGCCCACGGATAACCTCATGATGCTCCACTTCTCCAGCTTCCACCCAAAACACGGAAAAGAAGCCATCCCCACCGGACAAGCCCTCCGAATACACAGGATCTGCTCGGATGAGGAGGATCGCAACAGACACCTCCAGACGCTGAAAGATGCCCTCATAAGAACAGGATATGGCGCTCGACTCATCGATCAACAGTTCCGACGCGCCACAGCGAAAAACCGCACCGACCTCCTCAGAAGACAAACACGGGACACGGTGGACAGAGTACCCTTCGTCGTCCAGTACTTCCCCGGAGCGGAGAAGCTACGGCATCTCCTCCGGAGCCTTCAACATGTCATTGATGAAGACGAACATCTCGCCAAGGCCATCCCCACACCCCACTTCTTGCCTTCAAACAACCACGCAACCTCAAACAGACCATTGTTCGCAGCAAACTACCCAGCCTTCAGGAGAACAGTGACCACGACACCACACAACCCTGCCACAGCAACCTCTGCAAGACGTGCCGGATCATCGACACGGATGCCATCATCTCACGTGAGAACACCATCTACCAGGTACACGGTACCTACTCTTGCAACTCGGCCAACGTTGTCTACCTGATACGCTGCAGGAAAGGATGTCCCGAGGCATGGTACATTGGGGAAACCATGCAGACGCTACGACAACGGATGAATGAACACCGCTCGACAATCACCAGGCAAGACTGTTCTCTTCCTGTGGGGGAGCACTTCAGCAGTCACGGGCATTCAGCCTTGGATCTTCAGGTAAGCGTTCTCCAAGGCGGCCTTCACAACTCACGACAGCGCAGAGTCGCTGAGCAGAAACTGATAGTTCTGCACACATGAGGACGGCCTAAACCGGGATGTTGGATTTATGTCACATTATCAGTAACCCCCACAGCTTGCCTCCTGGGCTTGTAGAATCTCACTAGCTGTTCTGTCTGGAGACAATACACATCTCTTTAACCTGTGTTGAATGCTCCCTCCACCCACATTGTCTGTACCTTTAAGACCTGGCTGGCTTTAGAGATTCGCATTCTAATTAATATTCTGTAACTTGATTTCTGTGTCTGTGCACTGTTTGAGAGCAGATATCCACTCCATCTGACGAAGGAGCAGTGCTCCGAAAGCTTATGGTATTTGCTACCAAATAAACCTGTTGGACTTTAACCTGGTGTTGTGAGACTTCTTGCTGTGAGGCAGCAGTACTAATCACTGTGCCACCATGCCACTTCACTCTGCTACATTCCTGGGACGGAGCTCTCTCTCTGCCTCTCAGTTTACTTTTTTCTATATGTCATGGGACTGAAATATCAGGGATGCTTTTACAATGATTGTGGAAGTCAATTCAATAGCAACATTCAAAAGGAAATTGGGTCTCCACTTGCAAAGAACGTAAGTGGCACAGTGGTTAGCACTGCACCAGGGACCCAAGTTCGATTCCAGCCTGAAGTCACTGCCTGTGTGGAGTTTGCACGTTCTCTCTGTGTCTGTGTGGGTTTCCTCTACGTGCTCCGGTTTCCTCCCATAGTCCAAAGATGTGCTGGTTAGGTGGATTGGCCATCCTAATTTGTCGATTCAGTGTCAGGAGACAAGGTAAATGCCTGAGGTGAGAGGGGTGGGATTGTTGTCAGCGCAGGCTTGATGGGTCGAATGGCCTCCTTCTGCACTGTAGGGATTCTATGAATTATATGAATTAAAAATAGAAGCAGGGGGTAGGCCATTTGTTTCAAAAGGAAAAATAAGTAAAGCTTGGGAAATGATTGGTCATGATCTGAGCTGGCCTTGAACATCTTAAAATGGAACTCCAGTTCAGACCGAGCTAGTCATTTTCAAGTTTTACTATTTTCTTTCCTTCTGCCATTCAATCATGTAGCTGACCTTCGACCTTGCACTTTCTCATTTCATCCCCACATCCCATGATTTCTCCAGAGTTTTGGAAGGCATGATGGTACAGTGGTTAGCACTGCAGCCTCACAGTGCCAGGGACTCGGGTTGAATTCCGGCCTTGGATGACTGTGTGAAGTTCTCGCCGTGCCTCCGTGGGTTTCCTCCGGGTGCTCCGGTTTCCTCCCACAGTCCAAAAATGTGCGTGTTAGGTTGAGTGGTCATGCTAAATTTCTCCTTAGTATCAGGGGATTAGCAGGGCAAATATGTGGGGTTATGGGATAGGGTGTTGCCGGTGCAGGCTAGATGGGCTGAATGGCCTACTCCTGCACTGTAGGGATTCTATGATTCTAAAATGTTTATTAATCTTAGCCTTAAATATATTCAACAACTGAACATCCACAGCCCTCTGGAGTAAGAAATTCTAATGATTCACAACCTTCTGAGTGCAGAAATTCTTCCTTAACTCAGCCTTTATAGTCCAAATCCTTGTCATGAGATTATGCGTGCTCATTCTAGACTCTTCAGCCATCAGATACAGCCTCTCGGCATTTATCTTTCAAGCCTTTTGCCCCTCAGAATCTTCAATCCCTCATTTTTCTAACCTCCAAAAAGTGTAATGACCACTTCACTCAACTTCTCATTGCAGGACAGTGGACCTATCCCAGAATCAGTCTGGTCAACCTAAAAAATGTCTGGGTTAAGAAGAAGGACACCAGAATGGGACTAGGTGGATAGCTGTTTCAAAGAGCTGGAACAAACACATTGGACTGAATGCCTTTCTGCTGTGCTGAATATTTCTTATTCCATGTTCGCCAGACATATCTAGATGACATCTACTCAACTGGGAATGCACCAGGCAAGCTGTAGCCAAATAATTAGATTTTCCAGTGCCTGAAGATCATAAGACCTTTTGAAAAATAAGGAATTGCAGATTTCCCCATATGAAATTTCAATTCACAAAGGAAGCATCAAGCAAGTTGCAGGAAAATATAAATTAAATTTGGAATTCTAGGGGAAATTTGGATGCTAATGCCCAGTAACTCGTGACGCAAGAAGTTAGTGAATTTATCTTCATAATCTAGAGAAAGATGAGCAATGGGAACATAGTTTGTCTAAACTATGATTTCATACAAAGGTCAATGGTCTAAGGTATTTCCTTTGTCGAACATATGCAAGTTAAAGTCATAGACCAAATTATTTGATCATTTCCTGATTTGTTGCACCCGATAGTAAGGAACCGAATGAAACGTTGAAGCTGACTACGGATATGAGTGTTGCTTGTTGTGGCTGAAAAGGGGATTGACTCAGATGTTGAGTATATGCAAAAAGCATGATTTTTGGGGACAGAAAAGGGAGATTGTCTATTATACTATGAGGATTTACATGTTAAAATTTACAGTAACTAAAAATTGAGGATGCATGCTGCAGAAGAATGTGCATGTGCTCTGCTGCACAGATGTGCAGTACTGTGTAGGTGTTTGAACAAAGACCTAAATTGGAGCATTGCAGTAAAAATGATGCTTCCACTGTACAGTCTCTTCACTGTCACTCATGGTCATCATTATTCAATTATTTTAAAATGCATTACTCGAATTATGTTTTTTTGGGCCACTATAATTTTGTGCAATAAATAGTGAGCAAATGACGTTGAACATGAGTTCAGCTTTCCTTTCTACTCTTCCACTTATTTTGGTGTTCATCTTTTACAAAACGCTTTTAGTTTTTAATCCGAAAAAGCACATTTTGTGAAATAATTCACTTATTTCATTCTTTACAGTTAATTACTTCAATAGCTATCATCGTTCTCTTCCATGGCGCTTCCTCTTCCATCCCTTTATTTTGCCTAGCTGAATTTTAGTTTGTATTATCCTTAAAAGTTTTTTTTTTAAGTTTATTTATTCGTCACAAGTAAGGCTTACATTAACACTGCAATGATGTTACTGTGAAATTCCCCCAGTCACCACACTCTGGTGCCTGTTCGGGTCAATGCACCTAACCAGCATGTCTTTCAGACTGTGGGAAGAAACCAGAGCACCCAGAGGAAACCCAAACAGACACAGGGAGAACATGCAAACTCCACACAGACAGTGATCCAAGCCAGGAATTAAACCCGGGTCCCTGGCACTGTGAGGCAACAGTGCCAACCACTGTGCCACCGTGCTTCTCTTTAGAGATGCCAATTCTCATGCCTATGGATGTCATTTAATATTGCATCTTGTCTCACACTCATCTGGGGTCTGATCTCATTCTAAATAGTGATTAATCTTGTTAGTGATCACAGCAGTACCATTCTACTTGCTGAAATGTGACAATATATTGAGCGATGTTTTGCAGCTGTGCCACTAATCAAACAGCGATCTCATTAAAATTAATCCCTTTGGTCTGTCCAGGTTTCAAACTTGGATCTACAGCACCTCTATGGGGATTATTTGAGGATTAATAATGGGGATTAATAATGAATGAAAATGAAAATTTTCTTACCTTTCACTTCTGCCATTTAGTTCGGGCAACTTGTTGACTTACTAATAAAGTTCAATGGCCATGGGGCATGGGAAAAGATATATTAAAGATTCTGTCCTCAGTAGGGAGAAAGAAACTTAGGCTGGTGCTCATTTTATACTTGGTTTTTTGTACGACAATTAGAGACAGGTCATTGCAGGTAGTGTCACTGCCACTTTTCAATTGATTTTGGGAGATGTGCAAAAGTTGAAAGGTGTAACTTAACCTTGTATTATCAGCCTTGCCGTGGTGAATGGTTTCACGTTTGCTTTGTGGCTTCCTGTCAATTTTAGAAACTGACTATGTGGGAATTGTGCATATCAAGCACAATCTGCTGTTCCTTGTTAGTACACTGTTGTAGACTGTTGGAATGTAATTCTGGTCATAAAATATCAGTAAAAAACACATACATAAGGTTTAAAAATACATACATAATTTTGCCCACAATTACATTTTACAACATTAACATGTGCAATAAGCTCTGAAGTAAAAAAATTAGTGTACACCACGCTCAGTAATGAATTTCAACGTCTTGGCGCATAAATGCAACACACATGACGCTCCAGAGGGAATGTGCATGATTGTAATTAAAAGATACTCATGGTGTGAGCTGTCAGGTTGCCCAGCAACAGAGACACAACAGAAGTGCCACCTTCACAGTGTAAAATTGCTTTGCTGGTGCTGGCTACAAGTTGAGGCTGAATGGGCACACATTACTCCCAACTCATCAATTTGAATATAATGTAAATAAACGCCTCTTGTCATATACCAGAAATCCAGGTGGTGAACGATAGAATTGGAGCCAATTTTTACATACTTTGTAAACATTTACCTACAGAGGTGCGTATAACAAACATACACTTCCGAAACAAACAACCACAATTTCAGACTGTTTCCCATTTATAAGAGCAAAAGTAAATTCTGGGATATTGCCCTTCATCTGTATACAATTAAATAAATTAATAGCATGGGCCATTTTCATTCTCTCTGCTCTTGTGTAAGATATTTTGAGTCAACATGGTGCTGAATATATTCCCATTATCTATATCTATATTTCTGAGGATTTGTTTATTTTGCTGCTTTGTAAAAGCTGATCATTTTTATAGCATGTAAGTGAACTTACAGCGGTGGCACAGTGGCTGACACTGCTCCTCACAGCGCCAATTCAATTCATGGCTTGGGTCATTGTCTGTGTGGAGTCTGCACGTTCTCCCTGTATCTGCGTGGGTTTCTTCCGGGTGCCCCAGTTTCCTCCCACAGGTCCGAAAGATGTGCTGGTTAGGTGCATTGGCCGTGCTAAATTCTCCCTCAGTGTACCCAAACATGCTCCGGAGTGTGGGGACAAGGAGATTTTCATCGTAACTTCATTGCAGTGTTAATGTAAGGCTACTTGTGACAATAATAAATAAAACTCAAAACTCACTTCTTGATTGTTACCATAAGATTTTATTTTTTATGTGATGGCCTATTCATTTTAATGAACATGTTCCTTACATGTGATTCTCCAATCCCAGTCTCATGGCTGTAGAAACTGCACGGTTATTCAAAGTTGCCAACTATTTATTTTATACTTATACCATCCACAGAAATGGAGGAAGGTGCAATATATTCCGCTGTAGGAAAACAAGTGTAACTATCTTTTCACAAGAACACTTCAACCACATAGTTTAGCAGTGAGCAGGTTTCGAGGTATCCTCTGTCTCTGATGGCATACGACCATGAGATGGGATGGGGGATTGGATGTAATAACTGGAAATGAGAAAATGGCTGAGGCATTGAACAGGTATTTTGTGTCGGTCTTCACAGTGGAAGACACAAACAAAATGCCAAAAATTGATGACAGGAAGGCTATGGCAGGTGAGGGCCGAGAAACTATCATTATCACGAAAGAGGTAGTGTTGGGCAAGTTAATGGGGCTACAGGTAGACAAGTCTCCTGGCCCTGATGGAATGCATCCCAGGGTACTAAAAGAGATGGCGGGGGAAATAGCAAATGCACTAGTGGTAATTTACCAAAATTCGCTGGACTCTGGGATGGTTCCCGCAGATTGGAAAACAGCAAATGTGACGCCACTGTTTAAAAAAGGAGATAGACAAAAGGCGGGCAATTATAGGCCGGTTAGCTTAACTTCTGTAGTAGGGAAATGCTTGAATCTATCCTCAAGGAAGAAATAGCGAGACATCTGGCTATAAATTGTTCCATTGGTAAGATGCAGCATGGGTTCATGAAGGGAAGGTCATGTTTGACTAATTTGGTGGAATTCTTTGAGAACATTACATGTGCAGTGGACAATAGGGAACCTGTGGATGTGATGTATCTGGATTTCCAGGAGGCATTTGACAAGGTGCCGCACCAAAAACTGCTGCATAAGATAAAGGTGCACGGTGTTACGGGTAATGTATTAGCATGGATAGAGGATTGGTTAACTAACAGAAAGCAAAGAGTGGGGTAAATGGGTGTTTTTCTAGTTGGCGATCAGTGACTGGTGGTGTGCCTCAGGGATCAGTGTTGGGACTGCAATTGTTTACGATTTACATAGATGATTTGGAGTTGGGGACCAAGTGTAGTGTGTCAAAATTCGCAGATGACACTAAGATGAGTGCAGAGCAAAGTGTGCAGAGGACGCTGAAAGTCTGCAAAGGGATATAGATAGTCTAAGTGAGTGGGCGAGAGTCTGGCAAATGGAGTATAACGTTGGTAAATGTGAGGTCATCCATTTTGGTAGGAATAACAGCAAAATGGACTATTATTTAAATGGTTAAAAATTGCAGCATACTGCTGTGCAGAGGGACCTGGGTGTCCTTGTGCAAGAATCACAAGGAGTTGGTTTGCAGGTGCAGCAGGTAATTAAGAAGGCAAATGAAATTTTGTCCTTCATTGCGAGAGGGATGGAGTTTAAAAACAGCAAGGTTATGTTACAGTTGTATAAGGTGCTGGTGCGGTCACACCTGGAGTACTGTGTACAGTTTTGGTCTCCTTACTTGAGAAAGGATATACTAGCACTGGAGGGGGTGCAGAGGTGATTCACGAGGTTGATTCCAGAGTTAAGAGGGTTGGCTTATGAGGAGAGACTGTGTAGACTGGGGCTATACTCATTGGAATTCAGGAGAATGAGGGGAGATCTTATAGAAAGATATAAGATTATGAAGGGAATAGATAAGATAGAAGCAGGGAAGTTGTTTCTACTGGTGGGTGAAACTAGAACTAGGGGGCATGGCCTCAAAATAAGGGGGAGCAGATTTAGGACTGAGTTGAGGAGGAACTTCTTCACACAAAGGGTTGTGAACCTGTGGAATTCCCTGCCCAGTGAAGCAGTTGAGGCTACCTCATTGAATGTTTTTAAGGCAAGGATGGATAAATTTTTGAACAGTAAAGGAATTAAGGGTCATGGTGAGCAGGTGGGTAAGTGGAGCTGAGTCCACGAAAAGATCAGCCATGATCTTATTGAATGGCGGAGGCTCGATGGGCCAGATGGCCTACTCCTGCTCCTAGTTCTTATGTTCTTATGAGATAAAAATAGAAAGCCAAGGCTGCACACTTTTGAGAGATGCAACACCTCTGACAGCAGTAGCATCACAGCATTTACATGAGGAGTTTATTACTAATACTACTGATACATCTGTGATATTAAGATGCCTGGAGACACACTGCATTGTTCCATGAGCCAGTCGCAGAATAGTACAGCCTATGTTTTAAATCCCCACTTCCTGAAAAAGATGCATTGGATCAACATGGCAGGAACCAGGTAGAGGTTGTGTATTCTTTCACTCTGAAGGAGAATGGGCAGGCGAGTCACTCCAAGGTGCTGAAAATGCAACACATATCCCAGCTATAAAATAGCATTAGCAGAGGCTTGGCCTGTGAGCCTGAAGAACACCACAATTTCCACACTAGGTGCATCTTCACACTGTCGTGCCAAACCCTTAGATTTGCCAAACCCTACAGTTGCCTCAAACCCCAAGATGAGAATGACTTGTGAGCAGACTCTAGAAATCTATCCCACAGTGCTGCATGAGCAGGGTGACATCCCCTATTGCTCCCAATGCCCAAAAAACCCTCCCTCACTTTCTAGATCCTGACATTCCCCCAACAACTACAGTACCAATTCTTATGCCCTGACTCTACCAGGCAATAGGATCACCCCAGTTCTGACACATCGTAGAAACATCCTTAGTGCTCCTGACCCCAGCAGCCACCTTACTGCTGACACATATTGGGACTTCCCTCCAGGTCCCACAGCTTCCTTCCCCAACAAGTTCTTTATTATTGCTACTAGTCCTGGCATCCTGACAGTACTTACAAACCCCAAGAAACCTGTGCCACAGTGCTAACAAACTCCAGCAATCCCTCCTTGCAATGGTCCAGATTTCACAACTGTCTTCAGTCCTGCTACATTCTGGCCCCCTGTGCTGACAGATTTTTATGTCTCTCCCCAGTGCTCCAGGAACTGATATCGCTCTCCACAGATTTTGCTTAAGCATTCCTAGATTCTGATCGTTTAATGATGATGTCCTGCAGCAGTTGTAGTCCTTTCCTCCTGGTCACAACACACATTGGATTAAAAAGTGGTTACTGCAAGCTCTTTTTGCAGGCTGTAAAGAACATATAACCCAAACAGAACAATACGTTTACCACAAGATACAGCAGAGATGCAGTAAAATTAAGGAATTCCCTGCTAGGTGGGGATGGATTGGTACTACTGTCCTTGTATGGGCAGCCTGACAATTGATCCTTCCAAGTGCTTCAGACAAATCAATTTGCAAAGGCATTCATTCAAGAACAAAAATCCAATTAGAATCATAGAGTCATAGAGGTTTACAGCATGAAAACAGGCCCAACTTGTCCATGCCACCCTTCTTTTTAAACCACGAAGCTAGTCATAATTGCCCACATTTGACCCATATCCCTCTATACCCATCTTACCCATGTAACTGTCTAAATGATTTTTAAAAGACAAAATTGTACCTACTTCTCCTACTACCTCTGGCAGCTTGTTCCCGACACTCACCACCCTCTGTGTGAACAAATTGCTCCTCTGGACACTTTTGTATCTCTTCCCTCTCACCTTAAATCTAAGCCCTCGAGTTTTAGACTCCTCTACCTTTGGGAAAAGATATTGACTATCTAGCTGATTTATGCCCCTCATTATTTTATAGACCTCTATAAGGTCACCCCTCAGCCTCCTACGCTCCAGAGAAAAAGTCCCAGTCTATCCAATCTCTCCTTATAACTCAAACCATCAAGTCCCGGTAGCATCCGAGTCAATCATTTCTGCACTCTTTCTAGTTTAATAATATCCTTTCTATAATAGGTGACCAGAACTGTACACAGTATTCCAAATGTGGCCTTACCAATGTCTTGTACAACTTCAACAAGACGTCCCAACTCCTGTATTCAATGTTCTGACCAATGAAACCAAGCATGCTGAATGCCTTCTGCACCACTCTGTCCACCTGTGACTCCACTTTCAAGGAACTATGAACATGTACCCCTAGATCTCTTTGTTCTGTAACTCTCCCCAATGGCCTATCATTAACTGAATAAGTCCTGCCCTGGTTCAATCTACCAAAATGCATCACCTCGCATTTATCTAAATTAAACTCCATCTGCCATTCGTCAACCCACTGGCCCAATTGATCAAGATCCTGTTGCTTTCGGAGATAACTTTCTTCACTGTCCGCTATGCCACCAATCTTGATGTCATCTGCAAACTTACTAACGATGCCTCCTATATTCTCATCCAAATCATTAATATAAATGACAAATAACAGTGGACCCAGCACCGATCCCTGAGGCATACCGCTGGTCACAGGCCTCCAGTTTGAAAAACAACCCTCTATAACCACCCTCAGGCTTCTGTCAAGAAGCCAATTTTGTATCCATTTAGCTACCTCACCCTGGATCCCGTGAGATTTAACCTTATGCAACAACCTACCATGCAGTACCTTGTCAAAGGCCTTGCTAAAGTCCATGTAGACAGCATCAACTCACTGCCCTCATCTACCTTCTTGGTTACCCCTTCAAAATACTCAATCAAATTTGTGAGACATGATTTTCCACTCACAAAGCATGCTGACTGTCCCTAATCCATCCTTGCATCTCTAAATGCCTGTAGATCCTGTCTCTCAAAATACCTTCCAACAACTTACCCACCGCAGATGCGAAGCTCACCGGCTTGTAGTTCCCAGGCTTTTCCCTGCAGCCCTTTTTAAACAAAGGCACAACATTTGCCACCCTCCAATCTTCAGGCAATTCTCCTGTGACTATCGATGATTCAAATATCTCTGCTAGGGGACCCGCAATTTCCTCCCTAGCCTCCCACAATGTACTGGGACACACTTCAGCAGGTCCTGGGGATTTATCTGCTTTGATGCACTTTAAGACTTCCAGCACCTCTATCTCTGTAACATATACACTCCCAAGACATCACTATTTATTTCCCCGAGTTCCCTCACATCCATGCTTTTCTCAACAGTAAATACTGATGAGAAATATTCATTTAGGATCTCACCCATCTCTTGTGGAACCGCACATAGATGACCTTCTTGATCCTTAGGAGGCCCTACTCTCTCCCTTGTTACTCTTTTGCTCTTAATGTATGATGCGCGATTGATTCACACGGGAGGCTAGGACGTACCCGGGAATAAAGGCTTTTATTCACGACAAAATAGGAGCACACTACTTAACAATATTATCCCAGACTAAAGGCTACTAGGAAGTAGCAGTGACCTTTATTCTCCCGTAAGAAGGCGGAGCCAAATGGAGTGTACCACATAAACAATAATAACAGGTGGAACACCCAAACCCTAACCCCAACAGTAACAAGAGTAACATATGTACAAGTACCCATAGTGGTAACCATCTATGGTTCACCACAATGTATTTGTAGAAGATCTTTGGATTCTCCTTTGCCTTATCTGCCAAAATAATCTCGTGTCCCCTTTTTGACCTTGGGATTTCTCTCTTAATTTTACTCCCACACCCCTTATACTCTTCAAGGGATTCACTTGATCCCAGCTGCCTATGTAATTGAGTTGCTTCAGGCACATATTTTTTGCCTTTTTTATTTGCATGTCTAAATGTCACTTTGAATTCTGTAAATAGCTAATAATCTAATTCTTATTATGAATGATATCATATTTAAGAGATAACTTCAGAGGAATTTGGAGTATGATTCCTTTCAGGTAACCCCTTCCAGATCTCCTTAATCACCTGAGTTAAAAAAATATTGTCCTTTCTCCTCTCGTTCTTTTTCCATTTACTTTTGACCTCTGGCTCCTGACCCCCTACTTTCTCAATGTAAAAAAACCCTCAGAATTGTGAATGTTTTTATAAGGTCTTTCTTTAACCTTCTTTGCTCCACAGAGAACAATACTAATTTCTCCAATCCCTCCACATAACTGAAATCCCCTCATCCTGGATATTATCCTGGAAAACCTCCTCTGATTCATGCCCCTACATCACTCCGTCCCTCCCACCACCCCACACCAAATGGCTTAACATTCTTCCAAAGGTAACTTGTTAAGAATTATCCAAAAAAACTCCAGGGAAGGACAATAATTTACCAAGATGGGCCATATGGTCTCTTCCTGCTCCTCTTCCTTGTGTTCTTATACCCTGGACAATACCATTTGTGTTTCTGATGCTAATGGCCAAACCAAACACATTACTGTTATGAAGGATTCTGTCCACTTGCCGTTGAAGATGTTCATTTACACCTTCCAATTCTGCAAGTATTGCATTCATCTCTCCCAACCTCCAAAGACTACTATCTATTCAACTATGGCTGGCACATCAACCAAGTAGAGTGCGAACACCAGGGCATTCCGGAAAACCAGAAGGGTGTGGGTTCACCACGACTCCATCCACTGAGCTCCCTTGAGGAAATGATGCTCTAAAACATGGGTCAGGAGGCGGCAGAGCCTGTGGTATCAGACACTACTGAGGTCATCCAGGGTGACAGTAAGTGGCTATTTAATGCTGTTTCTCAACTCCCGCCTCAGCCCCATTCTGAGATGTGGAAACTGCAGAAGACGTGACCATGGAATTTCTGCAAATCCCCCCACCAATCGTCTCTCAGCCTAACCCTCCAATTCTGCTTTTATGTTTTCAGATACTGGTGCCTGGGCACTCGAAGCACACGCAGATCAGACACTGGCATTGTGTATACTTTACAGCCCAACAGAGAATGAGGATCAACACATGGTGAGTGGCCAGGCACAGCTACAGCTAGACAGGAGGAAAAGGATGGCTCATGCACCAGTTCCCCAAAGGATGGGTTGCAGATAAGTTCTGCTGCAGGAGACTCAGATAAGGGACTTCGAAGAGGCAGCATATATGAGATGCTGAGTGCATTGGCAAACCTGCCAAACATGCTCCTGTCATTATCATGGAGCATGGGGGAGCCCACTTACAATTTAGCACAGGGATCCCACAGAGCTTAATGCCCATCTTCTCCACAGTGGAAGTGTGCCTAACTCCATGACAGCACTGGTAGACCAATCCATCATGGAAATTCTGATGGCTGTTGTCTCAACTTCCATTACAGCACAAGCAGAGTCCTCCCAACATCATAATCCTATAGTAGAAGCTCAAATGGAGATCATGAAATCCATGAGTGAGTGCTGTCATGCAACCTCAGACTGCTATCATCATGGGTGTGATCAGGGACATGAAGGCTCTCAATGTAGTCCAGCAATCTGTGCCCCATTAGGCTAGTGGGATTGCGGAGGTGCAAGAATGGGAAAGTGGTAGTGGTTGGGTGGAGAATAAATCTGCTATCCTTTCTCAGAATTACAACATTTGCTCTCCCTGCACTGCCACTCCCCCAGTGCAAACCGTTACCCCTCAGTCAGCCATTGTAGACTGCTGCTGCCCATGCCAAAGAGATGCAGCCTAAAGCAGGGTCCTTGGGTCCAGAATTGCTCAAAGATATCCTGCAAAGCCATCTGTTGTCTCACCTCATGAAAATCAGCAACCTTCCAAACAACTGCAATCACTGGGGTAGCACTGTGTAGGAGCACAAGGTCAGGCAAAGGCACCTGCAAGATAGATTCTGAGGGCTTGCATCAAGGTGAATAGTACATTGTTG
The DNA here is from genome assembly GCF_964213995.1 of Mustelus asterias. Taxonomy (NCBI): domain Eukaryota; kingdom Metazoa; phylum Chordata; class Chondrichthyes; order Carcharhiniformes; family Triakidae; genus Mustelus; species Mustelus asterias. The sequence continues at coordinate 120,680,015 of NC_135804.1, read as the reverse complement.
TTTGTATTGTTGGGTGTGTTCCTGAACAAAGGTGTTTTTGAAGGTTTGTTGGTGTCATTTATTGATCGATGTTGGCTAAGGAGATTTTGCGGTAGAGAGGCTAAAAATGGTTTTGATGGTAGGAAATGGCGAATCCACATTGGGATAGAGAACTTTGTTTCAATTGAAGCTGAGCCTCACAATAGTTTCTCTTGCCATGTCAAATTTGCTAGATTGGTCCGTGGAATGAGTGGGTTGTTCTGTGATGTGAAGCTGAATAAATTGGACCTATATTATCTGCCACTTCGAAGAATGAGAAGTAATTTCATTCTGAAGAGTTTTGACAGGATAGACACTTGGAGGTGTTTTTGCTGGCTGGGAAATCTGGAACACGGGGGAAACAGATAAATGGTCAACCATTAGTACTGAGATGAGGAGAACTTTCTTCACTGGAAAGGTTGCGAATCTTTGGAATTTGCTACCCCAGAGGGTTGTGGATGCTCCATCATTGACCCTGTTTAAGGCTAGAATAGATAGAGGTTTGGTCCTTCAGGGAATCAAGTGTAATGGGGGGAAAGCAGGAAAGTGGAGCTGAGGCCCGAGATCAGCCATAATCATGTTCAGTGGTGGAGCAGTCTCAATGGGCCATATGGTCTATTCCTTCTCCTCTTTCTTATGTTCTTATGTCCCGGACAATGACATTTGAGTTTCTGATACTAATGGCCAAACCAAATATTCTGTCCACTTGCAATTGAAGGTTTTCATCAGTATAGATGATAAAACCAGTGTAGAGCAACTCTCTGAAGAGGACTTGGTGCGCTTTCATCTTGGGCCTTGGACAGGCAAAGCTGAATAGATTCCATCAGTCTTGGCTTTGTACTATATTATATGCCTAACAGTTGTGAAAAAAATTCTTCCTAATGGGAATATGCTTTGTTTGTATCTGAAATATCTCTGCCATTGCACATTGACAGATTTCCTGGTGAATGTCCAGTCCATCTGTACTAGATCTCTCTCAGAACTCTCTGATAATTGAACTTGCTGGCTGAACAAAGGCAAGAATCATTTCTTTGGCTTGGAGGTAAAAATAAGCATGTGTTATTTTGCATCAAAAAATGAATCAGCATATCATTGCTATGTTTTTTTTATATTTATCCAATGTTGCAATTTTGAATGCATTCCAAATATTTATTCCAAGCTCAGCATTGAGGATCGCTCTCATAAGTGAGTCATTGTTGGCTATACATTCAATTATCAGCCAATAGGCACAGAACCTATTGAGATAGTATTGTTCAGGTTGGAAGAATACTGTAATAAGCTTAGTGGAAATGCAAAGAGCCCTTCTATGTTTGTCCCATCATCAGATATTGGAAGAATAATCTTACTGTCAGATTCCACAGCTCAGGTCACAACCCACCAATTAGGTTTATTAAAAGTAAACGTTAAATGGTAACAGAAGATGAACACAGCAGATTTCAGTAAATTATTTTTAATTTATAGTTCCTTGGCTCATAAAATAATAAAAGATGTGATGCTTCACCAACTCTCCAAATTATGTGAAATCTGCTTCAGCATGTGTAAGATTAAAATGTGATACATGAAGTTAAGTTAACCACAAGGAACCTTCAGATAATAATTTCTACTTTGATAGAACAAAACGTTGCATTGAATTGGCAAAAGGTCACCAATTATATTTTTGCCCAGGCATGGAGCCTTCAATTAACTCTTTCCTCCACTAACACGCTCTGGCATGTAATCTGCTGCAAATAAAGTTATTTAAATTTAGAATATCTATGCATTACCACCAATTAAACAAATGATGTCGGTGGCAAATGTCTGGCCTCAGTGATCATCTGAAGCCATTGATCTTGTCCGATGGGTAGCACGGTGGCATAATGGTTGGCAATGCAGCATCACAATGCCAGGGACCTGATTTGATTCCGGTCTTGGATGACTGTCTGAGTGGGGTTTGTATATTTTCCCTATATCTGTGTAGGTTTCCTCCAGGTGCTCTGGTTTCCATCCACAATCCAAAGACGTGCAGGTTAGGTGGATTGGCCACGCTAAATTGCCCATTAGTGTCCCAAGATATGTAGCTTTGGGGGGTTAGTGCAGTAAATATATGGGGTTACAGGGATAGGGCGGGGGTGGGATGCTCTGTTGAAGAGTCACTGCAGACTCGATGGGCCAATGGCCTCCTTCTGCACTGTACGCATTCTATGATTCTATGATGCCTATTTATTCTAACAGCTAAAGTTTCAGTCTATGGATTGGATCAAGCAGCCTATACGCAGCATGTACTAACTTCTTGGCCAATAATAACACCTAAGCTCCACAGACCGGAGTCGAGTAGGCCCAAAAATTGATGTTGGAGAGCAACATGCAGGTTGCATGCATGTTCCTGTCTTCAGTGTAATTTTATTCTGGGAAGAGTGGGTAGTCCATGAGGACAATTAATGGCCTTATAAGGCCACCTGGGACCAAAGTATGGTTTGGGGAAGGAGGCAACACCCCACCTTCCCCCCAAGTCACAAGTAGGCTTACATTAACATTGGCTTACATTAACATTGCAATGAAGTTACTGTGAAAATCCCTGAATCGCCACACACCGGCGCCCATTCATTTGCACTGAGGGAGAATTTAGCATGGCCAATGCACCTAATCACACGTCTTTCGGAATGCGGGAGGAAACCAGAGCACCCAGAGGAAACCCACACAGACATGGGGAGAACGTGCAAACTCCGCACAGACAGTGACCCAAACCGGGAATCGAACCCAGGTCCCTGGTGCTGTGAGGCAGCAGAGCTAACAACTGTGCCCCAACACCATGCCGCCCCAATTATTGTCCATCTCTACCGAAATCGCATTAGGCATATAATAGCGACTTGCGGTTGTAACCAAGAACTTCACCCAAAGGCACGGTGCCAACCCCAAAACTAAAATCCAACCCCATATCTTTATTGTTAAAAAAAAGGTGTTATGGTCCCACCTCTGACAGGAACCCAGAATTCTTCAAATAATTTTAGGTGCAAAATGATCTAATAATATAATAAAATATATTAACTATTTATGAATATTGTAATTCGAAATTAAATGCTAGTCTGGATGTATATAGTTACACATAGATGCAATTGTAAGGATAAGTGCATAAAATATTTATCATTCTCATGGGATCCAGAGCAAACATGGGATCCTCAGATATTAACCTCTGTCTTTTTAAGGTTGCTCTCAGGTACTCCACACGAGAGGAGTAAAATCACCAATATCGAAGGTATATTAACCAATTAGCAAAGCACACCATATGCGGACTAAAATCAAACATCATCAGACAGGCCTGATAGATAGTGTCATTCACAACCACAAGGCATCCTAAAATGCTTTAAGGGGCCCGATTTTACCATCACGTTGCACTCCTTTTCGGGCGCGAAAACTTAGTAAAGTCGGGTGTAAGGCGAGTAGTGCCTGCCTCCGCGTCGGCTGCCCCTTTACCAAGACCCGAAAATGGCCGTGATCGAGACTGCGCCCGAAATGGAGTGCATTTGCATTAACCGGCACTTCCCCCTTTACCACTGCGTTCGCCCATCCTGACAAAGACAAGCTCTACAAAAGTCTAATTTGGCCGCTCCAACTAGTAAGGAGGTAAGTGCCGAGCATCCGACGGCTCTCTGCTTGAGATCGGTTGGTGGGGAGGGGGAGGTGGGTCTGATGGCTCTCTGCTTGAGATCGGTGAGATGGAAGGGAGGGTCCGCTGCCACTCTGCCTCTGATCAGTGGGGGGAAAGTGGGGTCTGCTGCCACTCTGCCTGAGATCAGTGAAGGGCAAGGAGGGTGTCCACTGCCACTCTGCCTGAGATCGGTGGGGAGAAGGGGGGAGGGGGCCACGATCAGCCTGGGTGGCGGAGGGGGGTGGGGTGATAAGGGGGTCAGTAATGCTGTTGGGGGGTGGGGCAATGTCTGTGGGGGGCCAGGGGGAGGCATTATCCAGCCCGGCAGCGATGTGGCAGGGGAGTCGCATTCTATCTTTTTTTTCTCCGCAGTTGGAGGCGCCAATTGGAGCTGCAGGGTTTTGGGTGTTTTAAGCCCTGCCCGCAGGCCTCTGCAGCGCGATTCAGAGTCGCTGGTATTTTTGCAGACTGAGTGCGTATGGGGGCGCCTGAGAACGGGTCTAAAAATTGGATCTGAAACACTCCCAGATTCAAGTCCACCCAGCACTTAGAATCAAAATGGCAAAATAGGGCCCAAAGTTAATTGAGTTCTTTTGAAGTATAGCCATTGTACTGTAGGGTTAAGTTTTACAGGTATAAGGTTCTTAATAATATAGATATATGGGAAATAGGTATTGATCTGATGATAATACTGGCTTTGAAAACCAATGTCTCCTAATATTGGCCACAGTCTGTGATAATCCTTCACCAAATTGTATTTATTGTGCATGATAAAGGCACCAACAGATAGTTGGTTTGTCCACAAAAGCAATTTATAAAGATTATCAGGGAAATAAAACTATCTGTTGTTTGGATTAAAGTGACTGTTCCCAGTGCATTTATTCTACCACTGACATATAGACTTGAAAACCAATGCAAGCTATTTAGGTCACACTGTTAATCCTAAACTTGCTTATATTTATACTTGCAAAGACATTGGGGACGATTTTCCCAAAAGTGCTGAATTGGCGAGAAAGCTGTTCTAAATCCCGACTGTTTTTTCAGTTCAACTTCAGGCCCAAATCTCCACACCCTGTGCAATACAGAAGTTACAATTGTGAATATCATTAAAAGTTCAGGGGCGGGGCCTATTCGCACCAGAATCTGACAGTTCCAGAACTCTGCACATGCGCAGTGGCCCCGTCAGTCTCCCCATTTGCTGGCCAGCTTTGATTGCTGGCCAGCCCAGGACCCATGCAGTGCTGCCCCCCCCGCCCCCCACAGCGTGATCACAGCCCCTCCAAGCATTCCCGGCACAGCCCTGACCCACCCCCCACCCCCGCCATGTCCCGGAGCGGCCCGATGTCCAGCCCTCTGCCCGCAGCAGTGCTGATCCCCCCACCCCCCCTCATCCCGGCAGACCCCACCCCCGCTGACCCACCTCCTGGAAGGCAAGACCCCCAGCAGACCACCCCCCGGGGAGGCAAACCCCCCCCCCCAACCCGGCAGACCACACGCCCCCCGCCCCCCAGCGTACCCAATCGCTGGCCTCCCTCCAGCCCCGACTGATCCCAATGCAAAGTGGCAGCATGACCACTCACCGATCGCCACTAGGCCCCGCCCACAATAGGCCTGCCCCATTGGCCCCACCCCCTTGGCCCAGCCCCCTTGGCACTGCCTGACGCCCAGTGTGCAGTGCCAAGGTGCACCCTGGGCATGGGCACTTTGCCTCTTGGGCAGTGCCAGGGGGCACAGGCTGAGTGATATGCTCCTGGTGGGGTGGGAGATGCTATCGAGCCTGAGAATTCCGTGCTGGGCTCGATAATGACATTTGAAATACATTTTTAAAAGATTTAAATCACTTACCTCTCTTCCCACCAGTTTCCAGCACGGTCCCGATTGCACCTGTTCTCCGGCTGTGGGAGACACGCATGCGTCGAGAACGCATGCGCGAATCCCGCGAAATGGCTGACATGCGATTTTGACATGACGGGATGGGAGAATCGCACCCATTGTGTGGCATTTGATGGAAACCATACCCTCCCTTATTTGCTGAGCTGAAAACGTATCCAAAATCTCCAATAGTTGTCTAGCCAGTGGACTGCACAATACTGAGGGCTGATCGGTGTTGCTCTTTATGGACTCAACTGGTAGCACTTTTACCTCTGAGGTAGAAGTTTGGATGCTGGAGCTCCACATCTGGACTTTAGTACACATCCCGGGTTGTCATACGACCCTACCGTTGCATTGCTGAAATATGAGGTCCTTCAGATGAGGCATCAAACTAAGGCCCTCATCTAACTTTTCAATGTTAAAGATACCATAGCATTCTTTGAATGAAAAAAATGTTCTCCTGAGGTTCTAACTGACATTCCTCCCTTAAATAACACAACAAAAAGGATGCAAATTAATTGCTTGCCATGCTGGAGATCAAGAGGCCTTGCTGTGGGCCATATTTTTCTATACAAGTCTCTGTTGCATAAATCTAACCCTTCCTTTTTGCATGTAAAACACTGCTAAATATCAATCTCAAGCTGGTTGATAATTAGCCCTTTCACAGCCATGCAGAGAGCAAACTGTAAAAAGCATGGTTTCAACTTTCTAGCTTTAAAATTTTTTTTACTTTTGGGAAGTGGAAGGGATGCAAAAAACTCAAATACAACAGCAACTTACTGCAGATGATGGAAAAAATAACTAACAACAGAAAATGATCGATATACCCATCATGAAGCAGCATCTTGGTAGAGAGAGAAACAGAATAAGTCTTGTAATGGCAAGAATACTGGAGCACTCCATGCTGGTCCATCATGCACACTCCACACGCAATCATCCCACATTCAGTCACTTTTTTGGAGAGTGGTGAGTTGCACGGCAGTACTGAGGCAGATTGGGCCTAAAGATGCCGTTGCGCTGGCTGCAGAGGACTCAAGTGCCGTTTTGTAAGAGAGCCCCAATCTCACAGTGCACTGGGAGACCGCCCCCCCCTCCCGACACCCCTCCCCACTGGACATCAGGATCTCCCCCCCCCCCAACACATTTGTGGCGGCATATTTCCCCCTCCCCAACATGGGTCATCAGCAGCAGGGCATCAGGGCCCTCCTGATGGGTCCCCTTGCATGATGCCTAATATGCTCCTCCATCATGAGCCCAGACATACCCCTACATCATGACTGCTCACATTCCCCCCCCCCTTCATAACCCCCAACATGTTCCCCCCAGAATAAACCTCAAAATGCCCCCACAGCATGACCCCCTGACATGATCCCCCATCAGGATCCCAACATGACCCCTAGATATGCCGCCCATCAGAGCCCCCGACATGCCCTCCCGTTATGTCCCCCCTTCAGGACCCCCACTCAGGCCCCACCCCTTTGGCATTGTCCTGGCACACTGCCAGATTGTCCAGTGGACACTGCCAGGTGGTCAATGTCCAATGGGCACTGCCAGGCCATGTCCCCGACCACCTGGGGAGGCTTCAATGGCCTTCAAGCCGCACGGCATGGCCATCCCACTCGTGGAGGCCAGCACTGAATCACGCCTGTGTGACGTTCCGCTGGAGAGTTGGGAACAATCTGGAATGGGGGACAATTGTGTGCCAAATTTGCTAATGAGATTGAAATCCTGTCAGTTTCTGGACATGGTCCGGTTTGCACCAATAGAAAGGGGCTGGGACAATTGCAAACCATTTGGCACTGGGCGCGGGACTGTTTTTTAGGCCTGAAAGCTATTTTCCAGGATTGGTACAATCTGTGCCAGGCATGGTGAGCTTGAAAAATCAACCCCAGAGATAACATTTCAGATTGATGACTTCAGTCACAGTTGAGTTTGTTCGCTGGTTATTGTGACCCCATTAAAAATTGTCCTCATATGTTTAAATTAATAAAGTGCAAACTGAGGGCTACTAACACAAACACTCACCTGTGACAGCAATAAACCCAATCAACCTTCTGTTTAGCGTTATTAACCCTGGAATCAAACCATTTCAAAATAATAGAGTACATTGTGCTTTATCTGAAACCAATAAAAGCAGCCCCAAAAAATATGAATTTCAAGCACCAATTATGTCCATCACAATTGGAAATTGTTCTGTGCTAATTTAAAAGCATTGTGCTGAAAGTCAGCACCACCCACAAAACTGGGCAGGTCCCCCAACAGAGTTAATCACCAAGGCGAGTTTACAGAAATTGTACCTATTTGTGGAGGCTGTTCAAATTAATGGTACTTTTAGTGCAAAGACATTCATAAGCACTTTTTAAGTATCAACTTGTGTGTAAATTATGAAGTTACTCGACACCGATCAAACTAGTAAGTTGTTTTTTTTTGTCTTTAAAATCACTTTCCGCTATTTAAAATTCCTTACAGGTTATACCTAGGATACTTTTCCCTTCTTAAACTTGAAGCCTTCCAAAATTCCGCTGTTCATGTCTTAATTTACACTCAGTTCCATTTATCCATCACCTCTGTGCACACTGACTTACATTCGCTCCTGGCAATGCTTCAATAATAATATCCTCACCTTTGTTTTCAAATCCCTCCGTGGCCTTGCCTCATGCTATCTCTGTAATCTCCTCCAGCCTTACAACCCTCTGATATATTAGCACTTCTCCAATTCAGGCCTCTTGAGCATCCCTGATTTAAATCGCCTCCACCATTGGAGTCTTTAGCTGTCAAGGCCCTATAAGCACTGAAATTCCCTTTATAAACATCTTTGCCTGTCTACTTCTCTCGCCTCTTTCAGGATGCTCATTCAAATATACTTCTTAGACCAATCCTGTCCGAATATCTCCTTATGCCATTTCTTTGGCAAATTTTGTTTGAATACATTCCTATAAAGCACCTTAGGGTGATTTACGATGTCAAAAGCACTGTATTAATACGTTGTTGCTGTGGCTAAAAATGCCTATTTTTTGTGATAAATACATTTTCAGCTGCATTGATAAAACTGCATCAAGTTACCACTCTTCGATATTTCAAGGAATTTATTTTAATGCAAGGAACTAAAAGGAAGCAATTCTGTCTTAAAACATTGCCTGTTTGCACTACTCCATAAAGAATTTAACACTCGGCGATATGTCAATGTGTTTCAGGAAATATTCAATTCCAAGAACCGACACAGCATTGAGAGCAACTTGCACCTATTTGACAAAGTGGAAAATCCACTCCAAACTTCACTCTTTGCAGCAATAGTTTGTCTGTCTTAGCAACAGGTTTGTGAAGCAAACAATTTCCAGAAGCTGTGATGAGGAAATTATGGTATTAAAAAAAGTGCTTCCCTTAAATGAGCTTGTATTTTCTCACACCTGAACAAGATAGAGGACCTACTAACCACAGATCTGGTGTTACTTCCTTAAAATGTTGCAAACAGCTTCAGGAGGTGTCCTAAAGGCCTTAAGTTTCTTGATAATGTTGCTGCAATGAAAATAAAAGCAGCACCACCATCAAAATCTGTTTCTGCGTCTCATTCTAAAAGATGGATGGTCGTGCTGGTTCTTTTATTTTTATTCTTTCACGCAATGTGAGTGTCACTGGTTCAGCCAGCATTTATTGCCTATCCCTAATTGCCCTTAAGAAGATGATGGTGAGGCATCATCTTGAACCATCAAAGGTAGGCAGGAACACCTACAGTGCTGCTAGGAAGGGAATTCCAAAATTTTGACCCAGCGACAATTGAGGGATGATATAGTTCCAAGTCAGTGTGGTGTGTGGCTTGGAGGGGAGCATTCAGGTGGTGATGTTCCCATGCATCTGCTGCTCTTCTCTTTCTAGGTGGTTGACAACATAGGTTTGTAAGCTGCAGTCGAAGTTGCCATGATGAGTTGCTGAGGTGCATCTTGCAGATGCCTCTGTGCAATGGTGGCAGAAGGAGTGAATGTTGAAGGTGGTGACTGGAGGTACAAATCAATTGGGTTGCTTTGTCCTAGTTCCTGAAGAACGTCTTGAGTGTTGTTGGAGCTGCACTCATTCAGGCAAGTGGAGAGCATTCAATCCCACTCCTGCGCCTTGTTGATGATGAACAGGTATTTTTGGGGAATCAGGAGATGAGTTACTCATTGCAAAATTCCCAACATCTGACCTTCTCTCGTACCACAGTATTGGCTGGTCCAATTCAATTTCTGGTCAATGGTAACACCCCATGACATTGATAGTTGGGGATTCAGCAATGGTAAATGCCACTGAATGTCAAGTGGGCTTGGTTAGATCCTCTCTTGTTGGAAAAGACCATTCATTACCTGACATGCGTGTTGCATGAATATTACTTGCCACGTATCAGCACAAACTTGAGTATTGTCCTGGTCTTGCTGCATATGAACATAGACTGCTTCAGTATCTGAGGATTTACAAATGCTCACGAATGTTGTACAATCATCAGTGAACATCCCCACTTCAAACTTTATGATGGAGGGAATGAATCAGCTGAAGATGGCCAAGACTAGGATACTACCCTGAGAAACTCCTGCAGCAATGTCCTGGGACTGGGATAGTTGATCTCCAACACTGACAACCATCTTCTTCTGTCATCAATCTAACTTAATAATAATCTAGTTCAGGAAGGCTGAACCAGATTTTTCCCATCCTTAGACCAGATACTAGGGCCAATCACATTATCCCCATTACTGCTTAGTTCAGGGCAGGGGTTGAATCTGAGACCTTCCAGGATGCTGGTGCAGCACATAAAAGGGGGTGAAGTAGGTTGTCCCCGACTGGACTAGATGTAAATTAACCATGCAGATAAGTTGCCAATAATAGAAACCACTTGATTTATATTTCTGTTGATTCAACAAAATTGAACAGATTGGGACTGATTTAATAATACTTTTTTGATCCAGAACTGCAATTTTATGTCAGGAGCGTTGGTGGATCCCACTGTTTAAAACATACAAAGTTAAATTCACATTTCTCAGCTAAAATATCAATTTAATCTATTTTATAATTTGTAACTGCAGAATGTTTAAATAAATCATTGCTTCAATGTTAAAAAGTACTTCTGCTGTAATCTTCTCCCCTCTATTTTCCCCATGTCATTATGCCTCACCTGTGGCTGAGACAAGTGGTGGCAACATCTTTCCTATCCTTCTGACGATGCCATGATGTGTCAATTGATACACAGGAGTGACAGAGGAGTAACTTTCTCTCATTGTTTTTTCCTCCAATGTCCATGGTCAGTGCTATAAGGCAGCCTGTGTCTCACAGCTTCTGTTTTCAGTGTAGAAGTCCTGGTTCCCAAAGACTGGCAACAGAGGACTTATAACAAACAATAGTTCATTCTCTATCTGAGTAGCTTTTACATGTTTGTACTCGACCTGCACTCTGGGGAGAATTCCTCCACATCCGTCAGTGACCTCTTAAGTAAACACATCATCACGTGATCACTTGGTCTACTTCTTACTGCTTTAAGTTGGGACAACTGGCGATACTGAGAAATAACAGTGTGCATGAATGTTAATTATGTGCAAACCATTTTATAAAATATAGATCGAACCGGCTAATAATACACAACTATTTTCAAAGGGTGAAACTGTTGCACTTGGTGCATAGCCCATTGAGTCACCCCTCCCGCTGCCACACTCGCCGCTTTGTTGTGTGAAGAAAAAAGACGAAGGCCAGTTACAGACTAGTTCATTACATGGTCCTGGGACATTGTGTTTGATTTAGTTCAGCGCACTGAGCATGTGATTGTGTCAGTTGGCTGTAGATGTTCTTGGGCTGGTTCCATCAGTGTGGATCACCTGAGGCACTCCATTGGTGTGCCCAGTGGGTGCAGGGCTTGTTGTGTATGTCCCTGGAGGAGCCTTCATTTCCACTGGTGTAGGGGCCCTGTGTTGTGGACTGAGTGGCTGGGTACTGTGGTATTTGCTGGTGCTGTTTCCGGGTACCGTCGGTTTCATACAAAAGGGGTACCATCTGAGTTTACACGTAACTGTTTGGTTCGAGGGTATGGCTGTGTATCATCCCCAACTTGTCATGGCTCCAGGTGTTCTGGATCCTGACTGTCTGACTCACGTTATAGAAGCGAGTCTGTAAGCACTGTAACCATTGTGCATTTTCCCTCCATGCAAGGTTGGGCTGCAAAAGAGCCTTGGCAGTCGGAATTGTGTTCCTGGTGCACCTGAAGAACAGTCGCTGCACTGATGAGGGCAGACCCTGTTGCGGCTTGTTTCACAGACTGAGGAGTGCAGCATAGTAATCTGTGTGATTCGCCTGTTCTGCCTGGCCGTTGAACTGTAGGTATAGGGAGCTGCTCTTGTTATACTTGAAGTCCCATGTGTCCCAAAGTTTCTAAATTCAATGGGGACGAATTGGCAGTGTTGTCTGCCATGAGAATCTGATATGCTATATGTGGTGAAGTGTCTCTTGAGCTTGATGATGACTGTGCTACTCGTCATGTTTGGCATGTAATCGAATTCAAGCCACCCGGAATATGAGTTGACTAAAACAAAATGTTATTTAACATTCCATTCAAAGATGTCAGCCACCATGAATAACCATGGGATGTCTGGGACCTCACATAGATGCAGCAGTTCTTTTGTTTGATGCAGCTTGACTGCATTGCATGGTGCACATCTGGAAACTTCCCTCTCCATGTCAGCATACATGGAGGGCCAGTATAGTGAGTGATTCCTTGGCTCTGTATCTAGTTGCCTCCAACCCAGGGTGCCCCGATGAAGTTGTCGGCTGTTATACTTCTGAAAAGAAGTAGGGATGATGAATTGCGAGCAATGCAGTAACAGTTTGTCCTGTACAGTTAGTTCATTTCTCATGGTGAAGAATGTGCTGAGCTTGTGGTGAAGGTTCCTTGAGGATTCTAGCCAGCCCCTCATGATGATGTTGTGTAGCTGTCTGCATGAGATGTCTGCCTGTAAGGCATCTTTGAGTTCCTGGATTCTAAGGGAGGACAGCACCTCTGTAGTCATGATGTCTATGTCTTCCTCATAATCTGCCTGGCTTGTAGTGAGTAGGAAGGCTCTCAAAAGAGCTCCTTATCATGTTTGTAGATGATGCTGAAACTGCAGTGTTGTAATTTTAATATCATGCGCTGCAGTTTTGCAGATGCAATGTGAAGAGGCTTTTTAGGAGAGTTATGAATGGCTGATGATCAGTTTCAACATTTGCAGGATTAACATATAAGAAGTCATGACATTTCTGATAGGCAAAGACTAGAGCGAAGAGTTCCTTTTCAATCTGAGCATAATGAGTCGCAGTGTCAGTGAGGATCCTTGATGCAAATGCTTTGTCTGCTCTTCTGGATACAGACTGTACCAAGTCCATGCTGGGAGACATCTGCTGACATGAGTATGGGCGCTCGAATATCAAAAAGTATTTGATTTGATTTATTATTGTCACATGTATTGGTATACAGTGAAAAGTATTATTTCTTGCTCGTTTTCTTGGTAAGGAGTGGTGGCAGAATGTAGTGTAGTCATAGCTAGGGTGCAGAGAAAGATCAACTTAATATAAGGTAGGTCCATTCAACAGTGGCAGCAGGGAAGAAGCTGTTCTTCAGTTGATTGGTATGTGATCTCAGACTTTATAGCACAAGTGGGGCTGAGAGTGCTGGTTTGAGTCTGTTGAAGACCACTGTATGGTGTTATTGCCAGCACAATTCAACATCCTGGTGGAGGAGCAGGCAAAGAGGTCCAGTGACCTCACTGCAACAAGGGATGAACTTAGAAAGATAATTTGTCATACCAAGGAAGCACTGTAAAGCATGCTTTCCACAAGGATGGTCACCTGTCATACAGCTTGTCTGCATTTGGCTTCACAGCATCGGCTGTGAGGAAGTGACTCAAAAAGGGAACCTGGGTGACTCTGAACCTGCATTTCACAGGGTTGAGCTTCAGCTGTACATGTTCTTGCAAGGTATAACCCCAGACCAGGAAATTGTCAACAACAAGATTTTGCAAGGTTGGCCTGCAAAGAGCTGCTTCATGCACTGCTGGAGGACCTTGCTGTCAGTGGAGAGCCTAAAGGGCATATGAAGAAAATGATATCATAGACATGAATGTGGTAAGTTTAGAAGATTCTTTATCGGTTGGAATTTGCCAGAATCTGCATTTCACATTCAGGATGAAGAAACCTCGGCATTGGTCATGTTTGCTGCCACCTATTTCACTGCCTTCATATGTGATGAGGTCTGAACAGTGCCTTGTTTAAGTAAACTTATGTCAATGAAAATTCTGACTGTATCATCTTTCTTCACTGTGGCCACCATTGCTGAAACCAATTCTGTGGCCTTGTCAATTGGAGTTATAACACCTCGTGCTGTCATTTGATGCAGCACATTAGGACATTCTGCTTCATGGCTATTGGTACTCTTCTTGGGGCACAAATCATTGGGGGAGTCACTGGTAGCTAACCAATGATGTCACAGTTGAAGAGATCTTTGTACTCTCTCATTTCTGGAGGCTGGTGTTGTAGAGCATGTATCTCTGACCAAGTTGGATGAGCACAAGTGTGATGCTGTCCCAAAGACCTTGGGACGACTCTCCCAAAAAAGTTCTAAGTGCTGAATTCGCAGGAAAAATGGTGTAAATCACGACTGTTTTTTCAGTTAGGGTTCAGATCCCCCCACACACCCCCACCTTGGCAAACCCCCCCATGGGAGGCAGACCCCCTGGAAGATCCTCCCCTCAGCCCGCCCCAATTGCGGGCCCCCTCCAGCCCTGACTGATCATGTCTTCAAAGTAGCAGTGGGACCCTGCATCTCCACTGATCTCCCCTAGGCCCTGCCTCGAGCTGGCCCTGCCCTCCTAGGCCCAGCCCTTAAGCCCCTCCCCATAGGCCCATCCCTTGGCACTGCCCAATGCCCAGTGGGCAGTGCCAAGATGCCCCCTGGGCACTTTGTCTCTCGGGCGGTGCTGGAGGCACAGGCTGGCACTGCCAGGGTACCCATGCCCAGGGGGCACCACCCCACCACTACCCAACTCCCTGTGGGGCCCCGATTGCCCTCCCTTCACTCCAGCAGGGTCTCCCACTAGTTCCCCGAAAGTGGGGAGCTACTCTAAGCCCCATTGGAGTGGATTTGTACTGGCGAGGTGGGAGCTGCTATCGGGCCCGGAGAATTCAGTCCTGGGCCCGATAATTACATTCAAATCACATTAAAAATAGATTAAAAGTGACTAATAAATAAATAAACTTTAAACTTTAACTTTTACCTGGTATTCCCGCCGGTTTCCTACGTGGTCCTGACCTTGCTGGATATCCGGTGGTGGGAGATGCATGTGCGTCAGGAATGCATGTGCGAATCCTGCGAATCGACGCATGTATGGCCCAACCCGCCAAAAAATTAGCAGGTTGGAATGGAAGAATCACCCCCCTTATGTTCTTGTCGACTAGATGAATCTTGAAACTGCCCCATGTGCAATGGAGAGTGGCCACTTCTGCAGCATTTTATAAAGTGATTCCACTTTACATATTTGTTGCAGCATTTACCATATGCCAAGGGTGTCTGTTCCAAGGGTGACGGCCACTACTGTTGGGAGAGTGTGTGCTCTATACTGTGAAACCTTCAATTTACTTCCTAAACTCCTTGCTGCTTTTTTTCAGACTGTGTGTTTAGCATAGAATCATAGAATCCCCACAGTGCAGGAGAAGACCATTCGGCTCATCTACAAAACTCCATTCAGGCCCTATCCCCATAGCCCCACATATTTACCATGGGAAATCCCCCTCACATTAAGGGGCAATTTGGCATGGCCAATCAACCTAACCCGCACATCTTTGGAGTGTGAAAGGAACCCAGAGCACTCAGAAGAAATCCACGCAGTCATGGGGAGAATGGGCAAACTTCACACAGACAATCATTCAAAGCTGGAATTGAACCTGGGTCCCTGGCGCTGTGAGGCAGCAGTGCTAACGACTGTGCCACTGTGCCGCCCATGCCGATACTAATGGCAGTTTGTAGTGTTGTCACTGTGGACCCCACAGACTATTTGATCCCTAACTAACTCATTAGTAAGGATGCCAAATGCACATTTTTTGGCCAAAGTTTTCAATGTTTCAGTGTATAATTGTATTGATTTGTCAGATCTTTGGTTTGTAGAATGAAACATTTGCCTTTTGAGTATTATGTTCTTCACTGGCAGGCAAATGTTCTTAAGGTTTTTTATAATTATTTTGGATTCCTCTTTTTTCTCCTCCATTTGAAATACAAATGAATCAAATGCCTCAATGACTTCAGAGCCTGCTAAATTTGGTAAGGTGTAAGCTTGTAACTTTTTTTGACTTATCCGATAATCCAATATATATGCCATTCCTTTTCAAACTTGGTCCAGCTGTCTGCAATATTTTCATTGAATATGAGTGGGTTGATGCGGCAAAGTCCTTGTGCCATACACCAACCCTTGACACCATGTAAAAGTGTTGGGTTCCCAAAGACTGGCAACCAAGGATTTATAACAAATAATAGTTTATTCACCAGTCTGAGCAGCTAGTACATACTCCACTCTGCCCATGCTCCAGAGTAAATGCTCATGCTTCAGACACGGGATCTCTCAAGAAACTGCATCATCATATCATCACGTGACTACTCAGTCTACATCTAGTATGTCATAACTTCCAATGTACCAGCGGTCCTCTGCTGGGGAAGGCCTAGCTGACAGAACTTCACAGTAGCCATAGGGCATGCCCACAGATAATGTCAGGCAGAAGGTGGGGATCAACCCAGTGCCAAATTCGGTAGTCAGGAGTGTGACTCCAGTGTGACTCGATGCTTGTAAAGGCAATGCCATTGTCAGAAACCGTGTGTGCATAAACTTTGTCGTAACGCTTCATAATGATGGTGAAGCATCTATAATAGACATATTGATGGATTTGTTTAATGCTGCAGACAACTGCCAATCCCTCTTTCTCAATCTGGGAATACATCTGTTCAGCATCCGTGAGGGTCCTAGATGCATACGCAACAGGCTTCTGTATTCCATCTTTCCAGCGGTGTGCCAGTACTGCTCAAATCTCAAAGAGGGAGGCATTGCATGTCAAGATAAGGTCCGTTTTTGGGTCAAATGGGCCAATAAATTAGAGGAAAAAACTTGCTGTTTCATATTGTTGAAATTGTCCAGCTGTGGTGCCCCCTAAGGCCACTTTTGATATTTCCATAGTCGGATAGGCAAGGGGGCTGGTAAAGAAGCTAAATTCAAGACAAATCTCCTGTAATAATTCACAAACTGCAGGAACCTCATGGAGTTCCTTGGAGTTGGCGCCTCCTTAATGACACTCGCCTTGTCCTCCAGCTGTTGAAGATCTTTGCAATCTAACCAGTAACCCAAATAGGTCATGACACTTGCTTAGAAGACATATTTTTCCCTTTTCAGTCATACCTCATCCTCCGAAAGTAGCCAGAAGATCTCTTCCAGGTTTGCTAGGTATTCGCGTTCCGAAGTTCCTGTGACCAAGTCATCATTCAGGTACACCTCTACCTGAGGGAACCCTTGGAGTATGTTCTCCATGACCCATTGAAAAATAGCACATGCAGATGAGACCCCAAAGGGCAGGCAAGTGTAATCATATAGGCCTTTGTGGGTATTAATTGTCACAACTTTCCTGGAAGGCTTATCTAATTCAAAATGGAGATACACATGGCTCATATCCAACTTGGAAAATGCTTGGTCACCAGTTAACCTGGTGTACAGGTCTTCAACCTAGGACATGGGGTATCTGTCAAGTTTGGAAACTTGTTGGCAGTAAGCTTATAGTCTCCACAAAGTTGGACCAACTTAACTGGCTTGAGGACAAAAACAACAGGTTCGACCCACTCTGTGAACTGTACAGGTCTTATGATACCCAGCTTCTCCAGCCATTCCAGTTCTGACTCTACCTTTTCCAATAGTGAGTATGGAACTGGTCATGCTCTAAAATACTTAGGCGTAGCATTGGGGTCAATATCGATGTTAGCTTTGACTCCCTTTATTTTTCTGAGCCCTTCCTAGAAAACCTAGGGGTACGAATTGATGAGTTTGCTCATTCCCCTCATGCCCAGTCTGAAGATCTCCAGCCAGTTCAGTCCGATGTATTGGAGCCAATCTCTGCCCATTAGGCTCGGTCCTTGTCCCGATATAATTATGCGTGGAGGTTGAGCTGACTGCTGCCTGTAAGTCACTAGGGTCGCCATGGTGCCCTTTATCTGTGTAGGTGGCCATGTAGGTGGCCAGTCTGGCCTTTGTGTTTTCTAATTTCAGGAGCTGAATATCAGCCTGGAGATGATCATAAGTCTGCCTCCTGATAATGGAGACACCAACCCCCATATCCAGTTCCATTTTTAATGTGTGGACATTTACCAATAACTCAACCATTATGGGGGTAGCCTTTGTCATGGAGATATGATTTAATTGCATTGTCCCTGTTCCTGGTAGAGGGCATACCTGCAAGGTATGGTCCAGGAGTGGTCTTGGCCTCTTTTCGACACAGCACACATTTTGACTGTCCCTATATTTTTGCCGGTTGTGGTCTCTGACGGCACTTACAATAGTCCACCATCTGGCACCTACAACCTTCTGGAATATGCTCCCACTATCTGCAGGTTGTCCCTGCCCTTTCTTGACTGCGACTTGGATGCCACCATTTTAAGGGATGTTGTGATATTTCACTGATAAAAATCATTCACAGTTGAATGATGACTGTTGCCTCCCCCCAGTCGGAGGACACTGCGATCTGACATCCCCTCTAATTCCTGAGCTCCTTTCTCTGCATTCTCCAGTGATGGAGCTATTACAATGGCTTTCTTTAGATGCAATTCAGGGGCATCCAGATAGGTGAGGCTTTTTATCACAATAAAAGTTGGGACCCCACATGCTGTCAACCAGACCACTTTCTGCTTCTTGTCCCCCTCTATAATGTTAGCCTGAAAAAAGAACACATGTACTCTGCGTATTGGGCCCAGTCTTCTATGCTTGCATTGTAAGCTTAAAGTTTGCCAAAAAGAGACATTTTTCTTATCGGTGGAATACTTGTCTCCAAAGATTATAAAGATTGTCCGAAGGGAAGGAAACAACTCATTTTACTCCTTATTGCCAATGTAATAATCTCGCCGAGGCCAGTCTTCCATCACAATCAACTTTCATTTACAGCGTGCAATAAGTGCCACTCGGCAGCTACAGTCGACAGGTCATGTTCTGAAGTCCTTCGACTGCAGGCCTGAACGGAGCCAGCTCGTTTTAAACTCCTGGCTGCTCCTTTCCTATTGGGCGAGCCTCCACTTGCCTAATAGGGGAGCACATATTCTATGAGGCCCATGGGGAGACCGATTGACAAACCCTCATGGCCATCATAACGCATGGCTGATAAAGGCATTATACAATTGCGAACCTTTTTCTTTTTTCTCAACTAACAACTACTAAGGAAGTATCTAGAAGTTACTCTGTGTTTGGCTGGTAACAGAATTAAATATCAGACAGATACGTGGCAGAGAATTTTCATATCAAATTGATGTCAGCAGCAACTAAAATGTGATCACGTGAACAAAGATCTCTTAAAAACATAACCATGTGAACAATGATCGCTTAAAACATTCTTACCCTGACAGTTCTAATTCAAGCCTTTGATCTCCCATAGGGCCTACAGGCTTTAAATAAGTTTATTTAAGTTTATTTATTAGTCACAAATAGGCTTACATTAACACTGCAATGAAGTTACTGTGAAAATCCCCTCGTTGCCACACTCTGGCACCTGTTCGGGTACACTGAGGGAGAATTTAGCACGATCAGTGCACCTAACCAGCACGTCTTTTGGACTGTGGGAGGAAACCGGAGCACCTGGACGAAACCCACAGGTGCTGGTACTGAAGAATGATGATGACTGCCCAGACAAGATTCCTGCACGGCCACAGGACTCATGAAGATCATACACTAATTCAAATACTCACACTTTGGTGGCACCCACACTGGCACAGAAGACATTTAGTTCCTGACTTGGTAACTCTCACGTCAGAATTGAACAAGTGCAGCTGGTGGACATAGGACAGCAATGAGAATCCAGGCTGCCCGAAGCTCCTAGCTGTGCTCAGCTGAACTCAGATGCTGTACCTCAGGGACCCTCAACAACGGGCAAACTTCTGGATTAGTGGCAAAGAATGCATTGTTTACTGGTGGGCATTATAGCTGCACTGTGTATGTTTGCAACATTAATGGCATGATGTCCCAGGCCTTTGTGATAGAACATAGAACATAGAAAGCCACAGCACAAACAGGCCCTTCGGCCCACAGGTTGCGCCGATCACATCCCCACCTCTAGGCCTATCTATAGCCCTCAATCCCATTAAATCCCATGTACTCACCCAGAAGTCTCTTAAAAGACCCCAACGAGTTTGCCTCCACCACCACCGACGTCAGCCGATTCCACTCACCCACCACCCTCTGAGTGAAAAACTTACCCCTGACATCTCCTCTGTACCTACCCCCCAGCACCTTAAACCTGTGTCCTCTCGATGTCTTCCTCTATGGAAGGAAGTTCATTTACGTGGAGCATCAAACATAATTAGTGCATGCAGGCCTTCCCCATTGACTTGTTCATTTGCAAGTATTTGAAGGAGAATGTTTGATACCCGAGCCCTAGTCATTCCTCATCTCGTGATCTGCAATATGATATTCTCCTCTTTATTGGTTCCAGGGAAATGCAGGCGGGCTCTGATAGAAGGATGATGGTGAATGAGCATGCTCTGTGCTCTGCAGCCAATATAGCATAAGCATCACATATGCTGATCTGAGAGATCAGAGTTCCAAAGTGCAGAGCAGAACTCCAAAGCCTCCAAAATTGTCAACATAACTTCCAAGTTTACGAACGTAACCTCCAAAGTTGTCAATGTACCTTCTGAGGACAAGTGAGCAAAAATTTCACCCAAATATGCAAGAAAGCACTTGTGCAGTTTTAAATCTTTATTGGCATATTTTCCATATCGGAGATATGAGACACAAAGCATTCTCGGGGGGGTTGACAGGATAGATGCCAAGAGGTTGTTTCCACTTTTGGAAGATTCTCGGACCAGAGGGCATAATCTCAGAGTAAGGAGTCAACCACTTAATATAGAGATGAAGAGGAATTTCTTCTTTCAGAGGGTTGCATGGTGGCACAGTGGTTAACACTGCTGCCTCATAGCACCAGGGATCTGGATTCAATTCCTGGCGTAGGTCACTGTCTGTGCGGAGTCTGCACATTCTCCCTGTGTCTGCATGGGTTTCCTCTGGGTGCTCCAGCTTCCTCCCACAAGTCTGAACGACCTACTGGTCAGGTGCATTGGCCAAGCCAAATTCTCCCTCAGTGTACCGGAACAGATGTCGGAGTGTGGCGACCAGGGGATTTCCATAATAACTTCATTGCAGTGTAAATGTAAACCTACTTGTGACACTAATGAATAAACTTTAAACTTTAACTTTCGTGAGTCTGTGGAATTCTTTATTGCTGAGAGCTGTATAGGCTGGCTCATTAAGTATGCTCAAGGCTGAGATACACAGGTTTTTAATTAGTAAGAGAATTAAGGGTATGGGAGTCAGGTGGGAAACTGGAGCTTAGGATTATCATATCAGATCAGTCATGATCTCATTGAATGGCGGAACAGGCTCATTGGGCCGAATGGTCTACTTCTGCTCCGATGTCTTATGGTCTTATGGTTCCCTGTCATAGTTTCAGCCTCCTCAATTGCCGTTGAGTTCTCATCTTGCTTTCACTGGAAACCCATTGAGCCACAGTTAAACTGCAAAAGCAATGTTAACACTCTGTAGTTGGTTAATTAATATACTGAAATTGAGAAATCAGCCATCCTGAGGTGGTTGTTTTCATGCAGCCTTACATGCTGAAATTAAATGTGGAAGATGGCGGACCGTAACAGGCTTCCAGATACACTGCCTCAGGTTTCTACTCCTAAACCCATTCACTCCTCCATATTAAAATTCAACCCCAAAGCTTCCTGCAGCTATGAGAGCTGATGTGCTATCAGTCCTGATAATGAAGCTGTTGAAAGCATTTACAATTATACAGTCTACTTCAGTGAGATGTACAATTTCAGTGGGAAAATAAAGTTCAGCAGCAATCAGCAAAAGGCAGGTTTCATGTTGGATATTGCATCTGTTCTTGTATTAGTTGTAATGAAAAGGGAATAGGATATCCTTAGAGGGGACAGGAAAGGCCATGACAATGTAAAAGCAACAGCAGGCAAGGGAGCAGATGCTGTGCCCACGACTTAAAACTCTGGGCAGGAAGTGGAATAAGAGAAACATGAAGGAAAACAATAAGGCAGACAAACTCACAGTTGCGTTGATACCTTTTGTATATGTCATAAGGGTGCATTTAAAAGATTTAATTGTGAATTTTGTTATGATTAGAAATGCACTACCTGAAAGGATGGTGGGAAACAGATTAATTAACAACTTTCAACAGGGAATTGGACGTATACTTGAAAAGATAGAGCTCATAAGGCTGCGGAGAAAAACTGGGGGGAAAGGGACTAATTGATAGCTCTTTCAAAACTTTACAAACTTAATAGTCCAATGCTTATTTGAATCATACAACAGGTGTGTGTGTAAAACTATTCCAGAAACGTCTCTTTACATGTAATCAGCAGTTCTACAATACATTCAGCAACTATCTTTGATAAATCAATTGTGCTTTTGAAAGGCAAGACTTCAGGGAATGTAGATTATGCCATATATGGGCTTGTTCGTGTCCTGAGAAATGGCTCATATGATGTAAACGTAGACATCTTTGCCCTGGCTGCACAATAACTCTGCTGGAAAAGGAAAATGCTGGGAGACCTGTGGTCAAATGGATAATACACATGTGAACACTGAAAACCACTTCCTTTCACTCTACCTTCAGAAGAAATGGAACGAGAGACTGACTCATCCTGTAACCAGCAGTCCGCATTGCATCCGGAGACACCAGCAATTGATACAATCAACATTCAAACACGCTTACCAAGAAGAAGATACACAGGGACCCAGAGTTGGGATCACTGGGTGTTGAATGGACCAAGGGTGAGAAAGTAACATGGAGGGAAGGTCAGATATTATGGGAAGATATTGTACATTTTCGGTGTTTGATTGAGGATGCTGAACAATTGAGACACATTGGGTTCTATTTTACTATTTTGATTCTAAGTGCTGGGCAGACTTGAAACTGGGTATGTTTCAGATCCGACTTTTAGACCCGTTCTCAGGCGCCCCATACTCACTCTGCCTGAAAAAATATCAGCGATTCCGAATCGAGCTGCAGAAGCCTGTGGGCAGGCTTAATGTGCCCTAAATCCTGCCGTTCTGATCGGCGCTGCCAACTGCGCATGCGCAGAATAAAAAATAATAGAATTTTGCTCCCCTGCCACACCGTTCCCAGGCTGGATAATGCTTCCCCCGGTCCCCACAGATTTTGCTCCACCCCCACAACAGGGCAATTCTCCCAAAAGTGCTGAATTGGCGAGAAAACTAGTCGTGATCACAACTGTTTTTTCAGAGCAGCTTCAGACCCAAATCTCCCCACTATCTGCAAGGCAGAGGCCCCAATCATGAATATCACACCAGAGGGGGAAGGGGGGGGCCTATTCACACCGGAGTTTGACAGCTCTGAAACTCTATGCATGCACTGTGGCCCCACTGTGGCCCCAATCTCCTGGTTTGCTGGCCAGCTCGATCACTGGCCAACCCTGGACCCCCAGAGTGCTGCCCCTCCTGACACCACCACGGTCCGATCGTGGCCCCCACAACAATTCCCGGGCCAACCCCGACCCCCCCCCCCTGCCCCTCCTGGAGCACTCTGATCTCCAGGCCCCCCCCCCCCCAAGCAGTGACGATCCCCCTACCCTCCACCACAGCAGATCCCCATCCGCTGACTCCTCTGGCAGACCAATGCCCCCTCCCCCTGAGGCAGCCTCCCCCACCCTGGCAGAGCACCATCCCCCCAAGCTGCCCTGATCGCTGGCCTCCCTCCAGCCCAGACCAATCCCCATGCAGAGTGGCAGCAGGACTCCCCACCCCCACTGATCATCCCTAGGCCCCACCCACAATAGGCCCTGCCCCCTTGGCACTGCCCGATGCCTGCTGGGCAGTGCTAAGGTGCCCTTGGGCAGTGCCAGAGGGCACAGGCTGGCACTGCCAGGCTGCCCATGCCCATGGGGCACCACCCCCTGCCTCCCGATTGCCTGGGGGGCCCCGATTGCTCCTCCTTCACTCCGGCGGGGACTCCCGCTAGTTCCCCGAATGTGGGGAGCTACTCGAAACCCCACCGGAATGAAATACTCCTGGCGGGGTGGGAGATGCTATCGGGCCAGGCAAGTTCCGTGTTGGGCCTGAGAATGACATTTAAAATAGATTAAAAATACATTTAAAACAGATTAAAATCAGTTACCTCTCTTCCCACCGGTTTCCAGCGTGGTGCTGACTGCGACTGTTCTCCGGCTCTGGGGGATACTCATGCGTTGGGAACACATGCGCAAATCCCGCGAAATGGCCGACACGTGCATCTCCCAACCCAACCTGCCAGAAAATTTGTGGGTCGCGATGGGAGAATCACGGAGAACCTTGCTGACTGCCGTATCCCCGCACCTCCTCCGCTACCCAGAGCGATTGTGGACGCCTACCCCCCATGACCCCCACCCATCTCAGGCAGAGTGGCAGTGGACCCCTCCCTTCCCCCTCACTGATCTCAGGCAGGGTGGCAGCAGACCCTCCCTTCCCCCTCATTATCACAGGCAGAGTGGCAGTGGACCCCCCTTTCCCTCTACTGATCAAGCTGAGAGCTGTTGGACACTCCTTCTCCCCAACCACCCCCCCGGCACTGATCTGAAGCAGAGAGAGGTCGGACTCTCGACACTTACCTCCTCACTAACTGGAGCACCCGAATCGGAGCAAGTCTGTTTCGCGCTGATTCTGGATGGGTGAACACGGTGGTAAAGGTAGAAATGCCGCTAAAGTTGGGCGCGCAGCCCATTAAGTCAACTTAAATGCATGCAAATGCATTTAAATGGCTGCGGTCCCAATCGCAGCCATTTTCGGGCCTTGGTAAAGGGGGAACCGGCGCGGAGGCAAGCTTGGATCGCGCTACTCGTCTCACGCCCGACTTTACCAGGTTTTTCCACCCAGAAATGGACACAACGCAATGGTAAAATCGAGCCCATTAGGCCTCTTTTAAAGAGGAGGATTCTGCTTTAATCAAGAGGATAGAAAAGGCAGTTTGCATGGTGTACATGACCCAGCCAGCATGAACAATGTACCATGGGTGCTTTCACAAAAAATGTATCTGGCCAAGACAAGGCACATGGTTTTGTGAAGGGGAGGTCATGTCTCACGAACTTGATCGAGTTTTTCGAGGAAGTGACAAAGATGATTGATGAGGGCGGGGCAGTGGATGTTGTCTACATGGACTTGACTAAGGCCTTTGACAAGGTCCCTCATGGCAGACTGGTGCAGAAGGTGAAGTCGCATGGGATCAGAGGTGAGCTGGCAAAGTGGATACAAAACTGGCTCGGTCAAAGAAGGCAGGGTAGCAGTGGAAGGGTGCGTTTCTGAATGGAGGGCTGTGACAAGTGGCGTTCCTCAGGGATCAGTGCTGGGGCCTTTGCTGTTTGTATTATATATAAATGATTTGGAGGAAAATGTAACTGGATTGATTAGTAAGTTTGTGGATGACACAAAGGTTGGTGGATTTGCGGATAGCGATGAGGACCATCAGAGGATACAGCAGGATATAGATCAGTTGGAGACTTGGGCGGAGAGATGGCAGATGGAATTTAATCCAGACAAATGTGAGACAATGCATTTTGGAAGGTCTAATTCAGATAGGAAATATACAGTAAATGGCAGAACCCTTAAGTGTATTGATAGGCAAAGGGATCTGGGTGTACAGGTACACAGGTCACTGAAAGTGGCAACGCAGGTGGAGAAGGTAGTCAAGAAGGCATAAGGCATGCTTGCCTTCATTGGCCGGGGCATTGAGTTTAAAAATTGGCAAGTCATGTTGCAGCTTTATAGAACCTTAGTTAGGCTGCACTTGGAATATAGTCTTCAATTCTGGTCGCCACACTCCCAGAAGGATGTGGAGTCTTTGGAGAGGATACAGAAAAGATTTACCAGGATGTTGCCTGGCATGGAGGGCATCAGCTATGAGGAGAGGTTGGAGAAACTTTGTTCTCACTGGAGCGACGGAGGTTGAGGGGTAATCTGATAGAAGTCTACAAGATTATGAGGGGCATGGACAGAGTGGATAGTCAGAAGCTTTTACCCAGGGTGAAAGAGTTAATTACTACGGGGCATAAGTTTAAGGTGTGAGGGGCAAGGTTTAAAGGAGATGTACAAGGCAGATTTTTTACACAGAGAGTAGTGGGTGCCTGGAACTCATTGCTGGGGGAGGCAGTGGAAGTGGATACAGTAGTGACTTTTAAGGGGCGTCTTCACAAATACATGAATAGGATGGGAATAGAGGGATATGGTTCCCGGAAGGGTAGGGGGTTTTAGTTAAGTTGGGCAGCATGGTTGGTGCAGGCTTGGAGGGCCGAAGGTCCTGTTCCTGTGCTGTAATTTTCTTTGTTCTTTGTTCACTGTTGCATCATACATGTAAACCTCAGCATACGTGTAAACCTCTGTACAATGAGAGCAGAAAAGACTATCACAACAATGTTTATCAGTACTACTGCAGCCTGCAATCCAGCTGCTAACACTGTTTTCTTTGAGTCAGTATATTGTGAGTTCAAGTTCCATTCCAGGACTTGAGCACAAAAATCAAAGTTGACATTCCAGTGAGTAAAGAAAAAGCGCTGCAGTGTCAATTGCGCTGTTTTTCAGGTGAGATGTTAAACTGAGGACCCGTTTGCTCTCTTGAGCAGACATAAAGATGTCATTGCACTCTTTCAATGAAGAGCAGGAAAATAATTCCCGATGTCCTGCCGATTAATTATCCCTCAATCAACATCATACAAGCAGATGTCTAGGAATTATCACATTGCTATTTGTAGAAGTTTGCTGTGTGTAAATTATCTGCTAAAATTTCTATATCACAATATAGAATGTATAATGTTTTGAAATGTCCAGTTGCTGTGAAAGGTTTGCTGCTCAATGGTTTGATTGACCTGTGTTTGATTATGTTAGTTGCCTCTCTCATATGTACACTGTACTTGATTGTTTAAACCTGTGGGTGGAGCTAGAGAAAACTGAGAAGTTCCATGATGTGGAGATGCGGGCATTAGACTGGGGAAGACTTCTCAGTAAGAAATCTCACAACACCAGGGTTGAAGTCCAACAGGTTTATTTGGAACCACGAGCTTTTGGAATCCTGCTCCTTCCTCAGGTGCACGGAAAGGTAGGTTTCACAAACATGGCATATATAGACAAAGACACAATTGCAAGATAATGATTGGAATGCAAGACTTTTCAGGTAATCAAGTCTTTACAGGTACAGACAATGCGAGTGGGGAAAGGGATAATCACAGGTTACAGTGGTGTGAATTGTCTCAAGCCAGGACAGTTAGTATGATTTTGCAAGCCAGGCCAAATGGTGGGGGTTACATGTAGTGTGACATGAACCCAAGATCCCGGTTGAGGCCATCCTCACGTGTGCAGAACTTGACTATCAGTTTCTGCTTGGAGATTCTGCGTTGTTGTGTGTCTTGAAGGCCACCTTGGAGAATGCTTCTCCGAAGATCGAAGGCTGAATGCCATTGACTGCTGAAGTGTTCCCCAACAGGAAGGGAACACTCCTGCCTGGTGATTGTTGCATGGTGGAACACGAGTCTTTTCAGGTAATCAAGTCTTTATACGTACACCCAGGCCCTATCCCCATAACCTCATGCATTCCCCTAGCTAGTCCCCCTGACACTGAGGGGCAATTAACATGGCCAATCCACCTAAGTCGCACATCTTTGGACTTTTATATGATAGTAAGCTTTGTTGCATTTGGAACAGGATTGTAGGCTAGTATTATAGAGGGATTACTGAAAATCCATTGTTGAACATTTCACTATTCTTGCACATTGCCATAAAGTCTCACTTTCAATACAGCATTACAAAATATTTTTGATTTTTCTTATGTTGAAATTGCCTTAAAGTTCCCATAAACAGTTTTAGAACATAGAAAAACTACAGCACAAACAGGCCCTTTGGCCCACAAGTTGTGCCGAACATATCCCTACCTTCTAGACCTACCTATAACCCTCCATCCTATTAAACTCCATGTACTCATCCAGGAGTCTCTTAAAAGACCCTATTGAGTTCGCCTCCACCACCCCTGACGGCAGCCGGTCCCACTCGCCCACCACCCTCTGTGTGAAAAACTTACCCCTAACATCTCCCCTGTACCTACCCCCCAGCACCTTAAAACTGTGTCCTCTCGTAGCAGACAGTTCCACCCTGGGAAAAAGCCTCTGAGAGTCCACCCGATCTATGCCTCTCAACATCTTATACACCTCTATTAGGTCTCCTCTCATCCTTCGTCTCTCCAAGGAGAAAAGACCGAGCTCCCTCAGCCTATCCTCATAAGGCATGTCACTCAATCCAGGCAACATCCTTGTAAATCTCCTCTGCACCCTTTCAATCTTTTCCACATCCTTCCTATAGTGAGGCGACCAGAATTGAGCACAGTACTCCAAGTGAGGTCTGACGAGGGTCTTATATAGCTGCATCATTATCCCCGGACTCCTAAACTCAATCCCTCGATTGATAAAGGCCAGCACACCATACGCCTTCTTAACCACCTCCTCCACCTGCGGGGCCGATTTCAGAGTTCTATGGACCTGGACCCCAAGGTCCTTCTGATCCTCTACCGTACTAAGAGTCTTTCCCTTTATATTGTACTCCTTCATCCCATTTGTCCTACCAAAATGGACCACGACGCATTTATCTGGGTCGAAGTCCATCTGCCACTTCTCCGCCCAGTCTTGCATCCAATCTATGTCCCTCTGTAACTTCTGACATCCCTCCAGACTATCAGCATAATTAATTTCGAATCAGCATAATTAATGACCTAAATATATTTATGGCTGGGCAATGAATGGCACCCGCTGTTAATTACATTTGTCTTTGCCTGTTTAAACTCGACACATTTTTGTGCTGCAGTTTCTGGAAATGCAAGAAATGGCACAATTCTTTCTACGGGGCATCTGAGATTTGAGTGAACAAGGCAAGAAACTCTTCCTTTTTAATTAATTGGAGTGAAGCATAAATAGAAAGACTGTGAAGAGGTCTCTGTTGAAGTGGTTAATTGTACACATGAAGGAAAAATGAAAAGAAAAGAACAATTGGGTTCAGAAAAATAAAAACAAAAGGGCAGAGAAAGTTTTTTAAAATTATCTTTAAAAAAATTTCCAACACCAATTAAAACTGAAGAAATGAGACTCCATGTCTGTAATAGGTAATTTTCATGCCAGGCAGGTTGACTGGTAAATATTAATATTAAGAACATTTTGTTGAAAATGTTCTTAGACATGAAATGACTTGAATTAATTTTCTGTGTTGAGCTTATTTTGTATCTGTGCGCATACAGGCACTTCATGCTGCTGAATATATTTAAATAGGGAGCCAGACAGCGAGGTGCATTTTTGAGACGCTAACTCAGAGTGGCACATCTCTGACTTCAACTTTTCAGTTGTCATGTTTATTTGCACATCAGCCTTTGCCTGAAGTTTCTTTGGTATCTGTACATAAATAACTGGAAATCGTGATTTTGTGGACAAACAGTGGGGCATTATTTAACAATTCTTGCACTGTTTCGAAAATAGAAGTTTACAACTGGGGAGGTACAGATGAAGGCAATACAGGGGATTTGCAGGATCATAAGTAGACCAATCAACACCCCACTCCCCGCAATTAGATTATCATGGATGTGCATCTTCACTCTTCCTATCTCTTTTGGGTTCCATAACTCTTAATGATATTTGTCCATTAGCTGTTCGTGATTTCTGGATGTGAACACCAATAATTTTTGTATCTCCACAGTTCTATTTCTCGCCATTAAGGAGGCAATAATAATATTGGTGAAAAGCATTTCATGCTTCAGTATTATTTCTTGAGTGCATTCCTGGCATTTGTGCTTTGTTTGTACTGTTACTGTTACTGTTTGAGTGTTTTTAGTTTCTTTCGATCTTTTGAATAGTCCTGCAAAGGATAAGTCATGTCCAATGAACCTAATTTCATTTTTTAAAGGAGGTAACTAACGTGGTAGATAAGGGAGTGTCGACAGATTTAATTAACATGGACTCACTGAAGGAAGTTGACAAGGTTGCTTTTGAGACAGTTCACAAAAATGGGAGAACGTGGATTACTGACATAGGTGGATTACTCTTTTACAAGTACGTTGTTGAGAATACAGTATTCGCGCCATTTTGTAGGGTATGACTTGTGGTGCTCTTTAAAGAGCTATAAACTAGACCTTCAGTTTTGTACTTTATTTATAGCTGAAGAAACAGAGATCCATATATCAAAGTTTGCTCTTCACCAAGTTAGGTGGCATAATAAAATGTATAGATAGGAGTAAATGTTGTAAAGGGACACTGATAGTTTAAGTGACTGGACAAAACTCTGGCAGATGGAGTTCAATGTGATGTCATTCACTTTTACCATACAAAACATCAATCAGAGTGCCTCCTTAATGGCGAGAAATAGAACTATGGAGATACAAAAATTGTTGGTGTTCACATCCAGAAATCGCTAACAGCTAATGGACAAATATCATTAACAGTTATGGAACCCAAGAGAGATAGGAAGAGTGAAGATGCACATCCATGATAATCTAATTGCGGGGGGTGGGGTGCTGATCGGTCTACTTATGATCCTGCAAATCTCCTGTATTGCCTTCATCTGTACCTCCCCAGTTGCTGTAACTGCATGAAAGTAACCTGGTCTACTTTCCCTGTAACTTCTATTCCTGCTCTCAGTACAGCCTTTCAGGGAAGGCCGAGCTACTTTCAAGAACTCAGAGGACAAGTATCCACAAATCTAACATCAATAAATACAAGGTGGAGCAAACATAAGCACTTACACCATGACACTTGAAGCCACACCATAATGACTAAAATAAATCCAGAAGTAGTGACGCTGAACCTAATTTTTGAAGTCACTCTATGTATATGGGAGCTTATTAACTTTGTGCTTTTGTGATATTTTTCAAATGCATAAGTTTACATTGATAGATGATAAAAAAGTGGAAATGTGCAGCCATGTCTTGTAAGCTGCCCCCTCAGTGAAAATGTTTCTAATTGGTTCTCTTAGGGTTTGAAAATAATTATTAACTTGATGCCAAGAACTGCTCAACAATTCTTTGGCATAGATTTAAGCTCAAGACCAGAATCTACTTAAAATGTATTTTAAGCTTCTGCATCGTTTATGATTCTGGGAAAAAACCAGTGGCAATAATCCAAACCTATAATATCTGGAATTCAGAAGAATGAGAGGCGATCTCATTGAAACATAAAAAATTCTGAAGCAACTTGATAGGGTAGAAACTGAAAGATTGTTTTCCCTGGCTGGGGAATCTAGAATGTTCGGACACAGCTTCAGGATAGGTGGTGAAATGAGAAGAAATTTCTTCACTTAAATGATTGTGAATCTTTGAAATTATCCATCCCATGAGATTGTGGACATTCGATCATTGAGTACATTAAGTTACCTAGGCTTATGGAGGATTTACACTCAGAAACAAACCATTCAGCCCAACCTGTTTCATATACTGGTGGTGTGGTTGCTGCCATCAGTTTTTTTGGCCTATCTCATTGAGAGAGGCTGCAGTCTTACTCTGGGAGTTAGTTACTTCAAATGGGTTATTAACACTATGTATGAGCTGGTTACAAAGTAGGTAGTCATGGCACGAATCAATTCTCATTTGAATCAATTCCAGTCTCCCAGATTGTCTGGATCCATTATAGTTTGCCTACTGCTGCAAAAGGTCCACAGCAGACGCCATCTCCCTGGCCCTATACTCAACCCTGGAACACCTAGACAACATAGACACCTATGTTAGACTCCAATATATTGACTACAGTTCAGCCTTCAACATTCCTACAAATCTCCAAACTCCATGGCCTGGGGCTCAGCTACTCCCTCTGCGACTGGATCCTGGACTTCCTAACCCACAGACTGCAATCAGTAAGGAAGGGCAACAACATCTCCTCCACGATCATCCTCAACACAGGTGCCTCACAAGACTGTGTCCTTAGCCCCTCACTATACTCCTTATACACCTATGACTGTATAGTCAAACTCCCCTCCAACTCAATTTTCAAGTTCGCTGATGACACCACCGTAGTGCGTTGGATCTCAAACAATGATGAGATGGAGTACAGAAAAGAGATAGAGAATTTGGTGAACTGGTCCAACAAAAATAGTCTCTCCCTCAATGTCAACAAAAGGAAGGAGATAGTCATCGACTTCAGGGAGCATAGTGGAGAACATGCCCCTATCTGCATCAACAGGGACAAAGTGGAAATGGTCGAGAGCTTCATGTTTCTAGGTGTCCAGATCACCAACAACCTGGTCCCTCTATGTAGACATTAAAGTTAAGAAAGCTCACCAATGCCTCTACTTTCTCAGAAGACTAAGGAAATTTGACATGTCAGTTATGAATCTCACCAACTTTTACAGATGCATCAGAGAAAATATTCCTTCTGATTGTATCACAGTTTGGGATGGCTCCTGCTCAGTCAAGACCGCAAAAGATTACGAAAGGTCGTGAACGAAGCCCAGTCCATCATGCAAATCAACCTCCCATCCATTGACTCTGTCTACACTTCCCGCTGCCTTGGAAAAGCAGCCAGCATAATCAGGGATGCCATGCACCATGGACATACTCTCTTCCATCTTCTTCCATTGGGAAAAATATACAAACGTCTGAGGTCACGTACCAATCGATTCAAGATCAGCTTCTTCCCAGCTGCCATCAGACTTTTGAATGGACCTACCTCGTATTAAGTTGATCTTTCTCTACACCCTAGCTATGACTGTAACACTACATTCTGCACCCTCTCCTTTCCTTCTCTATGTATGGTATGCTTTGTCTGTATAGCGCGCAAGAAACAATATTTTTCACTGTATACTAATACATGTGACAATAATAAATCAAATTAAATCAAATCAGATATCATGAGTACAGACTGTTCCATTCTCTCTCCCGAATGCCCAGCACATGATATGCTGATGTGACTATTACGTCGCTATTACATCATGGTCTACATCATTTATTACCATAACTATTCTATTAACCCATTGCTTCAACCCATTATTCTTTGTTAACCTATTATGCTACAAACCAATCCATGCCAGTGTTTATACACCACTTAAGCCTCCCCCCATCTTCCGCCATCTAAATGAATCATTGTAACCTCATGAACGAGTCTAGTTTCCCCTAACATGAACCCATACTATTCAGTTCAACCACTTCCTGTAATAGCAAGTTCGACATTCTCATGACTCTTCAAGAATAAAAAATGAATTCGAATTTCTTGATGACTCTCAGATATTGATGGTCTCTAGTCATGTTCTTCCCAGAAGATGAAACACTCTCATTCACGACCTTTCATAATTCTACCGATATGCATTGGGTCATCTCTCAGCTTTCTTTTCTTTTTGAAAACTGATATTGATAGGTGAAAGAGAGGCTCTCTCCTTTCCATCATTAGTTTGATCTTTCCCATACCTGGTTACTAACTTCTTCCATCACAGCTGTACCCCTTCCAATTGCCCTCCATTACCCGATCACCAGTAATTCGTTCTTCCCTGATGGTTTCCTCTCCCAACTGCATTCCTTTTCTGGTCACTCTCAACCTTGGCTTCTTTCTCTCATGTTTATTAATTTATTCTTCCTCTCTTGCAAGATATATCTACATTGCTGGCAGTGATCCAATACAAAACCTATCCACACTGGTGGGCTGCCTGAGGAGTCCAACAAGATCAGCAGCTTCCCTATCTGATGTAAAGAGCCCGGGGAGGGGCCCGGGCAGACGCGGGGAGGGTGTGCAAACTTTACACAGTCACCCGAGGCCGGAATGGAGCCCGGGTCCCTGGCGCTGTGGGGCAGCAGTGCTAACCACCGTGCTTTGATTTCTGGGAGATTTATTTAATTCTTTCACGGGATGTGGACATCAAGAGGCGGCATGGTGGCAGGCGCTGATGCTTTGCGGCGCCGGGGACCTGGGTTCGATTCCTGGCTTGAGTCACTGTCTGTGTGGAGTTTGCGCATTCTCCCCAATTCTGCGTGGGTTTCCTCCGGGTGCTCCAGTTTCCTCCCGCATTCTGAAGGACGTGCTGTTAGGTGCATTGACCCAAACAGGCACCGGGCTGTGGTGACTAGGGAAATTTCATAGTAACTTCATTGCAATGTTAATGTAAGCCTTACTTCTGACTAATAAATGAACTTTTACTTTAAGACCAGCATTTGCTGTCCATCCCTAATTGCCCTTGAACTGAGTGACTTGCTTGGCCATTATAGAGAGCATTTTCTCTGTCTGGAGTCACATGGAGGCCAGAACAGGTAAGGATGGCAGATTCCTTTCCCTAAGGGCCGCATTTGCTCAGTGCTGAGTGTTGAATAGACAAAAAAAAATGCGGCATGGACAAGTTGGGCTGAAGGGCCTGTTTCCATGCTGTAAACCTCTATGACTTTATGACTGTATGAGTTCTGGTTGCCACACTACCAGAAGGATGTGGAAGTGTGGACGTGGAAGAGAGGAAAGGGAAGAAATTGCTGGGGCCTTGCAAAAAATCTTTGTATCCTCACTGGCTACAGGGGAGGTCCCAGAGGATTGGAGAATAGCCAATGTTGTTCCTTTGTTTAAGAAAGGTAGCAAGAATAATCCAGGTAATTACAGGCCAGTGAGCCTTTCGTCAGTAGTAGGGAAATTATTGGAGAGGATTCTTCGAAACAGGATTTACTCCCACTTGGAAATATGTGGATGTATTAGCGAGAGGCAACATGGTTTTGTGAAGGGGAGGTCGTGTCTCACTAACTTGATCGAGTTTTTCGAGGACGAGAATATAGGATGAAAATATTGGATGCGAATATAGGAGGCATGGTTAGTAAGTTTCCAGATGACACCAAGGCTGGTGGCATAGTGGACAGTGAAGAAAGTTATCTCCAATTGCAATGGGATCTTGATCAATTGGGCCAGTGGGCTGATGAATGGCAGATGGGGTTTAATTTAGACAAATGCGAGGTGATGCATTTTGGTAGATTGAACCAGGGAAGGACTTGCTCAGTTAATGGTAGGGCATTGGGGAGAGTTACAGAACAAAGAGATCTAGGGTACATGCTCATAGCTCCTTGAAAGTGGAGTCACAGGTGGACAGAATGGTGAAGAAGACATTCGGCATGCTTGGTTTCATTTGTCGGAACATTGAATACAAAAGTTAGGACATCTTGTTGAAGATGTAGGCCACACTTGGAATACTGTGTGCAGTTCTGGTCACCCTATTATAGAAAGGATATTATTAAACTAGAAAGAGTGCAGAAAAGATTTACTAGGATGCTACTGGGACTTGATGGTTTGAGTTATAAGAAGAGGCTGGATCGACTGGGACTTTTTTCTCTGGAGAGTAGGAGGCTGAGGGGTGACCTTATAGAGGTCTATAAAATAATGAGGGGCATAGATAAAGTAGATAGTCAATATCTTTTCCCAAAGGTAAGGTAGTCTAAAAACTAGAGGGCATAGGTTTAAGGTAAGAGGGGAGAGATACAAAAGGGTCCAGAGGGGCAATTTTTTCACACAGAGGGTGGTGAGTATCTGGAACAAGCTGCCAGAGGTAGTAGTAGAGGCGGGTACAATTTTAAAAAGCATTTAGATAGTTACATGGGTACAATGGGTATACAGGGATATGGGCCAAATGCGGGCAATTGGGATTAGCTTAGGGGTTTAAAACAAAAATGGTGGCGTGGACAAGTTGGGCCGAAGGGCCTGTTTCCATGCTGTAAACCTCTATGACTCTATGACTTTATAGCAATAAAATTAGCAAATACAGTGCTGCTTCCTATTATGCATTAAAGCACCGACTGAGTGTACCATGTACCAATAGAGCACGGATTCAAGCCTAAGTTCTAAAACCCACCAAAACTGGTGTGGAAAGAGGCAGAGTTTGTCCACGGGGATTGAAAATTGGGAAGTATGTCATGCTGCACTGCCCTTGCACAGCATTCAGTGGTCGGAAATTGTATTGTGGTCTGAAGTATCACTGCGCCATAAATCTTACGAATGCAACTTCCAACTTTGCTGGGAGTATGTACCATGTGATACTGGATTAACTGCATGTTAGACATCCCGCCAGATTCTCAAGGAAAATAAAGTGTTTGAAGTAATTTATAAGGACCAGCTGATCCAATTGCGCCCATTTTATGTCCCCGTCATGGTTGAAAGTTCTGGTCTATGGGTATCATGCATAATTTGCACTGGCACAGTCAACACTTAGGAATCATATGGGGCCAGTCTGCGCAGAAAATCGCATTCATCTAAATATGAAATCAATGCAACTAACTTTTATACTCTGCCCAGGAAAAGTTAAAATTACTTTCTCCTGTGTTGGGTCATAGAAGATTTTACCATCATGAAAATGTATTTAACAATGTATATATTCCAGATAGCACACCAACTGCCCCAGAGAATCCAGAGCCGCACAGATAGGATTAAAAAACTGTTAACACACTGGTACATTCCAGCACTAACAAAAAGAAATAATTAGGCAGTAGCTACGGTGAAATTGTTCAGAATCTGTGGATGTAATTTTTGAAGATAATTACCTCAGCTTGCAGTTCACCAGCTGATTGACACCAGATAGCCTCACGCATGACCAGATCTGCGGGTATTAGGTGCTCTACAGGAATTGAAAGTCTTGCACTGTGGACTTGTTCTTGCCATTGTATGCTGCTTGTTAGGGACTAAGACCTCACCCTGTGTACTTCTTCAAATAAAATATATAGAGATATGTTCATTGTTGTTTCTAAAAATGAAAATGCGACAAAGACCTATAATTGTATCTATGTCTGTCTGTGACTTTTTTGTTATTCATTTGTGGGACATGGGTGTCATTGGCTGGCCAGCATTTATTGCCCACCCCTAATTGCCTTGAAAAGGTGCTGCTGAGTTGCCTTCTTGAAATGCTGCAGTCCACATACTGTGGGTTGACCCACAATTTCAGTTGGGGGGGATTTCCAGGATTTTGATCCAGCATCTGCGAAGGGACCACAATATATTTCCAAGTCAGGATAGTGAGTGGCTTGGAGGGGAACTTGCAGGTGGTGATGTTCCCATGTATCTGCTGCCTTTGTCCTTCTAGATGGAACTGGTCATGGGTTTGGAAGGTGCTGCTTAATGATCTTTGGTGAATGGCCGCAGTGCATCTTGCATATCATATATACTGCTGTTGCTGAGCTCAGTGGTGGAGGGAGTGGATGTTTGTGGATGTGGTGCCAATCAAGTGGGCTGCTTTGTCCTGGATGGTGTCAAGCTTCTTGAGTGTTGTTTGAGCTGTACCCATCCAGGCAAGTGGGGAGTATTCCATCACACACCTGATTTGTGCCTTGTAGTTGGTGGACAGGATTTGGAGAGTCAGAAGGAGAGTTGCTCGCCGCAGTATTGCTAGCCTCTGACCTGCTCTTGTAGTCGCTGTGTTTATGCGGTGAATCCGGTTGAGTTTCTGGTCAATGGTAACCCCAAGGCTGTTGACTCTCGAACAGAAGGAGCTACCTGACAGTATCAGGGAAACTCACACCTTGCTATCCCTGAAGAGCCACTAATGATACATTGTGGGCTGCCCAGACCAAATGTAAAGAGAAATATACAAAGGCCATCAGCATGTCAATACCCAAGCTGGCCAACCAGAGTCTGCTAGGATAAAGGACCCCACAATATCCTTTCAATTCCTGATGATTGAGAGAATCCACAATCCCGAAGGCCAAGGTGAGTGATACATTTCCCTTTTAAAAGCCGAGATTGAGAGCTGGGTGTCATGTGACATGGACCTCTAGTTTGTGGAACCAGTAATATTGTCTTGCTGTACTGCAAAGTTCACTTTGCCATTTTACCATCTCACCAGCTGAATCACAGACAA
The DNA here is from genome assembly GCF_964213995.1 of Mustelus asterias. NCBI lineage: Eukaryota > Metazoa > Chordata > Chondrichthyes > Carcharhiniformes > Triakidae > Mustelus > Mustelus asterias. The sequence continues at coordinate 120,642,404 of NC_135804.1, read as the reverse complement.
GGAGCTTTGGCCCCATCTCAACTGCTTCTACTGGAAATTCTGTACCATCACCGACAAGACTGATTCATCTCTTCATGTGAAGTCAGCATCACTGGAAAAGTGAATTAACCAGCATCAATTTTCAGCTCATTGGGCTCTGGAAAGGTTTACCTCAATGGACTTTGATCCTCTACTCAGGAACACACATGAAACACTGGGGGCCATTCTCCCAAAAGTGCTGAATTGGTGGGAAAACTGGTCGAGATCACGGCTGCTTTTTCAGTGCACCTTCAGACCCGAATCTCCCCCTTGTGTGCAATGCAGAGGTCACAATCGTGAATATCATTAAAAGCTCAGGGGACGGGGCCTATTCACGCCAAAGAGCCTGAAATCGGTGGGATGAGTGGGAGCCCATGCATGCGCACTTCGCTGGGAGATCGCGGAAAAGACCTCCCGCCATCCAGATCACTGCCATCCAACCCCCACAGATATTGTTGGCCTCATCGCTGGCCCTCACAACCCCCCAAAGGCATCGCTGGCCTCCACAACACTCCCTGCCACACCCCCCCCCCCCCACCCCCGTCACAAACATCACTGGCCCCCACAACCCCGCCACACACATCACTGGCTTCATCGCTGGCCCCCACAACCTCCCCACAGACATCGCTGGCCTCAACAATCACCCACAGACATCGCTGTCTTCCCTCCACCATATAGAAGCACTGGCCCCCCTCCCCCATACAGACATCGCTGCCCCCCCCCCCCCCCCCACTGCCCCACCCCCCCCCCCCCCGCCCTCCTCCACCCACACACAGATATGGCTGCCCGCTCATTCCATGCTCCCATGGATCCAGATAATGTGGGTACCCAATCCCTCCATCCCTTGAATATACAGTCCTCACTGCTGCCCTGCAGAGAACTTGGTTGTGCTGACATGCATAACCCCAGCTTGCGAGCATTCCCTCTCTTGAATGGGAGCCTTGAGTATTGCACTCCCCCTGGACATAGCAGCCTATTGAATGGCAGCCAATTAGCATCCCAAGGGATGAATGACACTCAATTGAATGCAGCCTTCAAAATCTCTCACAAGGATTTGTTGCCAACGGACCCTTGACTGGCCACACTCACTGCCTGTACTCCCTAATAAGCCAGCGCTGTATATAAGCTGCGGGAATGGACATGCAGTCAGTCACGCCACAAAGATGTCTGCGTGCAAACCTGCACCCAGATTCACAGGGGCTGACCAGGAGCACCTGCAAGATGCCATGGAGGAGAGGCGTGAGTGGATCTTCCCTGGCCAGGGCCCTCACTCAAGGGGTGCATCCATGGCATTGTGGGAGGAGGTGGCAGAAGCGGTGAATGCCAGGAGCCTGACACTGTGCTCTGGCCGGCAGTGTCGGAAAAAAATGTACGACCTTCTTCGAGCAGCAAGGATGAGTGAGCATCCCACTTGGAACCCCGCACATGCTTGGCACGGATCTCAAACCCTGCTTACACACCTGAAGGGCATGCAACAAGTTACCCTTCCCACAAGAACAGAATCTAACCCCTTCCCCTCACCCCTCAACGAGCATCCTTCAGTGGTGACCGCTTTCCCTGAAACTGCCAGCACAACGCCCGAGACACAGGCATGCATTGCACACCATGAGCTGCAATATATTAATGCTTGCTATCCACCTAATGTTCCCACAGGAAAAGAACATTCACAATGCATGGGAAACGACACAGACTGGTGGTGGTGTGCCTGACCTGTGGCAGCTGACCAGCATGGAGGAGCATGCTATGGAGCTGGCAGGGGGTGATGGGGCTTCCCGATTGGTCACCGACAGCTAAGTCGGCATCCAGCATGCAAGTGGGCAGAAGCGCACCCTCAACCTAGGTCCTCCTCAAAGTAAGTTCGATGCTGCATAGAATGTTTTACCTCCCTCCCCCAAATGTGTGTTCTTTATTGCAGCTCTGGACCCAGAGGAACCCGGCCCTTCAGGTGTTGCCGCAGCCCCTGCTGCTCTGGAGCAAACTGCCCACAACCTCCTGGAGGTCGTGGGCAGTTTTTGGAGGGCCTGTTTCCTGTGCTGTACTGTTCTTTGGATTACACCTCGGAGGGAGGCACTGAGGAATCCTCTGAGGACAGCACCACTGAAACGGCACCGGCATGTACCACACAACCCACCAACACAGAGACGATCACCACGGTGGGTATCTTTAGTGTTGAGGCTTCTGGGTCACGAACTGGTGAACACATCACAGACACTGATGCACATTGGGTGAAGACGGGCACATCTGAGGGCTCGGGCACACGGAGGTCTGCTGGAGACCAGGATTCAGCTGTCCCCAAGCCAGCTGCTGGGCCTCTGGATGTGTTCCTCCCAAGGCTGGTGGAGATGCATCAGGAAACTCGAGGAGCTGTGCAAGGGTTGTCAGCAACCATGCTGCAACTGCAAGGTTGTTTAGGGGAGTCCAACAGAGTGCTGTTGCAGGAGGTGGTGCCGGCACAGTGTGCGAACCAGGCCAGCACTGCAAGGGTGGCGACCGCAGTGGAAAGTCTGGCTCAGGGGTCTGTCCTCCTGGGTGACAGGGTCCAGGCCACACAACGGGCCACGGGTGAGTGTGTTTCTGGCACGCAGGAGGCACAGTGTTCGATGGCCATGGGTGTCGGGGGCATGTGGGAGACACTACTGGCCATGGCTGGGACTCTCGCTGGCATTCTGGAGACTCAGCAGGCTGTGGCTGTGAGCCTCGTCAACTTAGCCCAGGCTCAGAGGGCTACTGCTGAGGGGCTTCAGAGCCAAGCTCGCTCGCAGAATGCTATAGCAGAGGGGCTCCAGAACTTGGCGTAGTCTCGGAGGGCCAGGGCTGAGGGATCACAAATCATGGGGCAGACACATCTAGGCCTCCAGGACTGGCAGAGCCAGGTGACGCCAGAGCTTCTGAAGCTCCGTCCAGCTACCCTGGCATCCCATGAAGTGTGCCCGGGTCCTCTGGGCACCCCACGGGAGGAGGAAGGTCTTCCACCCAGGAGATCCCGGATGTTCTGAGACCTTCCGATTCCCCCCTTCCTCACACTGGGGCATCTCAGGGCCAGCAAAATGACGAGGGTGCCATCCGCAAGTCAGCTGGGGCCTTCCATGTCCGGGCCACTCAGGGGACATCCGCCAAGGGCATCACAGGCAACGGGGCGTGCATCACGGCTGGACATCTCCACCTCCGATGGGCAGCACCTAGAAGAAGTAGACTGCAGAAAATAAGAAAGTTGTATTTCACTAAGCGGGTACAGGTGAAGGTCAGCATTAGTCAGGCTTTATTCATTAATGATCTTAAGAACCCAATAAACTGTTAATTGCACTTAACAGCTGTGACTAATGTGTCTCTGATTCTCCCCGCTACCCCCCCAACAGAGCTGAGTGTTCCCGATTCCCAAACATAGAGGTGCTGTCTGCTGAGCCTTGCAGATTCAGCCACATGTTACAGAGTGTGGTGAACCATAGATGGTTACCACTATGGGTACTTGTACATATGTTACTCTTGTTACTGTTGGGGTTAGGGTTTGGGTGTTCCACCTGTTATTATTGTTTATGTGGTACACTCCGTTCGACTCCGCCTTCTTACTGGGGTATAAAGGTCACTGCTACTTCCTAGCAGTCTTTAGTCTGGGATAATATTGTTAAGTAGTGTGCTCCTATTTGTCGTGAATAAAAGCCTTTATTCCCGGGTACGTTCTAGACTCCCGTTTGAATTAATCGCGCATCACAGAGTGGGCCCTTCCTTCCCCAACATCCACCAGACCCTTGACCCCGCCCCCTGCTATTGGCCAAAAAACATGTGTCCCCAACCCTTACAGCTACATGGGCCAGGGTGGCAGCGTGCATTCGGAGTACAGGTAGGAATCAGACTTGAGTGGCACCAGGGGCAGGATCCCAGTCTGCACAAGAGCGAGTCGTCATCATGCTCCAGCCTTCAACCAAGACTCATAATCATTGCCAGCCCAGGCACATTAACAGGTTTGGATGTTTCTGGGGGATAGGGTGGTGGGTTGACAGGAGCAGGGGAAGGCTGATGTGATGGTTTGAGGGCTCAGGTCGGTTTGGAGGGGGAATGGCAGCTGCACTTGCTCCTGGGATGTGGTGGATGTGTGGTGGTGGCAGCCCTCTCACTGCACAGCACCAGCTAGGTGAAGCGGGCTGCAATCAAGGTGTCCCTCGCTGCCCTTCTCTGCCCGACACCTGCCATCGCCGTCCGCCCTCTTTCCTCCGGCTCTTCATATGGCGGGACGTCCACCTCGTCCCCTCGCTGCTCCTCCTCCTGTTCCTCCTCCTCCTCCTGCTCCAGCCGGTCTCCCCGCTGCTGGATGATGTTGTGAAGAGCGCAGCAAAACGATGATGATGCGTGAAGCACGCACAGGGTCATACTGGAGGGCCCCTCCAGAGCGGTCCAAGCAGCAGAACCGCATCTTCAGCAGGCCGATGCACCGGTCTAAGATGGACCGGTTGGCTGCATGGGCCTCGTTGTAGTGGATCTCCGCCTCGGTCTCGGGCCTCCACACAGGCGTCATCAGCCTTGACCTTAGCGGGTAACCTTGTCACCCAGTAGCCATCCTGGGAATCTGGGCTGGTCTTCAAGGAATGTCTGACTGCCTGAGCACAAAGCTGTCATGGACACTCCCTGGATGGTGTGCATCGACCTATATGATTGTCATTAGATGGTCGCAGGCAATTTGGACGTTCAGGGAGTGGAACGCCCTCCTGTTCACAAATTGCTGTGGCCCTGCATGTGGGGCCTGCAAGGCGATGTGCGGGCCATCCACTGCACCCGACACATTCCGAATCCCGGCGATGGATGCAAAGCCGAGAGCCCGGAACTTCTGCTGTGCACGGCCCACATCGAAATTAATGAACTGCCCTGTCTGGGCATACAGGGCATCTGTGACCTGCCGCATCTGTGCACGGAGGCCTGGGAGATCCCAGCTAGGTCGCCACTGGGTGCCTGGAATGACTCGGAGGCATAGAAATTCAGGGCAGCCGTCACCTTCATGTCCACAGGTCGCCCCTCCCCTGAGGTGCCAGATGTGCGAGCACCTCACAAATGTGTCGCACTCTTGGAGAGGCGCAGCCAGCGACGGCACATCTCCTCCGAGAGGGCCTCAAAGGAATTGCGAGGCCTCTACCTCCTTGGCCCCAGCACCCTCTGCCTTCTGTGCACCCTCTCGGAAGCCTGCTCACCCACCTTCTGGCCCTCAGCGGCAGCCCCCTGCTCTCCTTCCTGAGGGACTGGTAGTGGCTGCTCCTGCGGTGGTCTCTCCACACCCGCCACCTCCTGAACTGCCTCCTCCTCCGACCCTGTTGCCACCATAATGGCCAGCTCCAAATCGATCAGACTGAGATCCATCTGCACAGTGGGGTTTGGAAAGAGCATCAAATGACGGATTATTATCATTGGCTACATAGACCCAACACCACCCCAATCCCTCACTTGGGCCAGTCCCCCCACTTGTGGGTGCTGGCAACACCACACAATCCATGGTGCCCATGCGTGGCCCAATTAGGGTTGTGTGAGATTCCCATCATGATAAATGCTGGCACAGATTATGCAGGTCGGTGTGCAGCCGTGGGCAATGCGCACCCTTGAGCCATTGCTATATGTGCAACTGCAGCATCTGTTACAGGCATGTGTTGCTGGTCCGTGTCACAGGGCAGGGACAGACTGGAAATCAGGACCAGGTGGGTGCCCAGTGACAGCTGATTCCATGCAGTCGATGTCTGAACTTCAGCACCCCGGCCTGGAGCAGCAGCTGCTTCATCTGGTTAGGCCTCAGTCAGCACATGGTACACTCCTCCCCCACCCCGGAACACCAGCACTCAGTCGAGTCCCTGAACACCCCGTGGCATGACAATGCCACTGCAAAGTGCCCTGGAGGGGAAGGGTCAGCACGACTCCTTGATGGGGCTTCCCACTCTAAGCTACAGCGCTGCCCTGGAGGGGAGGAGTAAGCAGGACTCCTTGAGGCTGGCTCCCACACTGAGATACAGCGCTGCCCCGGAGGGGAAGGGTGAGCGGGACTCCTCGCGGAACCTCACCCAGAGAGCTGTGAGAAAATAAAAGCCCCCCCACTACCCTCCCCAACCCCAGATAGCACTGGTCCATGGGCCAACACCTGAAGACAGCAGGAGGAAGGCCACCAGGCATCTCCAGGCCTGCCTGCAACATAGTCCACACTCCGCTAGCAGCACTTACCTCCTCATACCAGTTCAAGGCCGCCACTCCAGGTTGAGACTTTTATATACCAACTCTCATTCGCGCCAAAGGGACATCACCCCAAAGAGGTGAAAGGCGCTAACGTTGACGGAGATTGCCGTGTCGATCCCGATAATAGCATGTTAAGGTACTTAAAGCCATGCAAATTAGCGGCATGCTGGTTTTCTGTGCGTTCCCGGCGGCACCATTTTTCTCCGGTTGGGGGATGCACGCGGGCCGTAAAAGATCGTGGGGAACCCGCGAAATGGCCGACACAGGCATCACCCGGCCCGACCTGCCTGAAACATTGTGGGTCACGATGGGAGAATCAGGCCCACTATTTCATTTCTCTGTGATCTCTGCTCTGTAAATCTTTCTTTTCTGAATCCCTCTTTTACTGTATGAATGCAAAGGAAGCAACATTAAAATCCTCCTCCTGTATTTTGAATAATAAACTAACCCTTTGAGTTCATCCTACCTCGAGTTTGATGTTATTAATAAAAATTGGATGACACCAAAACCGAGGGGTTGGGAAATTTGCCACCACTTATAAAAGGCAGGCAAATTGAAAAGCTTTTCTTTTTAAGCATGGGTGATGAGAAGAAGCGGGGTGGCACGGTGGCACAGTGGTTAGCACTGCTGCGTCACAGTGCCAGTGACCTGGGTTCGATTCCTGGCTTGTGTCGCGTGTCTGTGTGGAGTTTGCACATTCTCCCTGTGTCTGTGTGGGTTTCCTCCGGGTGCTCTGGTTTCCTCCCACTGTCCAAAGATGTGTGGGTTAGGTTGATTGGCCATGATAAATTGCCCCTTAGTGTTCCGGGATATGTAGGTTAGAGGGTTTAGCAGGGTAATTATGTGGGGTTACGGGATTAGGGCCTGGGTGGGATTGTTGTCGGTGCAGACTCGATGGGCCAAATGGCCTCCTTCTGCACTGTAGGGATTCTGGGTTTCTAGGATTCTATAAGAGAAATTAGTGCTGTTTGAATTAACACCACTCCTGAAGATAACATGCTTCGTGGAATACAACAGTGTTATTTCCCTTGCTCAGCTTGTCCCTGGCTGGTTCTGTATGTAACACATAGATTTTGAAAATAAATACTACAGGAGTTGACATGAAGAACACTTAGATCAAATTGAGAAACATGGGAAATTTCTGCCAATCCTTTTTCTAAAAGGGCCCAGTAGGAAATCAAAAAGCAATTGTTTAAATATAAGTGGAAAGTGATTATCCCCAGATGGGCTACAAAAGTTGCTCTAAGTGCACTCGACTGATGAATCTAGTATGAAAAGCATTTTTCACTTGTAGAACAGATGTTCAATACAGAGCATTATCTTCAATATTAAATTACCTAAAGATGTCATATTAAAAAAATTTTGAGAAAATTGCCTCGGAATACTATTAGTTGAACTTATGGATGAAAGCATCACATTCTTTTCCCAATTCTTTGTTTCAATTAATTTGATTTGCTTACTTTAATAGTTTGAGATCCCTGAACAGATAATAAAGGAATAACAATTTATATGTCTCGAGTGACTTTAACGTAATGAAACATCCCGAGGTGCTTCACAGGAGCATCATAAAACAAAGCATGACATCGAGCCACATTGGGAGAAATTGTTGGAGATAATGCGGGAGACCTGCGTCACTTCCATGAGGCAAGCCTGACCACATTAAGGTACGCAACTGGCCAGCATAAAGACTTCCTCAGAATTTAGGACCCTAGGGTGCAGAAATGCTGCCTGTTGAGAGCTGGAAGCCAATCAGAACCTGGAAGCTTTCCAGAACTGGTAGCATCTGGTGCGGCACGGTAGCACAGTGGTTAGCACTGCTGCTTCACAGCTTCAGGGTCCCGGGTTCGATTCCCGGCTCGGGTCACTGTCTATGTGGAGTTTGCACATTCTCCTCGTGTCTGCGTGGGTTTCCTCCGGGTGCTCCGGTTTCCTCCCACAGTCCAAAGATGTGCGGGTTAGGTTGATTGGCCAGGTTACAAATTGCCCCTTAGAGTCTTGGGATGTGTAGGTTAGAGGGATTAGCGGGTAAAAATATGTGGGGGTAGGGCCTGGGTGGGATTGTGGTCGGTGCAGACTCGATGGGCCGAATGGCCTCCTTCTGCACTGTAGGGTTTCTATGATTTCTATGATCATTGGGAGTGGTGGATGTTGCCAATAATACTGCATTGACATTACTTGAGATTGTTGCTGGATCTCTGGACTCAGATGAGTGAGTGGGTGTTGTGGAAAAGGGGTTACTGTTGGGGGCAGCAAGAGTGGGAGATTCAGAGGCAAAGGCAGGGGGGTGGCTTTCAATGAGCTTCATCCTGATACTAATCCGTTAATTCGGCACAGAGTACCTGACAACGAAGGACACTGCAAGGTAGATCGCTGGGAAACATGATAGGGTTTGCTAGGTAGGCACAAGTGAGCCACTCCTGAGCCACCACTAAATTCCAATGGGTTTAGGGATAATGGGTAACAATTGGCTCATTAATGACAACCCATCATGAGTGGGTAAGTTTCCCACTTGAGCCCCTTCCTGCCTCTGACTTATTCACTGAAATGTTTGCCATTGCTGGATGACTGACACATGGCCTCCCCTGGGATAAAGTGGGGCTTGGCCTTTATGTTGCCTGCCACAATGGGCTGAATAAAATTCCACCTGTTAGGTCAGATGACCAAAAGTTTAATCAAAGTGATAGATTTTAAAGGAGGAAAGTGAGGTGGTTTTGCAGAGAGGTGTAGTGAGGGAATTCCAGAGGCTGGGGACCTCTGAACTAAAGGCAAGACCACCAATGGTGGAACAATTATGATTAGAAATGTAATTATGACTGGAAACATGTTAATAACGCCTTGAAGCCTTTCCCTGTTATTTTGACAACAGTCATTTCTCAGACAATAGGTGTTGAAAAATATTAAAACATTACCTCAAAAAAATATGAAAATGGTTATAAATATTTACAGCACTTAGTGAGAAATGGAAGTGTTTATTCCCAAATTGGGCTGACAAGGGGAATTTACCCCTCACATTGGAAAATTACCTTGGGGACTATTACTATTTGTTATTGAACATTTGTCTTGTTTGAATCATGTATTCAGAAATAGGGATTAATTTCTGACTTGGCCTCCAAAACTGCCTCAGTTAATACTCTGAATGGCATAATTTAATTATTTGGCAAGGAGCTGGTTCAAATGTTTATCTCTGAGTTGCTGCAAATGTTAACATATTTTCAATTCAATCATTTGTAACAGAACTGAGTTGGGGCATTCGGAATGAGCCAAAGCATTTATTATTGACTATTATAGGACAACAAACTTACAATGACAAGCTACTGGGATTCATTTCATATTCCTGATTTTAAAAAAATCTGGGAACTCAAAATTCTAATGAATTTTGTGAACATCTATTGAAATAGGAAATAGAATTATCTGCGCATACTAATACCACAGCAGTTCAAGCACAAAAATACATTTTGCTAGCTAAATTAAACAATAAATATCAATCAAGCCTCCAATTAAAGGATGGATCTGATGAGTCAATGTACAATTTTCTGCAATAAAAATAATAAATGCCCAGCAGGTCCAGCAGCGCATCTGTGGAGAGAGAAACAGAGTCAACAGGGGTGATCTTGGCAGAATTTGGCGAAGTTTCAGGATCTGACTGCAAACTGGCATTTTTTACACTCAGAGAAAGAAGTCGGTTTTCTCTCCAGATCTTTTGACGCTCCGTCAAAAATAACAGGTGGGCGTCTTTCACTCTGTCATGTAGAGAGGCGGAGCCTAAACCTGTGGGCAAAGCCCAGCTGCACTGACATGGGGGCGCACTTTTTAGATCAGAGACCTGGCATTTCGCCTGCCCCTCTCCTCGTGATCAGAGCCGGCATTCCCCACCTCCTTCCCCCTGGCCATCAATGGCATCGGACCCATTCCACCCACCCAAACAGCCATCGCCGGCATTGCCAGCTCCCACATCTGCTATGCTCCACCACCACGAATGAGTCATTCGTCCCCCATGAAGCTTCCATTAGGGTCCACCCCTGTCACGGCCTCCTGGCATGGGTTGGAACTGCCAGGTTGGCATGCCAACCTGGCAGTGCCAACCTGTACCAGCTGAGTGCCAGGGGGCATTGTCAGAGCATTGCCTGGCCATGTTCCTTTCCCCCTGGGGCTATACTCACCTTTATGCCCCCAGGGGGATCCCACAATAGGTTCACGTCGGATCAACCTGTTGTAAAATTCACCAATGTGACATTATATTCATGAGGTACAAAAATATGGCGAGGGGGTCAATAAATGGTGGGGTGGGGGCATTTAATTATATTCAAATATATTAAAATATATTGAAATCAGGTTCATGCTCATTAAAGATGTGAACCTGACAACGTCGCTGGCGATAGATGGTGAAAATAGGAAATCGCAATCTTGAGCTGCACCGACATCCCCACAGATGGTGAGAATGGCCCAAGATCCCACCCAACGTTTCAAATCCATATGAGCCTTCTACAGAACTAAAGAGAGATAGAACTGTAATGAATCATATAGTTGGAGGGGGGATAGAGCAGAATGAAAGGTCAGGATGTGTGCAATTCTGGTCACCTTATTATAGAAAGGATATTATTAAACTAGAAAGAGTGCAGAAAAGATTTACTAGGATGCTACCGGGACTTGATGGATTGAGTTATAAGGAGAGGCTGAATAGACTGGGACTTTTCTTTCTGGAGCGTAGGAGGCTGAGGGGTGACCTTATAGAGGTTTATAAAATAATGAGGGGCACAGACAAGGTAGATAGTCAAGATCTTTTTCCAAAGGTAGGGGAGTCTAAAACTAGAGGGCATAGGTTTAAGGTAAGAGGGGAGAGATACAAAAGGGCCCAGAGGGGCAATTATTTCCACACAGAAGGTGGTGAGTGTCGGGAACAAGCTGCGAGAGGTAGTAGTAGAGGCGGGTACAATTTTATCTTTTAAAAAGCATTTAGACAGTTACATGAGTATGATGGGTATAGAGGGATATGGGCCAAATGCGGGCAATTGGGATTAGCTTAGGGGTTTTTTAAAAAAAAGGGCGGCATGGACAAGTTGGGCCGAAGGGCCTGTTTCCATGCTGTAAACCTCTATGACTCTATGATTAGGTTGGAGCTTGTTTGAGCTTTTCAGTTGCAGTTCAGTAAAGGAGACATGAATTCAGCTTCTTCATAAACTACCTTTACCTCTTTGATACAATTCCCCTCAACACCCAATGTCACCTGTAACCTCTTCATATATCCCAGTGACTTCTATTAAATGATTAACGTCCGATTTAGAACTTAAGTGGAAGGTATTTGTTAACCCGTTCCAAAGGAGAGCTTGACAAAGATGTCATGGCCATAAGACAAAGGAGCTGTTAAACGGTGGGGATGGGGGGCATTGTGGGAGAGCAGAGTTGGTTTGAAACAGGAGTCATGCGGGTGACTCCGAAACAAGTGCGGAGGCTGCCAGGAATGGAGGTGGGCTGAGTGCATGGCCTGTCTCTGTGCCCTGGCACTGTGTTTAAATAAGTAAAAAAAAGTAATAAAAAAACAAAAAATTCCTCCAGTCCTCACTCCCTACACAATCCCTATGCCCCACCCATGCCGACCTATGACAACTCATGGTCCCCCCCATCCTTATGTCTCCCTTACACCCTTTATTCCTCTATGCCAGCTTAGTGTTGATCTATCTACACCAAATGCTCCATATCCCTTGTGTCAACTTAGTTACATCTCATGCCAACCCATGCCACACAGTTATCACCATTTGCCTTTACCCCCTGCATGCCAACTCATCCTGGTATCCTTGGACTGTATCTTGACAGTGTTGGCACTTGCTGGATAACTTTGACACATTTGCTCCTGAACATTTGCTTGACAGCTGAATAGCTCCTTGACAGCTGGACAGCTCTCTAACAGTTTTCTGACAAATGGTTAGCTCTTTGACAACTTGACTGTTCCACTGATGTACATGAAAACATATAATCATGTTCTCTTTTAACAAGCTTAAAGGGTGCCTTACCTTTCCCAAAGTGTACCTTGCCTCTCCCAAAGGTGTCCGAGGACCCTATCCAAAGGGCTATCGTGTCTATTCATAAGACTCCATCAAGTTTAGACCTCCTTTTATCTCCTGTTCTAATTGCCACACTTCAGATTCCACACTTCTGTTCTTCCAAAATTCCATTCCAGTGGAGACAACGGATGATTTAAATGGCCAGCTGCCTCTGCAAATCATGCATTTGCAATCTCTAGCCCGACTCTAATCCCACCCCTGTGAAGGTGGGAAATGCTCGGTTTGGGGACAGGTCTTCGAATTTTCAGCCATTTCCAGGACTTTTGCCATGGCGGGCCTTTATATTTTTTTGTTTTGTGAGAAAGCACATAGTTTTAATTCTCCTATTTAGGTTCTGTCATGTATAAAAACATAATGGTTAACACACCTACTGCATTACAGAAACAGAAAATGCTGGAAAACCTCAACAGGTCTGTCAGTATCTGTGGAGAGAGAATAGAGCCAACACTTTGAGTCTGCATGACCCTTCGTCAGACCTGAGAGCAAAGAAAATCAGATGAGACTTATATTATGAGGGTGGGGTGGGGCTGTAATTGGACAAAGGAAATGTAAATGGTGATGATGAAGGCTAAAAAAAGGTGCTAAAAACATCTGTTAAGAAATCAGAATTTGTGAATGGCAGAACAGAGATACAGATTGTTAAGGGACTATATGAGGAATGTGGCAGTCACACTGAAGGGGGTAGGGGTGGGGGTGGGGGTGGGGGTGGGGGGTGGGGTTGGGGGTGAGGGTTGGGGTGGGGGTGAGGGTTGGGGGTGGGGGTGAGGGGTGGGGTTGGGGGTGGGGGTGGGGGTGAGGGGTGGGGGTGGGGGTGGGGGTGAGGGGTGGGGGTGGGGTTGGGGGTGGGGTTGGGTGTGAGGGTTGGGGTGGGGGTGAGGGTTGGGGTTTGGAGACAAGATGGAGAGAGAGATTGGAGAAGTGGAAAAATAGAGAGAAGAATGAAAGGTGATAAAAATGAATGAATGAGATGAAAAGAAGAAATATAATAAAATAAACGGAAATGGAGTGAAGATGGAGGAGAGAGTTCACGCTTTGAAGTTGTTGAACTCAATGCTCAGTCTGGAAGGCTGTAAAGTGCTCAATTGAGGTGCAATTCCTTCAGTTTACATTAGTATTCACTGGAACATTGCAAAAGGCTGAGGACAGACACGTGGACAGGAGAGTGTTGAAGTGGCAAACGACAGGAAGATCTGGGTCCTGTTTGTGGATGGAGCAAAGGTGTTCTGCAAAGCGGTCATCCAGTCTGCGCCTGGTCTCTCCGATGTAGAGTGGACCACATTAGGAACAGCGAATGCAATAGACGTGAAGTGCTGCTTTTTGCCTGAAAAGAGTGTTTAGGTTCTGGGATGGTGAGCAGGGAGGAGGTAAGGTGGCAGGTATTGCGCCTTCTATGATTACAATTCACATATTCTGATCACTTAATAGATATTTTTAGCATCTTTCTCAGCCTTCATCAACACCATTTACATGTCCTTTGTCCAATTAGAGCCCAGCCCCAATTGAATTGAAGCCAGTACCAAGAATGGCAATCTAGATAATTGTTAAGGGCCAGTTTAAAATGATTATGCTTGTTGAAGTGGTTGCAGGCTATTTTGATTTATAATGCTTCATTTAATGATCATTCTTCATAGCAACCAGCTGAACATGAGTAAACAATCACTGCCAAGAATTTTGAGCACTACTCACACATTGATTGTTTGCAGAGAATTTTCAAGCATGTTGCAATACTTTTTGGAATAGTTTGCCAAGGCTTCAGCGACACTCTATCAACATCTAATCTGGAAATTCTCTGAGGCCATCACCTAAAAAAGAGTTAATGCTATTCTACCTTGTTTGAAGCCTAGTATAAATCATGAAGAGAAAGGGACTGCTTGGTAAGGAAAGTCTTACTTCGTCTATAGGAGGAATGGGAGGAGGACGTGGGTCCAGGTGGAGCTGCACCAGCTGCTGCCAGGAGGGTGGCACCAGGATGGTGGCCTTCATCCTATGTTTACTTTTAATTCATTCAGAGGTTTTGCTGCCAATGTCAACACTTATTGTCCATCCCTAATTGCCCTTGAGAAGGTGCTGGTAAGCCACCTTCTTAATCCGCTACAGTCCATGTTGTATAGATACACCCATGGTGCTGTTAGGGAGGGGGGTTCCCACATTTTGACTCAACGACAGTGAAGGAATGGTGATATAGTTCCAGGTCTGTATAGCTTCAAATGACTTCGAGAGGAACCTCCAGGTAGTGGTGTTCCCATGCACTTGTTACTCTCAGCCTTCTGTGTTTGCAATATGCTGTTGAAGGATGCTTGTAAAGTTGATTCAATGCATCTTATATATATTACACACTGCTACCACTGTGCATTGGTTGTGAAGGAAATTAATATATAAGATTGTGGGTGGAATGTCAATTAATCAGGCTTGTTTGTCCTGGATGGTGTTGAGTGCCATTCGAGCTGTCCCAATTCATTTCATTTGGGATCCTTATGGCCTGCAATTTTCAGGCTTTTTTGTGCAGACTGTATATGCCCAAAGACACTGAATCCATGATCTCAACGTTCAAAACCAAGATCAACTATATTAAAATGGTCAAAATTATTACATGATGTCAGAATAATTAGCTTAGCAAGCCATCATAAAATGGAAATATAATTGCCTGTTCCCTAAACTTCAAAATAATCTGCGCAATGCCAGCACTTGCCTGTTGAAAGAATTGACTTGACAGGCCTTCAAAAGCGTCTACATTAAAAATATATCTGAACCTTTTCTAATGTGAGTCAAATGTTCTTATCTCTTTACTGTCTCTCTGCATGACAAAGCTTGTAGTCAACTCCTCATTGTTGCGTAAGTGTGGAAAAACATCTCAAGCCTTCGTCGTCAAAATGAAAGTTAGATTCATGTGAACCTCGTATTAAAATATTTAATATGCATTGCCATTTACCATGAAATGCATTGCCTTTATCCACTGCTGTTTAGAACTGTACTGTGCACGATCAGCTCTTTAATTTATTTTTAATATTATGAATTCTGTGCAGGGTCCTTATCAGTTCCTTGCAGCAATGTGTGCACTTTGTTTTTCCCCTTCACTGCTAAGTTCGCAGTTTTCAAACACAATTCAATCTAGAAGTGCCATGAAGTCGTCACTCTGATTTGGGCAGCAGGAAAACTTAGACTTGAATTGATTCCTCAGTCCTTCAATGGCCTTTGTGTTATAACTTTATCTTTATCACTGTGTCAGAGGTTTCAAGGATCCAGCAGCCCTACAAGGGCTAGAGCAAACAGCTTTAAAGTTGGCAGGATATTCTGAATGCATTTTCTCATGTGTTTTCTGGAACTTAGCGATGTCAAATCCAAAGTATCAGCCAAAATATTTTGAGATATAAATATTACCAGATCTCAATCTTCTCCTGTTGGTATTATTAAATGATGCATTTTGGGAGGAAAAATGAGGGGAGGTGGTAAAAATGATACAATTTTAAAGGGTGTTGCAGGAAAAAGACACGTGGGGGTGTATGCGCACAAGTCTTCTACAATTGAGGGACAAACTGCGAAGACACAAGGAATTATAGGCTTTCTGAGTGGAGACAATGGGTGAGATTTTATGGCCTCGCTTGTTCCAAAACCGTAAAATCCCGCTCAATGTCAATAGACCTTTCCATGGTCCGCCCCTCACCCGCTCCGGTTCACGTGGTGGGCGGGACAGTAAAATTCTGGCCAAAGGATAAACTTTAACCACACAAAATGGACATTTGAATCTTGATATCAACGTGCCTCCAGCTCATCCACTTCTGGCTTTAATAGGTGGGAAGCTGACCAGGAAAACAATTGGCTTCAAGACAGCAGGGTGAACTTCAATAATGAGGCTGAGAGTTTCACTGTTATTCAAATTTTCAACTTGAATTCCAGACAGCCACATTTCCTGAACCTCAGAAAAACCCCAAACAACAACAGTTGAAGGCAGCAGAATCCAGGAGCTAAATGCACCTACCTATCAAATCTAGTATGCCTGCCTGGGCAACCCCCACGATTGGCCATCGCACAACTAATCTTCCCAATAAAGCCTCCAGCATATAAGGATCTTGACTCAATCCTGGACAAAGCAACCCACTTTATTGCTGCCCCATCTAGCACCTTAAATATTCGCTCCCTCCACTAATGGTTCATTGATGCGGTGCAGCCACTTGCAAAGGGTCCTTTAAAAGCACCTTTTAAACCCACAATCTTTATCATCTAGGAGAACAAGCGCAGCAAATGAATGGGAATGCTGTTGCCTGCAAGTTCCCCTCCAATTAAGCCACGCACTATTTTGACTTGAAACAATTGCTGGGTCAAAATCTGACCCAGCAGTCAGATTTTGTTGCTGGGTCAAAATCCTGGAAGTCCCTTTTTAACAGCACTGTGGTCAAATGCTGGGAGAGGGTGTTAACTTTAACTTCTGCTGTAGCGTATGAAGAGGAGGTCAGATCTTTTTACCCTCTTATGACCACTGCTAAAAGTCAACAGCCAGAAGAAGCTCCTGCTCCAGGACTGTACTGAACATCCAGCTAACCTCTACATTCAATTTAGATCCCAGTGCAAGGTGTTGGCCATAGGCCCAACGACAAACAACAAATGGGCAAATGGGCCAAAGCAGATGTAAAGATGCACTTTCACAGACTTCATTACAGAACACAAAAGTTATTTATGAATAAGAATTGTACAACAGCCTCATGGCTGTAGCTAACTCTCAAAATGTTTCTGCCCCGGAGCCTTTCTCACCATGGCGTAAGTCCATCACTCTGAGCCCTGATTGGTTATGCAGCGCATGTGACCCTTACTCAGCTGTGTTTCCCTTAAAGAGGCAATTACCACATCCCTCTTCCTTTAAGTCTTTTGTACAATCTTCAATCACTAATTCATTCAGTCCTAAATACGAACTAAACATTATGTACATGTGTTGGACAATTATAAATCAAGGTCAGAATCTTACCACCGTTTACACTGGTGGGATCTTCCCATTCTGCTGCAGTGAACAGAAATTTAACTTAAGTTTAATTTGCAGCTTTGACAAAGGGTCATTAGGACTCAGTTCTTTTCTCTCCTTACAGATGCTGCCAGACCTGCTGAGATTTTCCAGCATTTTCTCTTTTGGTTTAAGTTTAATATAAGCTTATTTATTTATTCACAAGTATGCTTACATTCACACTGCGATGAAGTTACTGTGAAAATCGCCACACTCCGGCACCTGTTTGGGTACACTGAGGGAGAATTTAGCATAGCCAATTCACCTAACCTGCCCATCTTTGGAGTGTGGGAGGAAACCGGAGCACCCGGAGGAAACCCACATAGACACGCGGAGAATGTGCAAACTCCACACAGACAGTGACCCAAGCCAGGAATCGAGCCCGGGTCCCTGGTGCTGTGCTAACCACTGTGCCACCATGCAGCCTGAGATTTGGCTGGCCGCCAAATTCTCTGACTTCACTCAGCAGGAGTGTGGTGAGAGTGGCCGGTAAGATTGTGCCCCAGTCTTTGAGGAGGTTTTCTATTCCTTATAGGGAACATTAACAAGAACTGCAATAATGAGCACCTCTTCTGGAACAGGTGATTCATCACTATTTGCTTCCATGGAGACATCAGTTATGTCAATAACTGGTCAATCAGGTACTTTGGTGCTTATGGGTTTGAAAAAAATTCTTGATGGCAACACTGATTGCTGAAACAGAACTGAATCTCGATTGATTCAGGTCCTGATCTACTTCACCGAGACTGGCAATGTGTCGAATAAATTTAATACCATTATGATTTCCTGTGATACGAGGGTACATGCAATGTTTTCTTGCAAGGATAAGTGGCTAAGAGCATCTGAATTTGTTATGTGTGTTGCAGGTCAGTGCTTCAAACTATATTCATAGGCGGACAGAATTAATGCCATAGTTGAATTGTTGCCCAAAGATTGGTGGGATAGCCTTGTCCTCTTTGAAGAGACCCAGGAGTGGTTTGTGGTCAAACATGATGGTGAAGTGTCTACCATGCAAGTACTGGTGGAATTTCTTGATGCCAAAGGCTAACGATAGTCCTTCTTCCTTGATTTGCAAGTAGACTTTTTCGGCCTCAGAGGGTTTTTGACACGTACCTATCAGCCATTCAGTGCCATCGTCCATCTCATGGGACAACACTGCACCAAAGCCACATGGAAAAGTGTCACAGGTCAATATCAGTTCCTTGGATGAGTTGGATGAAGTGTGTTAATAGATTTGAGGAATGCAGCAATTGCTTTACTGTTGAAAACTTACACCTTAAGAGCCTTCCAAGACCAGCAATGGTGCTTCTTTCACAGAGTTTGCAAAGGGGCCAATGTCATCGATAAGTTTGGTAAAAAATGTCCATAGTAGCTTATCATTCCCAAAAACAGTTTGAGTTCAGTCTGTTTCTTGGGGCAGGTGCCTCCTTTGTCACTTTGACATCGCCTTTGACAGGGTTTAATCATTGTGCATCTGCACGATGCCCCAGGTAGGTCACCTCAGTGGCTTCAAAGGTGCACCACTCTTTATTGAGGCAAACCCCAGCCTCCTGACACCTCTTCTACATTTGCTAGATGCTCGGCCTCTGGTGATCCAGTTATAAGGATAAAATCAAACTACACTACAACCCGCTGTAGCCCCTGTTGTAGACTCTCCAGTGTCCTTTGGAATATTACATGTGCCGAAGACATGCCAAAAGACAAGTGTGTGTCCTGAAATAGGCCTTTGTGTGCGTGCGTGTGTGTGTGTGTGTATATAATGACATACGTCTAGGGAGCGTCATCTTATTTGAGTTGCTGGCACACATGACTCATATCCAGTGTTGTTGAAGTTTGACCTCAAGTTAAAGTTTATTTATTCAAGTTCAATGGTTGGACTCTTTCTCCTAGATACTGAAATGTACGCTCACCCATCGCAGTGGCTAATGCCCCTGTGAATCATAGAATCATAGAATCCCTACAGTGCAGAAGGAGGCCATTTGGCCCATCGAGTCTGCACTAACAACAACCCCACCCAGGCCCTATCCCCATGACTCCATGCATTTACCCCAGCTAATCCCCTGACACTAAAGGGCAATTTAGCATAGCCAATCCACCTAACCTGCACATCTTTGGACTGTGGGAGGAAACCGGAGCACCCAGGGGAAACCCATGTAGACACGGGGAGAATGTGCAAACTCCACACAGACAGTGACCCAAGCCGGGAATCAAACCTGGGTCCCTGGTGCTGTGAGGCAGCAGTGCTAACCACTCTGCCACCGTGCTGCCCAAATCCAATTCCATCTTAAGAGGCTTCTCATTTACCCAGAGCAATCCAGTAATACATTTTTCTTGTTTTTTTTAGATTAAACAGAGAATGACACGAAGATTGGTGGGAGGGTTAACAGTAAGGTTGAGTATTTTGGACTACAGGAAGACATAGATGGGATGGCCAAATGGGCAGATAAGTGGCAGTTGGAATTTAATCCCGAAAAGTGTGAGGCGATACACTTTTGAAGAAGTAATTTGACAAGGAAGTATTCAATGAGTTGTATGACATTAAGAAGTCCTGAGGAACAAAGGGACCTTGGCATGTTTGTCTGTAGATCTCTGAAAGTGGAAGGGAATGTTAGTGGGGTGGCGAAAAAGGGATATGGGCCACCTGCCTTTATCAAACAAGATGTGGAGATGCCGGCGTTGGACTGGGGTGAACACAGTAAGAGTTTTAACAACACCAGGTTAAAGTCCAACAGGTTTATTTGGTAGCAAATACCATTAGCTTTCGGAGCGCTGCTCCTTCGTCAGATGGAGTGGAAATGAGCTCTCAAACAGGGCAGATGCTGCACTTCTCCAGCTTCCACACTAAACACGTTAAAGAAGCCATCCCCTACGGACAAGCCCTCCGTATACACAGGATCTGCTCGGATGAGGAGGATCGCAACAGACACCTCCAGACGCTGAAAGATGCCCTCATAAGAACAGGATATGGTGCTCAACTCATCGATCAACAGTTCCGACGCGCCACAGCGAAAAACCGCACCGACCTCCTCAGAAGACAAACACGGGACACGGTGGACAGAGTACCCTTCGTCGTCCAGTACTTCCCCGGAGCGGAGAAGCTACGGCATCTCCTCCGGAGCCTTCAACATGTCATTGATGAAGACGAACATCTCGCCAAGGCCATCCCCACACCCCCACTTCTTGCCTTCAAACAACCGCGCAACCTCAGACCATTGTCCGCAGCAAACTACCCAACCTTCAGAATAGTGACCACGACACCACACAACCCTGCTATAGCAACCTCTGCAAGACGTGCCGGATCATCGACATGGATGCCATCATCTCACGTGCGAACACCATCCACCAGGTACACGGTACATACTCTTGTAACTCGGCCAACGTTGTCTACCTGATACGCTGCAGGAAAGGATGTCCCGAGGCATGGTACATTGGGGAGACCATGCAGACGCTACGACAACGGATGAATGAACACCGCTCAACAATCACCAGGCAAGACTGTTCTCTTCCTGTCGGGGAACACTTCAGCGGTCACGGGCATTCGGCCTCTGATCTTCGGGTAAGCGTTCTCCAAGGCGGCCTTCACGACACACAACAGCGCAGAGTCGCTGAGCAGAGACTGATAGCCAAGTTCTGCACACATGAGGACGGCCTCAACCGGGATCCTGGGTTCATGTCACAGTATCTGTAACCCCCACGACTTGCCTGGACTTGCAAAGTCTCACTAGCTGTCCTGTCTGGAGACAATACACATCTCTTTAAGCTGTGCTTAATGCTCCCTCCACTCACATTGTCTGTTTCTTTAATATCTGGTTGGCTGTAGGGACTCTCATTCTAATCAGTATTCTGTAACTTGATTTTGTGTCTCTGTGCCCTGTTTGAGAGCACATTTCCACTCCATCTGAGGAAGGAGCAGCGCTCCGAAAGCTAATGGTATTTGCTACCAAATAAACCTGTTGGACTTTAACCTGGTGTTGTTAAAACTCTTACTTTATCAAACAAGACATAGATTACAAAAGCAGGGAGGTCATGTTGGAGTTGCATAGGACTTTGGTGAGGCCACAGCTGGAGTACTGTGTGCAGTTCTGGTCATCACATGATAGGAAGGATGTGACTACAGGGGATGCAGAGGAGACTCACCAGGATGCTGCCTGGGATGGAACATTTAAGTTATGAAGAGTGGTTGGGTAGGCTTGTGTTGTTTTCGTTGGAGAAGAGAAAACTGAGGGATGATCTGATTGAGGTGTACAAGATTATGAGGGGCAGGGACAAGTCCAAGCAGCTGTTCCCCTTAGTTGAAGGGTCAGTCACGAGAGGACACAAGTCCAAGGTGGAAGGCAGGAGGTTGAGGGGGGGTTTGAGAAAAAACTTGTTTCGCCAGAGGGTTGTAACGGTCTGAAATGTGCTGTATGGGATAGTGGTGAAGGTGGTTTGCCTCATATCATAGAACCATAGAAAATTACAGCTCAGAAACAGGCCTTTTGGCCCTTCTTGTCTGTGCCGAACCATTTTATGCCTAGTCCCACTGACCTGCACTTGGACCATATCCCTCCACACCCCTCTCATCCATGAACCCGTCCAAGTTTTTCTTAAATGTTAAATGTTACCATTTTATCCGGCAGCTCATTCCACACTCCCACCACTCTCTGCGTGAAGAAGCCCCCCCTAATATTCCCTTTAAACTTTTCTCCTTTCACCCTTAACCCATGCCCTCTGGTTTTTTTCTCCCCTAGCCTCAGCGGAAAAAGCCTGCTCGCATTCACTCTATCTATACCCATCAAAATCTTATACACCTCTATCAAATCTCCCCTCAATCTTCTACGCTCCAGGGAATAAAGTCCCAACCTATTCAATCTCTCTCTGTAACTCAGCTTCTCAAGTCCCGGCAACATCCTTGTGAACCTTCTCTGCACTCTTTCAATCCTATTTACATCCTTCCTGTAACTAGGTGACCAAAACTGTACACAATACTCCAAATTCGGCCTCACCAATGCCTTATACAACCTTACCATAACACTCCAACTTTTATACTCGATACTCCGATTTATAAAGGCCAATGTACCAAAGGCACTCTTTACGACCCTATCCACCTGTGACGTCACTTTTAGGGAACTCTGTACCTGTATTCCCAGATCCCTCTGTTCAACTGCACTCTTCAGAGTCCTACCATTTACCCTGTACGTTCTTCTTTGGTTTGTCCCTCCAAAGTGCAATATCTCACACTTGTCTGCGTTAAGTTCCATTTGCCATTTTTCAGCCCATTTTTCTAGTTGGTCCAAATCCCTCTGCAAGCTTTGAAAACCTTCCTCACTGTCCACTACAACTCCAATCTTTGTATCATCAGCAAACTTGCTGATCCAATTGACCACATCATTGGGGAGACCATGCAGACGCTACGACCACAACAATGGACCCAACACCGATCCCTGCGGCACACCACTAGTCACAGGCCTCCACTCAGAGAAGCAATCCTCCACAACCACTCTCTGGCTTCTTCCATTGAGCCAGTGTCTTATCCAATTTACTACCTCCCCATGTATACCCCATATCCTTTAGAAAATACTTGGATGAACACTTGGCACGTATAGCGTTCAAAGCTATACGTGCCAAGTGCTGGTAAATGGAATTCGGTAGGTCGGTCAGGTGTTTCTCACATGTCGTTGCAGACTCGATGAGCTGAAGGACCTCTTGACACTGTATGATTCTGTGGTTCTGTGAATACCTGAATCACTGATGCCAGGTTCTTCCACATTGTATACTTGTAACATCTTGGTTGATCGATTACTCGGGGATCTTGACTTAGCTCTGCATTGCTTTATCAAATGTCCTCTTTGTGACAATAAAAACACTCAGCCTCCTTAAACTCACATAATTCAGGAATGTGATTACCTCCACATCAGTAACATTCCACTTTAAGCATTATTGACTCTTTGCCTGTTCGCACTTTTTTGTTTTGTTGGTGGCTGAAATTGTTTCTCACTTTGCAGCTGCTTTGGTGGTTTAGGCACCATGGTTGGCTGCAAGTTCATTCCTAACTGGTGAACAGCACTATTTTACGTGCTCTGTGCAATCTTTCAGTGCTTTCCATGGCTAGTGCTATCTCCATTGCTTGCTCAATATTTATGTTGACCTCTGCAAGCAATCTGCATTGAACAGCATCATTGTTCACACCACAGACTAAACTATCCCATAACACGTCATTTAGGGTGGCTCCAAAATCACACATTTCTGATAATTACTTCAGTTTAGCAATGCAAGTCATGATCAATTTGCCTGGTGCTCTCACTCTTGAATTAAATTTGAATCTCTGGAGTATCACTGATGGTTGAGTTTGCAATTGAGCCTTCACTAAATTCACAAGCTCACTAAATGATTTGGAGTCGGATGTGCTTGGGGCTGCAAGACTGTGAATCAGGTCATAGCTTTGAGTTTGACAAACGTTTAGGAGAATTGCTTTGTGTTTTGCCTTCTCCCCTATTTAGTTTCTTTGGAAATAATACTCAAGATGCTCAACCTATTGTGTCCAGCTCTCCGTAGAGGAGCCAAATGGATCTATTTTCTCAAAGAGAGGCATTCTGGTGAGTGCTTTTTTGTAGACTTTGATTAAAACAGGATACTTCCAGCTTTTGGGCCAGTGGCAGTGTCAGGATCACTTATCCTCATTGCCAGATGTAAAGATTTCACAGACTTCAATATTGAACACCAAAGGTATTTATTCAGAAAGATTGTACAGCAGCCTCATGGCTGTAGCGAGCTCTCAAAATATCTGTTTGCCTCAGAGCCTTTCTCACCATGGAGTGATTCCACACTCCGAACCCCGATTGATCAATCAGGCCATGTGACCCTTACTTTGCTGTATTGACCATTAAGGGACAGTCACCACAGCAAGAAACTTGGAAGTCTCTCTCCTGTTATAAGTGCGGCATAGGTCAACAAACATTGTAACATTCAGCGTGTCCTGTTCACGCTGATGGACGAAAACGTGTTCTAACTTTTTAAGATCTGCTTTCCCAGCACCTGGGAGCAATTTTTGGAATTGAAAGGTACTAGTAAAACCTGCCCTAACTGGTCTTGTGGAACTCCAGTATTACTAGTGTCAGTGTTGCTGATTTTTACTGGGATTTTGAGCTGTTTTTTCCCTTCTGGATTATTATTCATTAGCCCTGCAAGGAATTGGTTTTGGAGCTTGATTAATATATTCATAGGTTAGCAAGCAAGATTCTGATTAAACCCATTATCTTCGGTGCTTCAAATCTATGCAGTGTAGATTAAAGAGGAATTTAAATACTGTAGTTATAGAAATCTGAAATAAAGCCAGCGAATAATAAAAATATACTCAGCAGGCCTGGCACCATATCTGGAGAGGGAAACAGAGTTAATGGACTGGATTTGACAGGGTGCAGTTAGTTGGCCACTTAAGGGCCTCTTAGTGACGGGAAGGCCACCCTTGGATTTTGATTTGATTTATTATTGTCACATGTATTGGTGTGCAGTGTAAATTATTGTTTCTTGCGTGCAAAAAGACAAAACATGCCATTCATAGAGTACATAGGGTAGAAGAAAAGGAGACGGCTCAGAATATCATGCTGTAGTTGCAGTTAAGGTATAGAGAAAGATCAGTTTAATATATGGTAAGTCCATTCAAAAGTCTGAAAGCAGCAAGGAAGAAGCTGTTCTTGAGTCGGTTGGTATGTGATCTTAGACTTTTGTATCTTTTTTTTGGTGGAAGAAAATGGAAGAGAGTGGGCCCGATTTTGCCACGTGAAAACTTGGTAAAGTCAGATGTGAGGTGAGTAGCGTGATCCGCGCCCATCTTTGCGCCAGTTCCCCCTTTACCAAGGCCCGAAAATGGCCACGATCGGGACCGTGCTCGAAATGGGCGCAACGGCCATTTTAATGCATTTGCATGCATTTAAATTGACTTAATGGCTGCACGCCCAACTTTACCGGCATTTCCTCCTTTACCGCCGCGTTCGCCTGTCCAGAATCGACGTGAAATAGTCATGCTCCACAAAAGTCCGATTTGGACGCTCCAGTTCGTGAGGAGGTAAGTGTCGAGCGTCTGACGGCTCTCTGCTTGAGATCAGTGGGGGAGGGGGGGGGTCCAACGGCTCTCTGCTTGATCAGTGGGGGGAATGGGGGGTCCGCTGCCACTCTGCCTGAGATCAGTGATGGGGAAAGGGGAGGGGGATCACTCTGCCTGAGATCAGTGGGGGGGGGGAAAGGGCCAGCAATCGGTCTGGGTGGCGGGGGGTGGGTGGGAGGATAAGGGGCTTCAGTAATGTTGTGGGGGTGGGGCAATGTCTGTGGGATGTAGAGGAAGGCATTATCCAGCCCGGGAGGGATGTGGCAGGGGAGCATTATTCTACAATTTTTTTACAGTGCATGCGCAGTTGGAAGCACCGATCGGAGCTACAGGGTTTTGGACGTGTTAAGCCCTGCCCACAGGTTTCTGCAGCACAATTTGGAATCGCTGATATTTTTGCAGGCAGAATGCGTATGGGGGTGCTGAGAACGGGTGTAAAAGTTGGATCTCAAATACTCCCAATTTCAAGTCCACCTAGCACTTAGAATCAAAATGGTAAAATAGGACCCAGTGTGTCTGAGGTGCGTGGGGTCCTTGATTATGCTGACTGCTTTTCCCAAGCAGCGGGAAGTGTAGATGAAGTCAATGTACGGGTGGCTGGTTTGCGTGATGGACTGGGCTATGTTCACAACCCTTGTAGTTTCTTGAGGACTGGATCAGAGTCGGAGCCATACCAAGCTGTGATACATCTGGAAAGGATGCTTTCTATGGTGCATTGGTAAAAATTGGTGAGAGTCGTAGAGGGCATACCAAATTTCCTTAGTCTCCTGAGAAAGTAGAGGCTTTGGTGGGCTTTCTTGACTCTAGTATCGACGTAGAAGTAACAGGACAGATTGTTGGTGATCTGAGCACCAAGAAACCTGAAGCTCTCAACCATTTCCACTTCAGCACTGCTGATTTAGACAGGGGCATGTCCTCCACTACTCTTCCTGAAGTCGATGGCTATCTATTTTGTTTTACTGACGTTGAGGGTGAGATTATTGTTGTCACACCATTTCACCAGATTCTCTATCTCTTTCTTCTACTCTGTCTTGTCATTGATTGAGATCTGAACCACTATCAGTGGTTTCATCAGCAACATTAAAAAAGGAGTTGGAGCAGAATTTGGCCACACTGTCTTAAATGTGTAAGTATAGTAAGGGGCCTTTTACTTGCCACTTTCTTCAAACCTGCCAGCCAGGTGTGTAAAATGTTTGTTGACGACACCACCGTAGTGGGACAGATCTCAAACAATGGTGAGGTGGAGTACAGGAATGAGGTAGAGAATCTGGTTCGGCGATAATAGTCTCTACCTCAATGTCAACAAAATGAAGGAGATTGTCATCGACTTCAGGAAGTGTAGAGGAGAACATGGCGCTGTCTACATCAACGGGGATGAAGTAGTAAGTGTCGAGAGCTTCAAGTTTTTAGGTGTCCAGATCACCAACAACCTGTCCTGGTCCCCCCATGCCGACACTATAGTTATGAAAGCCTACCAATGCCTCTACTTTCTCAGAAGACTAAGGAAATTTGGCATGTCAGCTACGACTCTCACCAACTTGTACAGATGCACCATAGAAACCATTCTTTCTGGTTGTATCACAGCTTGATATGGCTCCTGCCCTGCTCAAGACCGCAAGAAAATACAAAAGATCGTGAATGTAGCCCAATCCATCATGCAAACCAGCCTCCCATCCATTGACTCTGTCTACACTTCCCGCTGCCTCGGCAAAGCAGCCAGCATAATTAAGGACCCCATGCACCCCGGATATTCTCTCTTCCACCTTCTTCTGTCGGGAAAAAGATACAAAAGTCTGAGGTCACATACCAACCGACTCAAGAACAACTTCTCCCCTGCTGCTGTCAGACTTTTGAATGGACCTACCTTGCATTAACTTGTAACACTGCATTCTGCATTTTCTCATTTCCTTCTCTAAGAATGGTATGCTTTGCCTGTATAGTGCAAGAAACAATACTTTTCACTGTATGCTAATACATGTAGGTTAAAGTCCAACAGGTTTATTTGTTAGCACGAGCTTTCAGAACGTTGCCCCTTCATCAGGTAAGTTTCCACTCATCTGATGAAGGGGCAGCGCTCCAAAAGCTCGTGCTACCAAATAAACCTGTTGGACTTTAACCTGGTGTTGTGAGACTACTTACTGTGCTTATCCCAGTCCAACGCTGGCGTATTCACATCATGGCTAATACATGTGACAATAATAAATCAAATCAAAATCAAATCCAGCTCAATGTTTTCAGGTCTTGGATCAGTTAATCAGAACTCAACAAATATTATTTCTCCTTCCACTGGTGCTGTCAGATTCAAGAGGAAAGTGGTTAGTTTTTCCAACCAAACTTTTTTTCAAACAAGGCGAAAAGCAGTCTCAAATCCCAGCTGACCGAATTGTGCTCAGGTCAAGAGACAAATAAATTGTGGCTGATAACATGGTTTGCTGTTCCTGTTGTAAGAACCACATTGGTTGGTTACAACCTTCCAAAATTCAATTGTTTCTCTTTCTCTGGAGATGATTAACTTTGAAGGCAGCAGGGTAATTAAGATTTTTCAGTTCATAAGACAATCTAATAGTTGCAAACAAATGATATCCTTGCAAGAAGGCAGTGCAATGGCTATCATTAGTATAAATTCAATTTGGCTGCTTTTGAGGTGCAGTCTTCAAAAGACAGTTTTATAAAACTCTATAATTTCGCCTGTTCTGAGCTGCAGCCACAGTTCTCCCTTCCCATGCGGAGACAATCATTTAGTCGGAGATTGGATGGTATCCAGTGCTTAATCTCCCTGGGAACACAGACCAAAATGCTAAATTTAACAACTATTTTCCAGTCTACATGTGTTTATTTGTCTGTAAATTTCCTATATATGGGGCCCTAGAAAGGACTTTCTGTGGTTACTTTACAAACAATAACATGTCGAGTTCAGTTCCTTATAATCTTCTCTGAACATTACAAGCTAAAGGAAAAGGAAAGCCAATTTTTTCATGAATGCTTTTTATATTAGGTACACAGTATGTTGGGCATAAAACTAAGACAAACTTGCACTGTTGGAGTATTAAACACTGCTTAAAACAAATGCAAGATAGGAAGACTAAGGTGTTGCAGTCCAATTCTAGAGGCAGAGCTGGTCAAAGTCATTCGGCACAACCACTGCAATCTCCTCACTGAATTCTGACAGTATTCCACCAACCATTCTGGAACCATTGGGGTAGCACTGCATAACAGCATCAGGCCAGACAAAGGCAGGTAGATGATAGGCAAGAAAGGGAATGCACAGGGGTAACTAGTTGACTTTTATATGACATTTTGAATGTTTTGGTTTATAATTTGGTTCAGAATGTTGGTTTTGAGATGGCTTTTATTTGAATCTCTCTGGTTAAAGAGAACACTGCGATGGTCAGTAACAGATTGAAGGCAAGATATTAGTTGATTTGTCTCTTCTTCCTCCTCTTCAGCTGCTCAACGCATACTTAGTGACAAGGGCTGTGCTCACATGATAGCAAGGTTGTGCAGGATGCTGGAGACCAGGGTGATCTGTGAGACATGCTATAGATTGTATTGTAGGGAAGGAACAGGGACAAGAGGAGACCACGTGGCCCATCGAGCCTGTCCACCATTAAGTGTGACAATGTGGTGACAGTGTGACCTTGGGCTTCAACTCTATTTTCCAAAATGATAGTGCATCCAAAACTCTCTGGGGTAGAGAATGCCAAACATTCACAACCCTTTGAGTGAAGAAATCTCTCCTTATTTCAGTCCTAAATGATCATACCCTTATTATGAATCTGTGCCCTATTGTTCTAGGCTTCCCAGCTAGGGGAAACAACCTCTCAGTATCCACCCTGCCAATCCATATGTCAATCTCCTTCATAATCTTGAATGCTTCGATGAGTTCACCTTTCATTCTTCTTAACTCCAGAGAATGTAAATACAATTTACAAAGCTTCTCATCATAGGACAACCATCTCATCTCTGGGACCAATCTTGTGAACCTTCCTTGTACTGCTTTCAATGCAAGGTATGTGCAGTTTTGGAGTGCTAGACTCCTTAAATATCAAAACTAAAACTGCCCACTGTGCTCCAGATGTGATCTCACCAAAAATCCCACAATTGTAGCAAGACATCTTTTTCTCTTATACTCCAATCCCCTTGCAATAAAGATCAGTAAGCCATTCGCCTTCCTAATTTCTTGTTGTTCGCTGTGTGCTAACCTTTTGCATTGGTTGTACAAGTACATCTAAATCTCTCTTACCATTAACAATTATATGCTTCATGCCTTTAAAAACATATTATTTTTCTCGATTCTTATGACCAAAGCAGAAAATCCTCACATTTCTCGACATCATACTCAATCTGTCATCTTGTTGTCCAATCGTTGAACCTGTCTCTGTATACTGCTTTCCAAACTCTTTCTGGGAAATGTTCCCATCCTGCCCGCCATGAGAATCATAGCAGGAAGGGGTGGACGATGGAAATGTCCATTGACCTCAGGCAGGAATTTTTCAGGTTTTGGGGTGAGCACAGCCCGAAAATCCCACCCTTTGGGTTCTCTTCACAAATTGCATTCCCACCCAGTTTTGTATCATCAGCAAATTGATGGCACCTTACTCTTTTGTCTTTTTATCTGTCATTCATGTAAAGAGTTGAGGTCTGAGCATTGATCCTTGTTTCACTTCATTAGTCACAGCCTGCCAAGTTGAAAATTTTCCATTTGTCCTTACTCTATGCTTCCAATGCATTAATCAATAATCTATCCATGCTAATATATCACCCCAAACCTGTGAACCCTTTCTTGTACATTGAGCTTTTCTGTGGCATCTTATTGCAATTATTTTGGAATTCCAAGTATGCCACATCTGTTGATTTCGTTCTATCCTATGAGTTACATCCTGAAAAAAAAACTCCAATAAATTTGTCAAACAAGCTTTCCCTTTTGTAAAAATATGTTGTCTTCTTCTTCTAATCATACAATGCTTTTCTAAGTGTACTGCTAAACCATTGAACCAATTGAAACATTGCTTTAGCATTCCAATAGTCTGCTTGATTTCATTTTAGTATGACAGCATGGCTCGTATATGCAGGTTGGCCAGTGCGAGTGGATTGTGCCCAGGAATCATGAGCCAGGTGGTCAGTGGATAGCGCTCATCTCCCAGCATCCACCCTCCAGTTTCTCATGGTGGCTTAAATGCCAACAGTGCACTGCAACAGAATAAAGGCATCATGACTGAGGTCAGGATATGGGCAGTGACTTGCAGGATGCACTGATTATGGTTGCATTCTGCTGGATATTAAGGGAATTGAACCCCTTCTGGCAGCAAAACATTTCTAAATTTATATTTACCATCTGCAGAGCGGGGCGGCACAGTAGCACAGTGGTTAGCACTACTGCTTCACAGCGCCAGGGACCCAGGTTTGATTCCTGGCTTGGGTCACTGTCTGTGTGGAGTTTGCACGTTCTCCCCGTGTCTGCGTGGGTTTCCTCCAGGTGCTCCGCTTTCTTCCCACGTTCTGAAAGACGTGCTGGTTAGGTACATTGATCTGAACAGGTGCCGGACTATGGCGACTAGGGGAATTTCACAGTAACTTCATTGCAGTGTGAATGTAAGCCTTACTTGTGACACTAATAAATAAACTTTAAAAAAAAAATTGTGTACAGCCATTGCATTCCGCACCATGGGGAAGTCTACTATCCTCGCAAAGGTGGACTTTGCTCTAATTACTTCTCTGTGGCAAGAGATAATGAAATATAACTGGTTCTCTTTGCTTGCAGAGATTCAATGACCTCCCTCACACAACAGTGGACAGCAAACTGTGAAATATTAGAAATATGCCTGCTGTAGTCTGGATGGAATCCAAAGCACAACAATTCATGGCCACGGTCACCTTTACAGCCGCTGGCAATGCCATCCTGTCCTGGCTCTGAGGTTGCAGGTTCAGGTGCCACAGATGGAAAATTTCAATGAACACCTTGTAAGATTTTGATGATTCTACTAATTCTTAGAATCTGTAAGAACTTTGGATTTTATCTTTGGAGTTTAAAATTAAGTGGACCAGTTCTGACTTGTTGGGTGATTAACAGTTTAAATAGCTGGAAATAGGGGAAAAGCAGATGTTTGTGAAGAAACAAACTTGTTTCATTGATGGAGCTCATCTGAGTTGAGCTGAAGCTCTCTTGATGGCTGTTTGTTTTTAAATCAGTGAATGAATGGCTAAAACAGCGTACTGCGGATGACACAGTTTAAACAAAGCAACATGTTTTAATACCAAACGAGAAAATGCTGGAAAATCTCAGCAGGTCTGGCAGCATCTGTAATGGGAGAAAAGAGCTGACATTTCGAGTCCAGATGACCCTTTGTTGACAAAGGGTCAACTGGACTTGAAGCGTAAGTTCTTTTCTTTCCTTACAGATGCTGCCAGACCTGCTGAGATTTTCCAACATTTTTTCTTTTGGTTTCAGATTCCAATATCCGCAATAATTTGCTTTTAACATGTTTTAACAGACCTGGACCGGAGAGGGGAAACCTTGGCCAGGATTTTACGACCTCACTCAGGCGAGGCTTCTAAAATCCCTCCCGAGGCCAACGGAGAATTCCGTTTTGCGAGCCTCGCCTGACCTGATTCCAGGGCGGGCGAGATGGTAAATTTCTGGCACTTTATTCTCTGATATTATGATAAGTGGTCTTAACTGTTGATTTCAATAGTTTTAGTGTGGGGCTTGGTTAAGATATAGGGGGCAATTTTCAGCCCACGTTTGCCTCCAGGGAGAATGGCGATTGTGGGACACCCCACTCCTGGCGCTGAGTTGTACTAATCTATATCTTCCATGTCCATTGCAGTGTCCCCTGTGCTGTGAATACTCTGGAGCCTGATGGCTGCCTGAATGCTCACCTCCGAACTCCCCCTCAGAAGGCGCCAGGTTTACATTTATGTAGAGCTGTTGAAAATGGTGTCGGCATGACGTCATACCGGCGTCTGCTGAATACCTGGTGAGGGGAGGACACCCTGGAGAGAGTGCTCGCTATGTACATGCTAATGTATTAAAATGAGATTCTTGGGTCCCGGTGTGTGTTTCATGCTGTTCCACCACCAAGGGTGCTGGAAGATCGGAACTTGGAAACTTGTTGGCCCAAAACACACTTTCTGAGTCTTTCCAGATCATTCCCGCTGATGGACAGCGTGGGCTCAAAATCATCCCCATAGTTTTGGTAGGGTTGGGAGAGGGAATCCTTCTTGCCTATGAATGCAAGTTCAGCTGTGTGAGATTGAGAGAGCACTGGCTAATAAAGTGTTGAAGTCAAAAATAATACTGTTCGGGTCAAATCAGCATTACGCATTTACTTGCTTGAGTACACAGCCATGCCAGGAAAGTGAAGCAGTTACTGATGTCACTGTCGGACTATTCAGTTTACTTCTAGCAGAGTGTGTTGAAGTGTTCTAATTTGCCAGCAACCAAGATGCTTTCCTGGCATGGCTGTGTACTCAAGCAAGTTCTCCCATGGGCTGATATCTTCCTTGTTGCGGAGGGTCACTGTGACCCACAGTGAGTTGGGCAAGATGCATATCTAGAGGTAGCAGCATTGTTCCAAGGGCCTCGCTCCAATGCCATGACAAAATTCAATGATCTCAGCAGCTGTGCCCTCATATCGCTTCTTGTTTCAATTATAAAGGGCAGGATTAGTGCCCATATTTCATACAAGCTGACAGTACCTTGGACCCTTTCCAAGTTCCTTCAATACGTTGCCACACCTAATGTTTGTTCTCTCTTCCACCCTAAAACTCTGCTGCTTTGACAATCCCTATGACAAACCAGTGTGATGCTTTAGTTCTTGTGAACATTTACTTTATGGTTTGCAAGCTAATAGTTAAGGCTGAAGAGTTCTCTTGCTAAGATCAATTATTTATCCTCGTCTACTTTTCATTTAGAAGAAGGTGGCCCATAAGGAGACGGAGAGAATTCACACAGGAAGAAACCTCCCGGAACTGAAAATCAGAAACTAAGAAGAATGAGCAGAATGCAGACAGAGTTCATCCACATTCAATTTCCTGTTTCCTATCTAGGGCGTGGCAGCGAATGAAACAGTCTAAATAGCGAAGCTAAATTAAGGCACAACAAAATTTCATGTAAATGCATCTAAAGACCAGTCTGAATTGCCTATGTAAAAACTCTATTGTGGGAGATTCAGGTTTGTTTTTAACACAAGAAGTGGGAAAAAAATCAATGGAAAAATTTCCATTTTAGGGAAATTGTGCCCATTATTACAGATGCTTTTCCTGCCCAGAGTTTCTGCTTAAACTATTTGCAGAACATCAAACATAAAATCTGCTGTGAGTCAGGGCAATTGGGCAGAGTTAAAAAATATATATATTGATATTTGTTGATATATTCAAGAATGGTATCTTGGTAAAGTTTGGCTACATCAACTGAAAATAGTTCTGTCAATAGAAGTAAATGTTTTAAATCTATCTACACCTGTGACTTGTCCAATTTTCAATTATCAAAAATGACATTTACAAAATATATAAACTGTTTTCTCGGTAAATTGTGGTACAGTATTCAGTTCCTTACTAAATTAAGATCACATCATTCAAAACTTTTCAAAGTGTGTCTTAACGTCCTTGTGTTCAAAACATCCAGCTTAAACTTCGGAACCTTCTCAAATAAGGCCCTCAACATTATAACAGTGACTATACTTGAAGAGAAGCACTGGCTGTGAAGTGTTTTGAGACATCCAATGGGTATGAAAAGTATTAGATGAATGTAAGGCTTTATTTCAATTAGCAGAAACTCACAATGGTCACTTTTGTTTTGATTTGATTTACTATTGTCACGTGTAATGGTATACAGTGAAAAGTATTGTTTCTTGTGCACTATACAGACAAAGCATACCGTTCATGGAGTACATAGAAGAGAAGGAAAGGAGAAGGTGCAGAATATAGTTCTGCAGTTACAGATAGGATGTAGAGAAAGATCAGCTTAGTATTTGGTAGGTCCATTCAAAACTCTGATGGAAGCAGAAAAGAAGCTGTTCTTCTGTAAATGATCTCAGACTTTTGTATATTTTCCCTGATGGAAAAAGGTGGAAGAGAATGTGTCTAGGGTGCATAGGGTCCTTGATTATGCCAGCTGCTTTTCTCAGGCATTGGGAAGAGTAGAGATTCAATGAGGCTGGGTTACGTTCACAACTCTTTGTAGTTTCTTGTGGTCTTGGTCAGAGCAGGAGCCATACCAAGCTGTGATACATCCGGAAAGGATGCTTTCTATGGTGCATCTGTGAAAAATGTGGGAGTCGGAGTGGACATGCCAAATTTCCTTAGATTCCTGAGAAAGTAGAGGTGCTGGTGGGCTTTCTTAATTATAGCGTCAGCATGGAGGGACCAGGACAGGTTGATGTTGATCTGGACACCTAAAAGCTTGAAGCTCTCAACCATTTCCCCCCCACTTAATCAAAATTGATGTAGACAGGAGCATGTACTCCACTATGCTTTGTGTAGTCAGTGACTATATCCTTTGTTTTACTGACACTTGAGTGGTGTGGCCAGTTTAGTTGGTGGAGCTTACTATTTGCATGGTGTTTCAAAATGAGTGCATACGTGCCTATGTCTCTAGAATTTTGCATTGGGATAAATATAATTTGTGCTTAAAATTCCATGACATTTTGCACTAATATTGGAGAAATTAGAACAACCGGTGTAAAGAAAGAAGGATTAATTTGGAGAAAATAATTGAAAATCTGTTTTTTTTTAACATGGAGTGGCACGGTGGCACAATGGTTAGCACTGCTGACTCACAGCGCTAGGGACCCGGATTCAATTTTGGCCTTCGGTCACTGTCTGTGTGGAATTTGCACATTCTCCCCGTGTCTGCATGGGTTTCCTCTGGGTGCTCTGGTTTCCTCCCACAGTCCAAACATGTGTGGGTTAGGTTGATTATCCATGCTAAATTGACCCTAGTTTCAGGGCATTAGCAGGGTAAATATGTGGGGTTATGGGAATAGGCCCTGGGTGGGATTGTGGCCAGTGCACTCTTGATGGGCTGAATGGCCTCCTTTTGCACTGTAGGGAATTCTATAATCCTATATCTGAAGCTTATAAAAAGCCTATGAGGAGCTAATGTAGCATGCAATTAAATGATAACGTATAATTATTAGTCACAGAATATCCATGATAATTTCCACTTTTTTTCTAAGGACAAGCACTATTGTCATTGGTCTCGCTTCAGGTCATGATGGCCTCAGCTGCTTTAAGTTGCCATGATCAGGAAGATAAAATGTGTCAGGCAGGCTTGAAGCAATCTGACCAGCAACATCAACAAGTGAACTTCTCCAATTTGGTTTCATCTTCCGAATTTGGTGCTGAATGTGGGTCTCAGGGTACACTCGCCTTGTGCTGGTGCTGTCATTGTGCTCACTTGCTCATTCAAATATATGTGCATCTTACAATCCATAAATAGCAGGAGCATGGTTTTGAAAATAAAAGTTTGACAAGTATGTATTTGTGGTCATTGTCCCTTTAAGGACCCATCTGCCGTGTAATGTTCACATGACCTGGGGAACCAATTGGGGAGCAGGATGGGGGATCAGGCTGATGAGCTTGAGTTTCTGTTCCAGAACCTTCTGGGAAATTGACTGCAACCATGATGCTGTTTAGCTTTTACCTGTAAATAAACGTGTTGTTGTTTTTCCCTTAACTGGTGTACAAGAATTATTACAGCATTTCTATGAGTGGCCAACCAAGCGTGTCTGGGAATTTATTGATGCTTATTGTAAGAGGTCATTTTGGAGCTCTCTAATTAGGCCATAGAAATAGAAAATTGAAGCAATTGCCTTATTTGCCAGACCATAAGACACAATTTTCTTCTGAAAAAGTTCACATAACTGCTTTGAACCGTGCAGCCTTAAAGTTACCCCCAGTTGTACAAATCATTTACTCATGTTTTGGAGTTATGCAGTAATTAGTTTGTTTTGTTTACTTTGTAAACAAAAGCAATCTTCTTTCATCATAGGATTCAACTGGGAATGTGAAGGTATGCCAAAAAGCTTGGAAAATGACTGCAAAACATTTTGATCCTCTACAGCTGGGCAAAAGATATGGAATGGATGAATCAGGAGTATGAAATAATGAAATAGGGAAGAGAAAGCACACTTTTCATGTGCTTGCTGCAAAATAACCACAGCTGGAAAGAGGTGAAAAATTAGATCATGGACCACAGACAAAATAGAATTTCTGTGTTTACCAAAATGGTTGTGCATGAAACAAGAGTGGTGGTAACAAGTGGCTGTTACTGGTTTTGCAGGTACACTATCTTGGTACTTTTATGAAAAGGCATTGACTGAGCATGCATACTAGAACCACCATCTGCCGGCCTCATAAGAAACAAAGACATTTGAACTTTTGTGGTTAATGCTTGAACTTAGCCAGGTAGGTAATATGGATGCCTTTCGATAATCCACCTAACTGCTGGACATTTAAGGTGCTAAAACGATATCAGCACAAGGTTCTGATCATGAGAAGATCCACTACACCGCCATTTTGGCATGTTGTTTCGACTGTAAAAAAAATTATCTTTTAAGAGAAAAACTCTACAAAAGAATGAAATTCCACGTGGAATTTTTGTTTCATGTTCATCCGAAAGAATAGGTGAATAAAGGTGGGGTGAAACTGTGGTTGGGTTAAGTGTAGTCGGAGCGCCCAGGTGGCTGTCCACAAGAACCAGCCATGTAAGGATTAGCCACGGGACAGGGTGGGATGGTGGGCTGGGTATGATACCCTGTCAGAGATTCAGTGCAAACTAGATAGGTCCAATGGCCTCCTACAGCACTAGGGATTTTGTGATATGATGCTATGATAAGTGTGTGATCATTCTGAGCATCTACACAAAAAGGAGTCTTTGAATAGAATTTCGCAGGTATGTGAAATGGCACTTCATTCGCCCTGTAGATGCCAAGTCATGGCTTGGTGCCTCCACCCATCTAGTCCACTCATACATGAATGCTTTAAATGGCTTGTTTACTGAACCATCCTGGGATTTAACTGGCACGCAAGACCACTTGGAACCACAACTAGCTGCATCTTCAATTCTACAACCCTCCTTTTATTGGTTTCAGTTAGATATACGCAGGTATGAGAAATGGGCGAGAAATTCATGGTAATTAATGAAACATGAGGCAATTGTGAAGTAATTCAAGAAATAAGTTCAGAGCAATGCCCCACTTGGCAGTTAAAGATGATGTAATATTCAAAATAATGAAGGCTTGCATAACTCTGGTGATGCTGAGAGTGACAGCAGTTATGGGGAATTAAGATTAATAAAACTTCATGCGGCGTTCTAGCTTTAGTCTGCTGCATTGCTGTTTTTGTTCTGTGTGTTAAATATTAAATACCTATCTGCACTGAAAAACATTTTCCTAATTATTTCCTCTCAAAATCCTGGTGTGTCTTATGGTCCGATGCATTTTATGGTCCAGCAGATACGATAAATCTTCTAATGTGTTTCAAATTAGTTCAGCATCAGAGATCTATGCAGAGAAAAATACAAGTAATCTGAGAATTATTACGAAACTGTGCCAGGAAAATGAAATAAATCCAAAAAGAAAAAAAACAAAGAGAACAATGACCAAAAACTCTGCACTCTATTCCAATAATTTGCAATCCAGTAAAACCCCAGACAATTAAAATGAAAGGGGGGGGGGGTGTTATTCAGCTTTAATTTAAACACCTTCCAAGCATTCCAGTTTAATGAGATAAACAAGGTCAGTAATTCAATTATTTCTTTATTTAACACTTCTAGCACCAAATCAAGCATAAAGAGTTGCAACTCATTAACTCTTTCCTGAACTTTAACTCTAACTGAACATCAACTTTCAATTGAACCTTAACTCTTAAACTGCACTTTAACTGAACATCAGCTTTAACTATTTAACTGAAAATTGATACTACCGAGTTTAGGAAAACCTTGGCCAAGAAATATCCTCGATGTAGAATCTATCTTCTTGTTCTCTGAAGCATCCTTCAGGGTACACTTTGTCATTGGTCTCTTCGAGTTATCGCTGGCAAACAAAGTCTCACAAGTCTCTTATCCACAATTCTCCACTCGCTTCTGGAAGGTTCTCTGTCATCCAGCCGATTGTGTAATCAGAAACTGATCACATGGCTCGAACCTCCAGTGAAATTACTTTTGAATGAAGCCATTACAATTTGTTCATTTGATATGTCCCATACATAGCAGCCATATAAATTGAAGCCACACTGTCTCAGTTAATGTAAACAACTTCACTTATCTGGGAAGCTTCAGGTCATAGCTCCCAGACCAGAGCAACTTTATGATCTGCATCTGGTTTTAATCTATGAATTGACTAAAAATTCCAGCATGCTTAACTCTCAGCCAGAAAAGCCATTGCCATTATTATTGTTGTTAAATTATTGTTGTGGCCATTCTTTCTCCATCCAAAGGGGGGTGGTTCTCTGGCCTCCTCACAGCGGTGCATCGTTCACTGGCAGCAGGGTCTTCTCATCCCACTGCTGTCAATGGGATTCTCCATTCACTGTACCCCACACCACCGGGAAACTCATGGTGGGGATGCATCGTTGGCAGGAACAGAAGATCTGGCCGGCATGAACAGCCAGAGAATTCAGGCCAATGTCTTGGGTATCGGTGTAAAAAGTATGACCACTGGAAAAATGTTAAAATTCCAAGTTTTTGAAGATTTCCAATTTCTTTTGCAGATCTTCCTCTAAAACTCTATCCATTGCTGAATCAAACTCCTAACTACAACATTACTTTGTTATTTTGAACACTGCCAGTTTTATGAAAACACAAACTACGCATTGTTTTCTTCAGATTGTATCTGTTCTGTAGGGAAAGAATCAGCTCCTTTCCAGCAGTATGACTCAGAGGCTTAGTTATGATTTATAATGAATGCTTTGGCTTTGGTTTGCAGTAATTGTCTTCATAACAGTCCATCAGGATTTGGGTAAAATCTTGTTCCGTCTCATGTATTTTGCAATTTGCTGGTGGATCGAGGGTTTTTGTTTTTCTACATTTTAGTCAAGAGAGGATTGCTTCATGCTTCAGATTTGCTGGATACAACAGGATGACACTGTCTTTCAATGTGAAGTAAAACAATTGCATTTGGAGCGAAGTGGGTAGCAGGCATGTATCAGGCTGGGCATCAATTTTCTAGCTTCTTTTGAAGAGTCTTCCACCATTAAATCATCAGTTGAAACATCTTCGTCAAATAAAAATTAAAATGAAGAACAGTTTTGTTGTAAGGTTGTATGCTGTCTCATGAAGAGGTCAAGAGATGTATATGGTTGAACAATAAATTTATTAACAACACATACCTGGAAACTTATATAATAGGATACAATCTTGACTCAGTGCTACCTTCATGCCGACATCTATCTTCTCATTCCTACACCCATGTACCTCTCTACATCACATTGTGGGTAGTACCTTTTCCCCAGTCCCACATTAACCCAACAGTCCCGAACACTACAATTTCATTTTCATCACAAGTGTTTAATTTGCTCACACTTAAAAATATCAATTAAATCAATTAAAAATATTGCTCTCTGACTTTCACAAGGAGAGATAGTTATTTGATTAAAAGCACAGTTGTACCTCTTCTAATTACTTGTCTACATCTCTTACATTTGCAAAGTTTAGTGCCCAGGGCGGCACAGTGGTTAGCACTGCTGCCTCACAGTGCCAGGGACCCGGGTTCAATTCCTGGCTTGGGTCACTGTCTGTGTGGAGTTTGCATGTTCTGCCCGTGTCTGTGTGGATTTCCTCTGGGTGCTCCGGTTTCCTCCCACAGTCTGAAAGATGTGCTGGTTAGGTGCTTTGGCCATGCTAAATTCTCCCTCAGTGTACCTGAACAAGCGCTGGAGTGTGGCGACTAGGAGATTTTCACAGCAGCTTCATTGCAGTGTTAATGTAAGCCTACTTGTGACACTAATAAATGAACTTTTAAACTTATAATTCAACATTCACTCAGGAGGTTTCAGCTAGTTTGGCAGGGGGTTGGGACCCAAAGAAGTAGGGAGACAGAAGAGAAGGTTGAGGGCAGCACAGAAGTTAAAGAGAGCACATTAAATAGTAAAGGCAGTGTCAGTAATCCTAGTACGAGACAGATCAGGCAAAAGCAAGACAGAGAGCAAGGGAAGTCCAGATTAAATTGCATTTATTTCAACGCAAGAGGCCTGATGGGCAAGGCAGATGAACTCAGGGCATGGATGGGTACATGGGCTTGTGATATCAGAGAAATTACTGAAACATGGCTGAGGAAAGGACAGGAGTGGCAGCTCAATGTTCCAGGATGCAGATGCTATAGGAAAGATGGAACAGGAGATAAGACAGGAGGAGGACTTGCACTTTTGATGAAGGAAAATATCACAACAGTACTGAGAGGGGATATATCTGAGGGTACGCCCACTGAATCTATATGGGTAGAACTGAGAAATAAGAAGGGGGAAATCACTTTGATAGAGTTGTGCTATAGGTCCCCAAATAGTCAGCGGGAAATTGAGGAGCAAGTATGTAAGGAGATTACAGATAGCTCCAAGAAAAATAGGGTGGGAATAGTAGGGGATTTTAACTTTCCCAACATTGACTAGGATAGCCATAGTATTAGAGGGTTGGATGGAGAGAAATTTGTTGAGTGTATTCAGGAGGAATTGCTCATTCAGTATGTGGATGGCCCGACTAGAGAGGGGGCAAAACTTGACCTCCTCTTGGGAAATAAGGAAGGGCAGGTGACAGAAGTGTTAGTGGAGGATCACTTTGGGACCAGTGACCATAATTCCATTAGTTTTAAGATAGCTATGGAGAATGATAGGTCTGGCCTAAAAGTTAAAATTCTGAATTGGGGCAAGGCCAATTTTGATGGTATTAGGCAGGAACTTTCAAAAGTTGCTTGGAGGAGTCTGTGGGAAGGCAAAGGGAGGTCTGGTAAGTGGGAGGCTTTCCAAAGTGTGTTAACCAGGGTTCAGGGGAAGCACATTCCTCTCAGAATGAAGGGCAAGGCTGGTAGAAGTAGGGAACCCTGGATGACTCGGGATATTGAGGCCTTGGTCAAAAAGAAGAAGGAGGCACATGACATGAATAGGCAGCTGGGATCAAGTGGATCACTTGAAGAGTATAGAGGGTGGAGGAGTAGAGTCAAGAGAGAAATCAGGAGGGCAAAAAGGGGACACAAGACTGTTTGGCAGATAAGGCAAAGGAGAATCCAAAGAGCTTCTACAAATACATAAAGGGCAAAAGAGTAAGTAGGGAGAGAGTAGGGCCCCTTAACAGGCTGCCAGAGGTAGTATTAGAGGCAGGTACAATTTTGTCTTTTGAAAAGCGTTTAGACAGTTATCTGGGTAAGATGGGTATATTGGGATATGGGCCAAAAGCGGGCAATTGGGACTAGCTTAGGTGTTAAAAAGAGGGGTGGCATGGACAAGTTGGGCCAGAGGGCCTGTTTCCATGCTGTAAACCTCTATGACTCTATGACATTGCTGGCACTTGCAGTGTTGTAAAGAATGTATTGATTGTTGGCATTGTGTTAATGCAGACAATCCAGGAACAGAACACTGAGAGAAAAATGATCTCTTGCCCTTCCCATATTTGTGAATTTCCCATTAAAACAATAGCGCAAAATCAATAAATCGTTGACAAAATCATGTTGGCAATGTTGGTGATTTATCTTCCTGAGGCATGATGGGGTCCATTTAACCCATATGTGAAATCAATGTTTGAATCTAAGACAATACAGAAATGTAAATATCATGTGTTGTGTTACCTATTACTTGAATATTGTATGATGCCTTTTCCTGTGTACGCTGCCAGTATTTGGCAATCTTTTCAGTGAAGATGAAGTGACTGACTCATAGATTGCCTTGCTTTAAAATGCCACGTTATGGAACATGGCTGGCACTTTAGCTTCCATCCATCAAAATAAACAAAAGAAAATTGGAGTTGAGCATAACACAAAATAAAATTGATTTACGTTTTGTACAGTTGCAGGACTCTGATTAATAAAACATACAATTTCTTGCCTTCATATTCAATCAGGGCGGCACAATAGCACAGCGGTTAGCATTGCTGCCTCACAGCGCCAGGGACCTGGGTTCAATTCCTGCCTTGGGTCACTGTCTGTGTGGAGTTTACACGTTCTCCCCGTGTCTCCGTGGGTTTCCTCCGGGTGCTCCGGTTTCCTCCCACAGTCTGAAAGACGTGCTGGTTAGGTGCATTGACCCGAAGAGGTGCCAGACTGTGGCGACTAGGGGAATTTCACAGTAACTTCATTGCAGTTTTAATGTAAGTCTGACTTGTGTGACTAATAAATAAACTTTAACTCAATCATGTAGCTAATACTTAATGTCGGCTTTGCACTCACTGTATACAGAAGGACATGTGATTTGTTGCTGTGTTTGCAATAAATTTTTCCTGTGAAGAATATTCTTTGGGCAGTGTAGTGGCACAGTGGTTAGCACTGCTGTCTCACAGCTTCACGGACCTGGGTTCGATTCCCAACTTGGGTCACCATCTGTGTGGAGTTTGCACATTCTCCCCGTGTATGCGTGGGTTTCCTTCGGGTGTTCCGGTTTCCTCCCATACTCCAAAGATGCGCGGGTAAGGTTGATCAGCCATGCTAAATTGCCCCTTCGTGTTGAGGGTTAGTAGAATAAATAAATAGGGCTTTGATAGAGCCTGGGTGGGATTGGGGTTGGTGCAGATTCAATGGGCCGAATGGCCTCCTTCTGCACTGTAGGGATTCTATGGTTCTATGATTCAAATGAGCAGGCTTTCAAAACAATTGTGTTTCACTTTAAAAGTTGGGAGGGGGGGAACGTGAGGTGGCGAGGGGTGGGTGGGGAGAAAAAGACAGCTCAAATTATGGGGGAAGGCACTTTTCAGTGCTGTGCTGTGCTGGGCTGAACTTTAAAACTATTGGATACAAATATCACGATACGTCCGATCAATCTGTGGGATTTGCTCGGTTATCTGGTCTCAGCCAGGTCAGCAGGCACAACTGGCTGCAGTGTCCCAGAAGTGGACAGGAAAAAGAAAGTTGCCAGTGATCCCCATAGCTCATTATTATCTAGTAATTGCTTGGTGGAACTTGAGCGACACTACTCTGGGCTTCGGTTCAATGCTCCGTCTGACGCAACAGCCTGCCGACTATCACTATCTGTCATCACGCATGAGAGGATATTTGCTGGGTGAAGGCAGTGCCCCTGGAATTATCATCTCGCGAGCAGAAAATTTGATTTACAAAAATAAAACACCCTCATTACAGATTAATTTCAAATTTCATTTTAAAACGTGTACCAGTTGCAGAAACAAATCTATAGCTTTTTATTCGATTCTTCAGGTTTTCACTCATGGATTAAATTGCATATTTGTAATTAAGCCATCCCTTAATTGAATGAAAGACAAATCTCTCCCATGTATTGGATTTATTCACCTCGGCGCTGCTGTGAGAACCAAGCCCTTGATTTCGAAACAACCAGAGCCATTTTGTAATGTTCTTTGGCCCAATTCAGAAATCGCCAGAAAAGATTATTCATCTCTTGTGAAATACCACACACCCCCACACAGGCATGTTAGCTCTGAAGATAGAGTTCTGAGTGACTTTCTGCTTCTTCTTCTTGCATCATAAAGGAATGAGGCGAAGAGCCAAGAGGTTTTGTTGCCATAGTAAATGCAGCACAACTCTTGGAAAGGGTAATAAAAGGTTGCACCCTTGGAGAGTTAACACTTCAAAATTTTCCCTGTCTTTCCTAATTCTTGAAAATTAATCCATTCTATGAGGAATAGATGTACAGTTGTGTCGGATATAGTGGAAAAATGATTAAAATTAATCAGTGTATCAGTAAAGAACTATCATCACAAGCTGAACTCTTTGCAACATTTATCAACAATGGATTAACAGAATTTGCACATTAGAATCTAACTCAATTGGCGGCACAGCAGCACTTTGGTTAGCACTACTCCTCACAGCGCCAGGGACCTGGGTTGATTCCCGTCTTGGGTGACTGCGGATTTGCACATTCTCATGGACATGCCGCCCCCCCCCCCCCACCCCTTTCAATGCCCCTTTCATGTTCCAACCCTACATGACCTCCTTTGCATAGCCCCAAATGCACAACCCCCCTGCATGACCAGCCCTGCATAGCTCCCTGCACGACCCTCTGCCCCCCGCCCCCCCCCACCCCCATATAGCTCCCTGATCATATCTCCCCATTCCCACACATGTCCCACCCTTTTGCACTGCCCCGGCACACAGGCAGTACCGAAGTGGCACTGCTAGGGTGTCTGGTGACACTAATAAATACATTTAAATTGGTTCATCCAAATTGAGTTCAGAGATCAGATGCTAAGGGGGCGATTTTCTGACCTCGCCGTGCCTGGCACAGATCGGTCGGTCCCAGAAAATAGTGTGCGGGCCTAAAAATTGGTTCCGCACTCGGCGCCAAACGCATTGCAGTTGTCCCAGCCCCTTTCTACTGGTGCAAACCGGGTCATACCCAAAAAAGGCGTGAGGCTGATCAGCATGAAATTGACTGGATCTCAATCGCGAGT
The DNA here is from genome assembly GCF_964213995.1 of Mustelus asterias. NCBI lineage: Eukaryota > Metazoa > Chordata > Chondrichthyes > Carcharhiniformes > Triakidae > Mustelus > Mustelus asterias. The sequence goes on along the minus strand of NC_135804.1, from coordinate 120,597,492 downwards.
TTGACAGGCAATCGTCCCCCCTCCTGGAACGCTTACACCGCTCCGGTGGAATGTCACACAGGCAAGAATCACTATTGGTCTCCACTGGCAGAGACCAGGTGTGATGGTCATGCTGGGGGCTTGGAAGCCATCCAAGCCCCTAGGTGGTCAGGGGCATGGCTGGGCAATGCCCAGCGGTTGCTCAACTGTGCCTCCTGTCACACTGGCAGCGCCCACCAGACACCCTAGCATTGCCTCCTCCCGTCATTGTCCCACGTCCACTCAGGTCCCACCCCTATTCAGGCCCCACCCACTTGGCACAGTCATGGTGCCCCCGACCACCGGGGGGCTTCAACGGCCTCTGATACCCCCGGCAAAGCCATCATGTCTTGTGTCTGGTGATGGAGACCAGCTATGATTCTCACCAATGTGAACCTCGACTGGCTTGGAGGTAGAACATAGAACATAGAACAGTACAGCACAGAACAGGCCCTTCGGCCCACGATGTTGTGCCGAGCTTTATCTGAAACCAAGATCAAGCTATCCCACTCCCTATCATCCTGGTGTGCTCCATGTGCCTATCCAATAACCGCTTAAATGTTCCTAAAGTGTCTGACTCCACTATCACTGCAGGCAGTCCATTCCACACCCCAACCACTCTCTGCGTAAAGAAGTAAGGTAAGCGTAAGTGAGCCCGGATGATAGTGTCCGGGACTCAGGAATGATGGGCCTGATTTTACCAAAACTCCGCGCCTGAAAACGGGCGCAAAATGGCGGTAAAGTTGGGCGTCGGGCCTATGCCGCGGTCCGCACCCGATTCCTCACGGATCACGCCTTTACCAACGGCCGATTCGGGCGCCGTTCCGGTGCGCGCCCAAATCGGCCGGCGCGACGATTTAAATGTATTTGCATGCATTTAAATCGACTTAATGAAGCGCGCGCCCAACTTTACCATCAATTCCCCCTTTACCAGCGTTCGGCCCAATTCGCGTCCACGCCTTTACCGACCTGATAAATAAAAGTCCAACTTGTACTTTTATTCGGCAGGGGAATTGCCGAGGCCCACCCTTTGCGGACACCCCCTCTAACCACCCCGGCAGAGCCGCCCCCGGGATCGGACCCCTGTGGGAGGCAGCCCACCCCCACCAACCCCCCCCCCAGGGATCGGACCCCTCTGGGCGGCAGGCCCCCTCCCCGGGATCGGACCCCTCTGGGAGGCAGGCCCCCCTGCAGAGCACGCCCCTAACCTACCTCGATCGTGGTCTCCCTCCACCATCCTTCCCGCTCACCTTCACACCCCCTCCCCTCCAGGGAATGAGATGTCACACCCCCTCCCCCCCACACCCCCAGGGGATGAGACGTCACACCCCCTCCCCCCCACCTCCCCAGGGGATGAGACGTCACACCCCCTCCCCCCCACCTCCCCAGGGGATGAGACGTCAGACCCCTCCCCTCTCACCCCCCCCCAGGGGATGATAAGTCACACCCCCTCCCCTCCCACCCCCCCCAGGGGATGATAAGTCACACCCCCTCCCCTCCCACCCGCCCCAGAGGATGAGACGTCAGGCCCCCTCCCCTCCCACCACCACCCCCAACCCCCCCCCCCCCCCCCCCCCCCCCCCCGACCAGAGGATGAACGGCGGAGAGGCTCTCCCCGCTCTCTGCTTTTTTTTTTCGCGCCTGGGCGCGTTCTGTCAGATTTTTTCCGAACTTCGCACACGCAGTTCGGAGCTCCTATCATTCCGGCGGTGCCGGAAAAAAGCATATGGGCGCACTGGAGCGCGGCCTCCAGGCTCGGATCTATTTGACGCCCGCACCCATCACTTAGTCTCTAAATTGTAAAATCGGGCCCGACATGTTAATCATGTCATTAATATTTAAAAATTATTGTCTTTCTGGGCGCGAAGCTGATTTCGCCAGCCAAATCGGTCTGGTAAGATTGTATGAGGCGAGAAAGCAGGCGCAAACCCGATTTTTTGCCTTTCACGCAATCCTACCATCTCGTCTTGCTGAACGACAGGCAAGACAGGGTTGTAAGAATAGTTTTTTTAGGGAAACTGCTGCCTAAGAATCAAAACTGGTTGAAGACTGACACTCATCCATATTGTTTACTAACTAAAGATATTTGCCCAAATGAACTGATTATTTGTTAAGTTGAATGCCCTTAAGAGCATGTCCAGATCATCAAACAAATGGCGACTGTCCTGTCAGAAAACTTGGATGTGGAGATGCGGTATTTGCTACCAAATAAACCCTGTTGGACTTTAACCTGGTGTTGTTAAAACTCTTACTGAGAAAACATGGATACAGACCCTCTTTGCTAATGAATCATTTGAGAAGGACTCACTTCATAATTGCCAGCAAGAGCTTTCATGTTCCAGGAAAGCTTGCCAGACAGCCTCCAAAACAAGACTACATGTGATGTTGTGTCAGCTTTCTATTTTAAAACTGTGTGAAGGTCGCTTCACTTGCTTAGCTTCGACAGACCTATCTTTCCTTTCTGTCCAGTGCAAACACTGACAAAATGTTGTCAGCAATGTCACTTCCATGTTTTAGCAGACATCAGAAAGGAAACTGGGAATGCCCAAGTGCCTTGTTGCATTCTTTTGGCTTATCAGTGAACAAAGAACAAAGAAAATTACAGCGCAGGAACAGGCCCTTCGGCCCTCCAAGCCTGCACCGACCATGCTACCCGAGTTAACTAAAACCCCCTACCCTTCTGGGGACCATATCCCTCTATTTCCATCCTCTTCATATATTTGTCAAGATGCCCCTTAAAAGTCACTATTGTATCTGCTTCCACTACCTCCCCTGGCAACGAGTTCCAGGCACCCACCAACCTCTGTGTAAAAAATCTGCCTCGTACATCTCCTTTAAACCTTGCCCCTCGCACCTTAAACCTGTGCCCCCTAGTAATTGACTCTTCCACCCTGGGAAAAAGCTTCTGACTATCCACTCTGTCCATGCCCCTCATAATCTTGTAGACTTCTATCAGGTCACCCCTCAACCTCCATCGTTCCAGTGAGAACAAACCAAGTTTCTCTAACCTCTTCTCATAGCTGATGCCCTCCATACCAGTCCAAAGATGTGCGGGTTAGGTTGATTGGCCAGGTTAAAAAAATTGCCCCTTAGAGTCCTGGGATGTGTAGGTTAGAGGGATTAGCGGGTAAAATATGTGGGGGTAGGGCCTGGGTGGGATTGTGGTCGGTGCAGACTCGATGGGCCGAATGGCCTCCTTCTGCACTGTAGGGTTTCTATTCTATTTCTATTCTATTCTACATCCTAGTAAATCTTTTCTGTACCCCCTCCAAAGCCTCCACATCCTTCTGGTAGTGTGGCGACCAGAATTGAACACTATATTCCAAGTGCAGACCAACTAAGGTTCTATAAAGCTGCAACATGACTTGCCAATTTTCAAACTCAATGCCCCGGCCGATGAAGGTAAGCATGCCTTATGCCTTCTTGACTACCCTCTCCACCTGCATTGCCACTTTCAGTGACCTGTGTACCTGTACACCCAGATTCCTCTGCCAATCAATACTCCTAAGGGTTCTGCCATTTACTGTATATTTCCTATTTGTATTAGACCTTCCAAAATGCACTACCTCACATTTGTCCGGATTAAACTCCATCTGCCATCTCTCCGCCCAAGTCTCCAACTGATCTATATCCTGCTGTATCCTCTGATGGTCCTCATCGCTATTCGCAAATCCACCAACCAAAGTGGTGTCATGAACCCGTAGTTATGATGCTACAAATGTTAAGACAGCTGCTTTAAAGGTGTATTTCTGTTTTATACCATTTCATTGAGTTTAAATGCCTTTTACAGAATGGAATTATGGACAGACAACATGGAACTTTTCTTTGTTCGTTCAAACCTTGTCTGACTCTATCTCCAGAGCTGCCAAATGAAGAGCTATTAAAATGCACAGACTCCTCCAGGATGTCCACTGCATCTTGTAAAGGGTTTGAAAAATAATTTTACCCCTGCAGAAACAGGAGACAGGAAGGGACTTTAAAGGATTATAACTGTTTGTACGTCAGTGAAAGAGGGTTGTCTGGTTGAATATTGATAACACAGAACTGTGTACACATAGATGGTGCATATATATAGTCCAAGCTATGAGCTTATTCCATGCTTGCTTCCACACAGTTCTTTGTCCAGTGCAGGCTGATCAAGCCTCAGGTCATGTGTCTCTTTACATCATCCTGTGGATCGTACAGTTTCGCAGTCCCACATTAACCTTTGCTGTATCAGGTATCCTTATACTACATAATATAACTAACCTCTTTGCTTGTTGAAACAATGACTCCAGTAGCGGACATAGCCTTTGTGGGGCCTTGCGATAACCTTCAATTCTGCCCCTCCCTTCCAATGATGTCATGCCCCTCCCCTCCGAGGTTATAACTGAGTACTGCAACATGTTCTTGTTCCTTTTCATAAATTGGCTTCATCATAGGGTTTATTTCAGGGGAAATAAGCATTTTGTGAGTCAATGGAATTCACAACTGGCGGTAAAATAGGCTTTCAGCTTAAATTTATACAGTGATGTTGTCTAGGACGTATACATTGCCCAATAGATCAGAGAGCGAGAGGAACATTACTGCAGACTCTCAGAAGCTAATGCCACTCGCAGGCTCTGTGCAGGCGCTCGCTGACAGGAGAAGGTCCCAGTCACACAGGCCAGACTGCACCACAGCTCACGCCAAAGCTCACAGTAAGAAGTCTCACAACACCAGGTTAAAGTCCAACAGGTTTATTTGGAATCACGAGTTTTCGGAGCCCACACTCACCTGATGAAAGAGTGACGCTCCGAAAGCTCGTGATTCCAAAGAAACCTGTTGGACTTTAACCTGGTGTTGTGAGACTGCTTACTGTGCCCACCCCAGTCCAATGCCGACATCTCCACATCAAAGCTCACAGTCAGAGCTGCAAGGATGCAGACAGAAATTGAGTTCACCCTTGACCTAGTTTTCCCCTTTTAAATGAATGTATCTCATATTAGTTTTGGCACTTGTGCACGTAAACATTCAGTTAAAAAAAAATAGGAGGTGAGAGAGATAGAGATGGGTGAAGCCTGGGTTGAGTAGATCCCTTGACCACTCACACACCCAAGACCCAAAAGCCATACCGCCCCACCACACACCTCACCAAACCTGCCATTATTATGCAGCAAACTCAGCAGGGAAAACGCACATATTAGGTTCCCACAAACAGCCGTGTGAAGATATTCAGCTTTTCAGTAACATTAACTGAGGGGTATTCATTGATCACAATATTAGAGAGCTGAATGTTATTGCAGCGCTAACATCACAAACCTGATGATACAGGTGTCCGCTGACAACAACAGGTCACAGTCACACAGGACATTTCCCTCCACAGATCACATATGTGGACACACAGAGCTGGGAGTAGCAAGCGGAAAATGGGATCCAATTCTCCACCCAGCCTCATCACTTAAAATAACAGCACATTACTTCCCTGTGTGTCGCATTTCTAAATTAAGTAATAGAAAAAAACAATCCAGAAGGCAGAGAGGGTAGGAATGATAGAAAGAGAGAGGGGAGCGGGGGGAAGGGAGAGAGAGAAACAGATGGTTGGAATTCATGATTTGAATAGATCCATCTGGAACACTGACCTCATGAAAAGCTGGAATCGTGGCTAGCTTTGGGCTAACTAACTTGTTTAGTCACTGGAATTTAAGACCAGTCACGAGAGGAATACGTTAAAAAAAATTGCTGGAATTATTTAAGTTGAATAACCAAAATTTATATTTTTCCAAATGATATTTCAAAATATGCACAATGGTATAAATTACTTTTTGCTTTTGCTGCATTCTCATGGACATTTTTTGGAGTTTGCTATGAAATTGAACAAAACCTTTCAGCTTTAACCAGGCATGCAAATTGTTTGTGGGACTGAGTTTGTAACATTTGAGCAACTGGTGACAGTTAGAATACAATGAAAGGACCGCCCACCACCACAACCCTCTCCCTCCACTCATACCCCCAGGGACCGCATAATAATGAAGCAAAATTGTGTGTCTGCTTTCACCCACGGATTTATACCACTGTCAAACTGTAGCTTAACTACTCTTAAATTATATTTAAAATATTATCGCCCTTGCTATTTGGCAAATTTTGCAGGCAAATTGCACACAGCAGGCTTCTAAAGGCAACCATGATTATATTTTTGGATCAAACTGTTTTAGTAATATTATCTGTGGGATATTCGTTGATTATTGTAGCAGAGAGATGAGCATTACTGCAGTATTAATATCTCACACACAGGCTCGACACATTGCTGACAATAGCAAGTCCCAGTCAAACAGTCTGGGATCGATCTTATTGGCTCTTCCCGCTGGTTGATGGGTGGGGCGAGCAGGTAAGATCGCACGAGAAGTGAAAACCTGGTTTCTCGTTTCTCATGATCTTACCGAGCCAGGATTTCCGTCACGATCAGCCTTACGCACATTCGCAACTGCTGATTGGCTAGGGTGGTGGTCGACCAGGATGGGCAGGGGCGGGGTGAGGGCGATTGACCAGGCCTGGGGGGGCGGGAACGATTGACCGAGTTGGGTGGGGGTTGATCAATCGGGCTGGGTGGAAGGGTGATCAACCGGGGGTGGATGGAGGATGATACTCAGGGGGTGAGGGGCTGATCAGCCTGGGAGGCCAGCAATTGGAAGGGGGGTGGGTGGGGGGGGGGGGGGGGCATGGGCAATATCCGATGTGGGGGGAGGTGACTGACGAATCTCTCTGTTCTGTTGCACAGGCACCCACTGACAGGAAAAGGCCTCAGTCACACAGGCCAATTCTCTCTGCATTGCCTCTATCCTGAATGTTGCCACAAAGTAAACTGGATTTAATACTCACAAACACAGGCTAGCACAGGCCCCTCCATTGGTTGGGACCCTATGCCTACTCTGTGAAGTTGTACTCAGTATAAAAGCAGATGACTTGCAGCAACTTCACAGGGCATTGGTGAGACCACATTGAGAGTATTGTGTCCAGTTTTGATCACCTACTTAAGGACGGACATACTCACATTGGCAGAAACTCAGTGAAGGTTCGGAAAGGCCCAGTGGTATGATGAGTTTGTCACAGGGGGTAAGGTTGTGCAGGTTGGGCATATTCTCATTGGAGTTTAGAAGAATGACGAGTGATGAGGAGTGATCTTATTGAAACAAAAAATTCTAAGGGAGCTTGACCGAATAAATGTTGAGAGGATGTTTTCCCTTGTGGCAGAATCTAGAATGAGGGGCTCCAATTTAGAATAAAGGGTCTCCCATTTCAGAGAGATGAAGAGTAATTTCTTTTCTTAGTGGGTCATTTATGTTTGGAATTCTCTTCTCATGGAATTCAGTGGAGCTGAGTTATTGAATATATTCAAGGCTGAGTTAGACAGATTTTTGAATTTCAAGGGAGTTGAGGCTGATGGGGACAGGTAGGATCAGATCAGCCATGATCTTACTGAATGGCGGAGCACTGTTGAGGGGCTATGCTCCTATTTCTCATGTTCTTATGTGTTGTAGTCTCCCCCACTGCAAGTCTGCAACTTTCTACCAGTCAGGTTGCAGCCACTAGCAGGTAGCATTGTGTAGGAGCTCTTGGACAGACAAAGGCAAGCACAATGCAAGCATCCAGGGAATCCATCGGGGTGACTAATTGACTTTTGAATGGGATAATGAATGGTTTGTTGATAAAATTGGTTTAGAGTGGTTGTTTTGTGGTAGCTTTTCTTTCAGCATTGAGCCCACGAGGATGCTGAAACGGTCAGTGGCAAGGTGAAGGAATGGAGTCGAGATAATTCTGGAATGGAGAATTGGGAACTGGAACTGCATTTGGATGAAGCAATCATGGATAGTCCAGAAGAAAAAATGAAATGGTCGTTTCCTCCTCCCTTCCTCCTGCTCCTCTTTTTCCCTGCCCACATGTGCTTGTCAGAAGTCAACGGTCAAATGGTTAGTGTATAGTCTTGTTGCCCAGCAGCCACACTCTCGTTTTATGCATTGGATCAAATGCTGATGGAACAGCGGTTTGGCACAGAAAAAGACATTGTGACCACCGTCAGGATAGTGGACACTCACCTGCAGGCTGAGCTGACCAGACACCAACTGGAAATTGGTTGAGTGATAAGGTTGATGGGCAGTGCAGCTCAGCATTTAGATGCAGCACCCTAAAACCGCATGTGTGCGCCCAATGTCACCCTGCACATGGAGCAGTCAGGCTGTCCTGCAATCTCTCCCTCAATATCAATAAAACAAAGGAGATAGTCATCGACTTCTGGAAGCGTAGTGGGGGGCATGCTCCTTCCTACATCAACACGGACGAAGTAGAAATAGTCAACAGCTTCAGGTCTTTAGGTGTCCAGATTACCAACAAACTGTCCTGGTCCCCCCATGCCAACACTATAGTTTTGAAAGCCCACCAATGCCTCTACTTTCTCAGGAGATGAAGGAAATTTGGCATGTCCACTACAACTCTCACGAACTTTACAGATGCACCATAGAAAGCATTCTTTCTGGTTGCATCACAGCTTGGTATGGCTCCTGCTCTGTCCCAGACTGCAAGAAACTACAAAGCGTCGTGAATGAAGCCAGTCTATCACTCAAACCAGCCTCCCATCCATTGACTCTGCTTACACTTCCCGCTGCCTCGGAAAAGCAGCCAGCATAATCAAGGATCCCACGCATCCCGGACATTCTCTCTTCCACCTTCTTCCGTCGGAACACATACGCATCTCCCAGAGCTGGCGAGGAAACGCCTGCCAGACCACGGTGGAAACCGACGGGAAGGCAGGTAAGTAACTAAATCTTTTTCTAATCTATTTTAAATATGTATATTTGTTAATTATCGGGACCTTTCAGGTCCTGATCGAATCTCCCACCCCACCAGGAGTACTTCATTCCGGCGTTTGGGGAGCTAGCGGGTGACCCCACCGGAATGAAGGGGGGCAATCAGGGCCCCGCAGGGTGTTGGGGCCCCCTGGGCATGGGCACCCTGGTAGTGCCAGCCTGTGCCCCTGGGCACTGCCCAAGGGGCAAAATGCCCATGCCCAGGGGGCACCTTGGCACTGCCCATCAGGCATTGGGCAGTGCCAAAGGGGCTTATTGTGGGCAGGACCTAGGGACAATCGGTGTGGTTGGGGGGGTCCCGCTGCCACTCTGCAGACAGATGGAGGGAGGGCAGCGATTGGGGCGGGCTGGGGGGTGTGGTCTGCCAGGGGGGGGGAGGGAGGGGGGGAGGGGGCCTGCCACTGGGGGTGGGGTCTGACCCCTGGGATGTCAGCGGGGCAGGGTCTGCTGGGGTGAGGTGGGTGGGGGGATTGCCATTGCTGGGGGGTGGGGCCTGGGCATTGGGGCGCTCCGGGATGGGGGGGGGCCGCGATCGAGCCATAGGGGGGTTGGAGGGGCAGCACTGCAGGGGTCCCAGGCTGAACAGCAATCGGGCTGGCCAGCAAACGGGAGTTTGACAGTTTGGGGTCACTGTGCATGCGCAGAGCTCCAGAACTGTCAAACTCTGGTGTGAATAGGCCCCGCCCCCTGGGTTTTTAATGAGATTCACAACTAGGACCTCTGCAGTGCTCAGAGTGCGGAGATTCAGGTGAGAAACTGAACTGTCAGAACTGGCGTGATCTAGGCCAGTTTTGCCACCAATTCAGCACTTTTGGGAGAATTGCCCTCTTGGAAATTTGGCATGTCAGCTACGACTCTCACCAACGTTTACAGATGCACCATAGAAAGCATTCTTTTTGGTTGTATCACAGCTTGGTATTGCTCCTGCTCTGCCCAAGATAGAAGGAACTACAAAAGGTCGTGAATGTCGCCCAATTCATCACGCAAACCAGCATCCCATCCATTGACTCTGTCTACACTTCTCATTGACTCGGTAAAGCAGCCAGCATAATTAAGGACCCCACGCACCCTGGACATTCTCTCTTCTACCTTCTTCCTTCGGGGAAAAGATACAAAAGTCTGAGGTCACATACCAACCGACTCAAGAACAGCTTCTTCCCTGCTGCTGCCAGACTTTTGAATGGACTTACCTTGCATTAAGTTGATCTTTCTCTACACTCTAGCTATGACTGTAACACTACATTCTGCACTCTCTCGTTTCCTTCTCTATGAACGGTATGTTTTGTCTGCATAGCGTGCAAGAAACAATACTTTTCTCTGTAGGTTCATACGTGATAAATCAAATCAAATCAAAATAAATCAAATCAAATTGGTGTCAAATCAGCGTTATGCACTGACCGACATCACTATCAGACTACTTTGAAAAGTTCCGATGCATAATCTTAATGTGGACATTCATGACTTCACCAAAGTGGCACAAGGTGGAAGCCAGGAAGGATGTTTGGTCATATGGTGTAGATATGGTTTTTTTTTTAGACTTATTGTTAAATAAGTTAAGTAAGTAAAGAAATGCATGGAAGCCTGGGGAATAGGGGATATTTTTTTCCCCTAGAGAGTGTTGTGAGAAGTAAGTGGAATTGACTTTCATTAGAAACGGTTCATGCTTCTGTTGAACTCCTTTGAAAAGGACCTTTGTGAATGTGGAATTGAATGTTCTGAACAAAAATCATTAAATACTCTGCAGAGCACTGAGGTTCCTGTGTCCTTTGGATCATTGGAGTGTCATATGAAGTACATAGGTTAGGGTTTAATAATCTGGATCGTGACGCTGAATTCATATTCTGCAGATCCGCGCCCTACCAGGAGATTAAATAATTTAGGTAGAATTCATGAAAATGTGCCTCGTGCGTGATCCAGTAGAAGGCTGAATGGGCCTAATTTGGAAGCATATATATATGTGCTGATTTTATTTCCAACCCCTGGTGTGCATTTCTTTTTACCTGAGTTAAATAATGTTTGCTCATTTTTGAACAGCAGACAATTCATTAATTTTCTCTTTGCACATTAAAACTGGCTCCATGGAATTTTGCCATGGACTATTCACTTTGGATATGAATTACAATGAAGTTATTTGCCCTATGCCTCTTTATTTTCATCCAATGCCTCATGAAGTCAGAACCTCTGCGCATCTATATTTATTAAAAGCAGACTGGAAGCTCTCTGGAGGTCGACTTTGGAAACCTAAACATGATCCTTATAAAGGTTGTGTACTGAATACACTATTTTACAGGGTCTGATTGAAGACAAGGAGTAATGCATTTACTTCAAGTTTTGTGAATCTTTTATAAATAAAAAATGCTTTAACCTGTTATTTATTTTTTTCATATTTTTCCAAGTAGTTCTTTAATTACCTTTCTTAATTTTTCTCAGTTTATCTCTTACTCCTCAACATATATTTGTTTATATTCTTTCATGGGCTGTGGACGTCACTGGTAAGGCCAAGATTCACTGCTCATTCCCAATTGCCTTGAACTGAGTGGCTTACTAGGTCATTTCAGAGGGCATTTATAGGCCAAACCAAATAAGGACGGCAGATTTCATTCCCTGAAAGACATTAGTGAACCAGATGGTATTTTACAACAATCAACAATGATCTCCTGGTCATTGTTAGACTTTTAATTCTGGAATTTCACTGAATCCAAATTCCACCATCTGCTGGTGGTAGGATTCAAACCCTGGTTTCCAGAGCATGGCCCTGGGTTTCTGGATTACTAGTCCAGAGACAGTGCTATTATGCCACTGCCTCCCATGCCACTACCTTCATGCTTGACTATGAAGCAGTTGCCTTTGTCAAGGGGGACGCTTTTGTGACCCAAAGAGATCAGAAAGAAGGTTAGCTCCCTTTCTTGAATTGCAAAATAAGGATTGATATGGCGATGGCAATTATTAAACATAAAGGCCGTTAAATTGTGATGTGCAAATGCAAATTTAGCAACATGTTAATTGCTTGACCTCCAGTATTTGTTTGGTGCAAGTGCAAGGTTAAATCTTGGAATATTTTTGTACAATAATGGTCGAACTTGGCTGTCACTGATTTGTTGGATGTTCAAGTCATTGCTATACATAACTACACAATCCGAGTGGAGCGGCCATTCAGAAGACAGTATATAATTATTAATTTTTATTTATTTTATTACTTTATTCATGATTTGTTTAAAAACCAAACCTTAAGTTAGACATTGCTTGCTATATTCTGACTGAATAATTTCTAACTACAAATACAGCTACCAATGCTTCCTCTCTACCCTCCTATCATTGCGCTTTTTGACATATACAAGCTCAAAACTGTCTGATGAAGAAGTAGTATCATTGTTATTTATAGTCTATTGCTTTCTTCAATACTATTATGAATAATTTCATGAGTTAAGGAAAGCAATGAAGTAACCATGAGGCTGTTATCTGCTCTACAGAATTTTGTATTCCCAGGACCTTTGGAATTTTTAAGACTTAAAGTTGTGCACCATGAAATTGAAAATCCTCATGAAAAACATATTTCTTCATCCCTGCTCTCCTGATCTCACACTCCACCAGCCCCGACCCCTCCCCGCTTCAACTGCACCGACCCCAGCCCGCTCACCAGAGTCTACCAACCTGGTCTCTGTGAATCCTTCCACCACCCCAGACACCTTCAAATCCAGCTCCAATGATGATTGCATGGGACCTGCAGTCCCCATGTTTACCAGTGGCTGTAAATAAGTAAGTGAAGCTGCCACTGACGCCTGGCACTGCCAGAACTGATGGAGCTGCCAGCCAAACGGATTGGCTGGCAGCTGCAGAGAGCAAGACATCGTCCATTGTGACTAATAAATAAACTTTACTTTTTTTACTTTACAAACATTCATCCCCTCCACCACTGATGAAGAGTGGCAGCGGTGTGAACCATCTACATCAGCGCAGCCCCCTACATGTTGTGATGGAAAAAAATAAACAAACCTTTCCACTTATTTTCTATTTTGTTCTCAGGAATTTCCCTCACCCATTCCATTGCAGTTGGCATGTTACTCCTTCATTCTGATCATTCTCCATTGCCACTGATGTGCCGACAACCCCAGGGTCACCAAATCCAGGCAAAGGTACAAGGGATGCTTTGCAGGAGGCATGGGGGATGGGGTTGCGGAGTTGGGGGTAAGGAAATAGTCAAGAATGTAAGTAGCCAAATATCATTGAGAAGTAACGGTAGAGTAGAATTAAATTTAAAAGTGTACAATGAAATAAGAAAGCTGGCAACTCATCAAGGCTCCTCAACAGCATCTTCCAAACCTGTGACCTCTACCACCAAGAACAGACTGTGCAGCAGTTGCATGAAAACACCACCAGCTGCAAGTTCCCCTCAAAGCCACGCCCCATCCTGACTTGTAACGATATTGCCGTTCTTCATTGCTGCTGGGTCAAAATTTTGGAACTCCCTCCTGAAGATCCCCTGCCTACATGGCCGCTGTTCTTCAGTACCTGATCACCAAGATCCAGCAGTGGGCGGGCAATGTGGCCCAGGACTAAAAGAAGACACAAATCAGCCTCCACCGCACGCAGCATGTCATCAGCAATAACGAGGACTCAACAAGCTGCTGGGATAAATCACCACAGCGCAGGACAGTGTCCTGCCCAACATCCAGGCCAGCCTACTGCCGAAGAAAAGCGGACATCCCAGCTGGTATGTGAGTTCCCTGTCATCCAGCAAATGCATGATGGTCTTGTGAGATCATTCATGGCGAGTGCTGAGATGGTTGACTTACCTTGGTGGAATGGATTAGCTCATTCGGCCTTTACCTGCATTGGATGGTAGATCTTTGAAAATCCAGCCCCCTGTCTCTCTCTCTCTCTCTCTTTCTGCATGTCTCTGTGTCTCTCTCTGGCTGGCTGTCTCTCTGTGTCTCGCTTTCTCTCTCTGTTTCTCTTGTCTTATCTCTCTGCTCCCTCGATGGGTGAGATTTTCTGGCCTCGCTTGTCCTGAAACCAGAAAATCCTGCTTGAGGTCAACGGATTTTTCTATGGTCCGTCCCTTGCCCGCTCCGATTCCCGTGGCGGGTGGGATGGTAAAGTCTGCCCCAATGTGTCTCTTTCCTTCTGTGTCTCTCTCTGTGCCTCTTTCTGTCTGTCTTTCCCTGTTTCCCTCTCTGTCTCTGTCCCTCTGTCACTCTCTCCCTGTCTCTCTTTCTCTCTCTCTCTGTTTCTCTCTTTCTGCCTCTGTCTCTCTCCCTTGCTTTCTCTCTCCCTCTCTCTCTCTCTGTCCATCTCTTTTTTCTCTTGCTCTATCTCCTCTACATCTCATTCTCTCTTCCTCTCTCCACCCCAAATCCAAGAGTTATCTTTCCTAGTCTCCAAAGATGGTCCCACTCGGAAATTTGCCAAGCAAGCCTTTAATGTCACTTCTGGTCAGTCCTGATATTCCTTCTAGTTGCAGCCAGCTCTGGCCTGCAAAGAGGGGGCATGGGGGGGAGGGGTTGTGGTGGTGTTGAATGGCATTATAGCCAGGAGTTAGTTTTCTAATTTTTCCTGGATTCAGCTAAGAAAGTAAAAGCAAAATACTCTGGATGCTAGAAATAAAAACAGAAAATGCTGGAAATGCATTTTGCGGCACTGGAAATTGGGAGGTGGACATGTTCATTATGTAGGTTGTTGTTGATCTGCTTATGCTAGGGCATCAACTTACATGATGATCAAATGACAGATACTCAAACTAAAGTCTCATACAATGTATTCTTCATCCTTAATTCTTTGATAAACGCACAATTAACACATTACTCTAAAGTGGCTTCCATTACATTATAACCTCATGACTAGAATCTATACACTACCTGTGCATGATGAACTGGCCAGGTTCACTCCGACAAGTCGGGATCTTCCCTGAGTTCCGAACTCAGGGTCCTCTCTTCGCGATGGTGGGTCTCAAGTCTTCACTGCCGATGTTTCCGATGTCCCCTTTTTTTATGTGCTTTCTCCAACGTTCCAGAATGTTTGATGACATATTCCCTGTTTGAGACCGTCAAGTGCTCATTTGTCCAAGGGCCATTTAAATAGGAGAAATTTCTTTCCATGGTTCTTCTTCTCAGTCTTATTTTATGCCTATTGCAGCTACCAAGGTCGAGTGACCCTTAATACCAGAGTGCTTGGTCAGTAGTCTCGTTTTACTTCTTCCTTTCACGGCAAAGTACCCTGGTGTTTTTCATGAAGTTAGCATAATCTCCCATCATGCTTGTCAAGCATGCTTGTGAACCCCTGGGGCTACAGTTGCTCATAAGACCACACTGGCCCACACTAATTGCCAGTATGTGCCAACTACAGGGACTTAGTTCAATTTTTACCTGTGAGTGTTTAAACTAGTTCCCTCAGTCTGCTTGATTGCTTCAGGTTTGCTGCAAGCACAGATGATGCTAATTGAGAGCTGATTAAGCTTCATTCCATGTCAGCTGAACACTCGCAGACATATAAATGTTCACAACGGAAGTGGTTTGAGTGCTGTGTGAATTTATTTCAGGTCAGTAATTTTACTTCAACAACAAAACAGAGAACTTTAACGGGGAAGACTCTTGCCAAAAAAGTGAGATAAATTCGGAGGTGACAGAAGAAGAGTTCAGCAGCTTGCTGAGCCTGAAATTCATTGAGGTGAGGATGGATGGGGTGAAACTGATCCTTTGCTGAATACAGCACATTCAGTATCAGTGAGGGGCAGGTCAGAGGGGATAGTGAATACATGGCAAATCACAGAATTAAAAGAATTGGGGGGCACGGTCACACAGTGGTTAGCACTGCTGCTTTACAACGCAAGGGACCCGGGTTCGATTCCTGGCTTGGGTCACTGTCTGTGTGGAGTTTGCATGTTCTCCCTGTGTCTGCGTGGGTTTCCTCCGGGTGCTCTGGGTTTCCTCCCGCATTCTGAAAGACGTGCTGGTTAGGTGCATTGACCCGAACAGGCGCCGGACTGTGGCGACTCGGGGAATTTCACAGTAACTTCATTGCAATGTTAATGTAAGCCTTACCTGTGACTAATGAATAAACTTTAACTTTACTTTAAGAAGGAATGGGGTCAGAGGGACAGGAAGGTGTGGAGTGTCGTGGATGGATGTTGGTATCCGTATATTGTTGGGGATTGTATTCCTTAACACTTGAAAGGAAGAAAATAGTTTCTGGTTAAGGTGTCGGATGAGACGAAGAATAACTGAGGACAAGGACAGCTTTGAGAGAGGGTGAGTAGTGCTGCTAGAGAGAGAGATTGAGTGTGTCATTATTGTGGAGCATAGCACTGATCTCATAGTGCTGATTTCAGAATGAGACGGTAACTCTAGTCTGAGAAGCATTGTGTATCCTGGAGATACCTGTAATCCTGGGTGGATTCAAAACATGAGATATAAAACTTAAATTGCAATCCAGGTGGGGTGAGTCAGATGAAGCTCTGATGAAGAGTCATCCAGACTCGAAATGTTAGTTTTCTTTTCCTCTCTGCAGGTGCTGTCAGACCTGCTGAGATTTGATTCCAGCATTCGCAGAAATTAGTGGAAGTGAGTCTTGGTAAACACCTTGTTAAACACCAAATGGGAAATGGAAAGCAATGAAGGTGAACATGGTAAAAGAGACACATGGAAATCCCAACGGAGAATAAAACAGTACTTCTTCAAAATAGGTATTCCTGGAAGAGAAACGGCAGTGAACTAAATTAAGCAAAATACTCTGGATTCTGGAATCTGAGACAAGAACAGAGAATGCTGGAAAAACTCAGCGGCTGGAATCTTACTGGCCCGTCCACCATGGGAATTGGAGCAGGCGAGGGGCGGAGCATAGGAAGGTCCCTTGACCTTACACAGGATTTTAGGGTTTCGGGACGAGTGAGGCCATAAAATTCTGCCCTGCAGGTCTGGCAGCATCTGTAATTTTACTTGCTCACTTTCAGATGTTTGATTTGATTTAACATATTATTGTCACATGTATTGGTTTCTTGTGAGTTGTTACAGGCAAAACATACCATTCATAGAGTACATGGGCAGAAGGAAAGGATAGGGTGCGGATATTAAATGAAGACTGAATGATCACCTCAGAATGTAGAGTGTGCACCAGAGTACAAGTTAACACTTTTGCATGCACAATTAAGTTTAAAGTTTAAGTTTATTGGTGTCATAAGTAGGCTTATATTAACACTGCAATGAAATTATGTGAAAATCCCGTAGGCTTTCAGGTAAAGTTTTGATTTTGTTACCCTGCCTGTTCCTGAGTTTACATTTCAAACAGACACATGACGACACATCAGAACAAAATTTGTACCCCCCCTCGCCCATCGGCCTTGAATTTATCCCCGAACTGCAAATAAAGTTGATGAGTTTATCTGATGTTGCTAGTAGCTTTGATAAGAATAACAAATGACTTAGAAGAAGTGTTGATTACAGGACCATGCATCACTGCCTAACATGTCTTTTGACACTCATCGAACTAATGCTACCTTTCAACTGAAGCCTACATAGTAAACTAGACAATGAAATTAACAAAGTCCCTTGTCATTTCTGCAGGGAGAGGTCTCCATCTAATACATCCAACTATCCTCAATGTCTCCTAGCTACATGTACAAACAAAGGAGCCATCTCCAAAATCATATGAATATCATGTCATGCTTTATCCAGTGAAATGATAAATTGTCACTAGAGACTTAGAGATAGGCTGTGCCTCCCTCTGCCTTCATTTGCTGTCATTCACTTTTATATCTAGAAGTCCAGAATCTGCTTTCTAAATTCTTGCTTTTTACTTAATGATTCTATTTAATATTGCAAGCAGTATTACTTCATATTATATTTATAAGTGTCATACCCGTACAGGCACCAGAGTGTGGTGACTAGGGGATTTTTACAGTAGCTTAATTGCAGTTTAACGTAAGCCTACTTGTGACACTAATAAATAAACTTTAAGCTTGTTGTGAATCTTGCTTTTTTTCAATTCATGCTCTCAGCTTTGGGAGATAGTGTGCATGTTTGTTGCAAGCTTGGAAAACTGTGGGAAAATACTTTGTTCACTTTCTGCAAACTGTGATCAGAAATAACATGATTGGCAAGCAACTTTTTTTAATACTCTGCTCCAAAAAGCTCAAGCCACCCACCAACTCCCAGATCCTAACTGAATGCAGGACTCAAATAGGTGACACATGGACTTGTGCTGGCATCAGGGGAAGACGCAAGCACTTGTGAGCGCCGAGTGCCACTGCCGCATGCAGAGATCACCTGCTCCGACTCATTCTCACTACCAGCGGCCCCTCCGGAAAGTTTCACGCTGCACAATCTGTTGTAAATAGATTGACATTTAAAATTGCTGGTAGTGGCAGAAAGTGACATGCAGAAGTGGTGAATGAAGCCGCACCGCTGTTAGTCCGAGTATACTGTCAGATGGAAACTGTGTTGAGATGTCAGCTGCATTCATTCTTATTGTCTTTCCCAGAAACTTGGAGGCCCGGTTCTCACATAAGTAACTCTTGTGGGGCTGTTGTAATTGTAATATATTGAGGATTGACAGTGTGGCTGCACACCTCTGCTTTTTTACAGGATGGAGTCTGCCAGGAGGTAACCTCTTCTCATCAAGCTCAAGCAAGTTCCAAATATGTCACCAGCAGGAAGTCCAGGTAATTTATTTCATTAATGGCCTACTCACTTGACTGGCATTTTCACAATGCCATATCTAGTGTGCTGCCTAAGGCCTGTTTCAAGTGAGAAATTATCCTTTTAAATCTAGGTTATGTTTCCTTCTGGAAGATTTCATTGGAACAGTACGAGTACAATTATCTGGGCAGTAATTAGTCCTCACATTCTGAGATGCCTCTCTGGAGATTCTTGTGGAGGAGATCAGCACAAAGCCGGAGGCACTGTTCCTCAGACAGATGATGTGGGCCTGGGCAGGAGGCTGAGAGTTAGGGATGACAGCATTACTCACAGGAGCAGGCTTCGGTGTAACAAAAAGGTTCAATTACTATACAAGAGCAGCAAGGGTGGGTATGGATCTTATTCTCTTCATCTCTCCCAATAACACCTGTCAACATTCCTTTCTTTGCATCCCCCAGCACCCCCCCCCTCTTCCCCCAAAACCTTCCACCCTGCCGCAAGCGTTCAGTTTTTAATTCCTGCCAGGGGCAGGAACAGAGTCAGGTGGGGTGTGAAACTTCACGCCACTAGCTGGTATTCCAGTTCACAGGCTCCATTCTGCCCCAGAGCCATTTTCCTACAAGCAGTGGGTGGTCAATTGACTTGTTTATGGGCCTATTAACACTGCCAACTGCAATTTTACAGTCAGCCTTCAAGTCCCTGTAGGTGGCAGATAAAGTTTAAAGTTTATTTATTAATGTCACAAGTAGGCTTACATTAACACTGCAATAAAGTTACTGTGAAAATCCCTTAGTCACCACATTCTGTTTGGGTACACAGAATTTAGCATGGCCAACACACCTAACTAGCACGTCTTTCGGACTGTGGGAGGAAACCGGAGCACCCGGAGGAAACTCACGCAGACACGGGGAGAACGTGCAGATGCCGCACAGACAGTGATCCGAGCTGGGAATTGAATCCGGTTTCCTGGCGCTGTGAGGCCATGATGTGGAGATGCCAGCGTTGGACTGGGGTAAGCACAGTAAGAAGTCTCTCAACACCAGGTTAAAGTCCAACAGGTTTATTTGGCAGCACTAGCTTTCGGAGTCTCAGGTTCCTGCTGTGAGGTAGCAGTGCTAACCACTGTAGAAACAGATTACTTTTAAGAAGAAATTGGGACTTCCAGTTAATAGCTGAATGGAACACATGACAGGAGTCCAAGTTTCAAGATGCCTACTGGAACAAACAGATTAAAAACACTCTTGGTTAAACATTATTTTTCACAATTATCTAATACTTCAAACTACAGACAACTTTTAACAAGACTGAAGGAAACCACCGTCATGTACGTGTTAAACAGTCATTTAAGTAGACATTCAATTTTCCTGGAATCATTCCAAAATGTCCTTAGCTCCCAAGGGTTCAATTCCAATATTTTCCTTTCCAAGCCTGGAAACATTTAAATCCAGAACTACCTTCCATGGTCTGCGTTTTCCTGGAGACCTCTTGTACCTAAAGTTAGGCAAATGTCCCCAGCTTCATTTAATGTATTTGCATTAAGTTGATCTTTCTCTGCACCCTAGCTATGACTGTAACACTACATTCTGCACTCTCTCATTTCCTTCTCTATGAACGGTATGCTTTGTCTGTATAGTGCGCAAGAAACAATACTTTTCACTACGCTAATACATGTGACAATAAATCAATTCAAATTAATGTTCCATCAAAACTTGTGGCCTCCAGCTGCTTTCTCTGCTGGACCCTGGCAAACTAACTGCGTTTGAGTTTTCACTGATATACTGGAAACCCTTTCTGCCTTAAAGCCCATTTCCATGGCAATGTGAATCACATGGGCCTTATATCCAGGCGAACTGCTGTTTGGCTAACCATGAGAGCCCCACACTCTTTGAGCTTGGAAGACATTGACAGCTTCAAGTCCAACAGCTTACAAACCAACATCCTCAACACTTTGCTGAAACATTCGCGACTCATCGGGTGGAATTTTCCCAAAGAATGACTCAGTATAATTTTGGATGAGAAGATCAGTGCAATCCATGCCAGTATGTCCAGTATGAAGCTGATCGCAATCATCCCACACTTAGTGCACTGAAAGAAAGCTCACGTGAAACATGTCGGTATGGAGTCCCCAGGCGTGTGATTCAACAAACTGGCTTGCAACTGTGCACTGTTAACAAGGGGGAGCTGCATTTAAATGCTCCCTCTGCACTCTCAGCCTGTCAAGCCAGGAGGATGGCAGCATGGAGACTAGCACCATGCTTCATGGAGGGAGATCTTGGAAAGCTTCTGGATGCAGTGGAGGAAAGGCAGGCCATTAAGGCCTTGAGAGCATGCTGCAGACACAGATGGGATGGCTGTGGGCTCCGAGAGCATAGCCCAGTCACAGAGGACAATTGCAGATGGACCAGATGCAGATTTTCATTTCTGAGGGCTCTCACACCATGGTGCAGACAATGTTGGGCCTCCAGAACTGGCAGTACTAGGTGCCACAGAGGCTTCTGGAGCTCACTCCAATTGCCTCTCCATCCCATGGAGCGTCCCAGGGGTCCACAAGAACCCTAAGGAGGGAGGAAGCACTGGAGGCCTTCCTGAGGCCTTCCACCCAGGAGTCTCCGGCAGTCTCCAGCCCTTCTGTATCCCCCTTCCGTCACTGGTGCATCTCATGGGCAATGGGCTGAACAGGGTGATGCCCTCCAGGTCCTGGCCTTTCAGAGGATGCCTGGCACATACAGGGCGTGGGGGACAGCAGGCCACCTCCACTTCTAATGTGCATTCTGGGGAGACACCTAGATGTAGCTCATGGCCATGCAAAATTAAGAAAATTTAAGAGCACCGAGAGGGTGAAGGCAAATGCCATGGGTGGGATTTTACATCCTCGCTTGTCCTGAAATCCTGCCTGCGATCAACAGACCTTTCCATGGTCCACCCCTCGCTCCGATTCTCGTGGTGGGTGGGATGGTAAAGTTCCGGCCCGCATTTAGGGGTAGGGTAATTGGCACCGTAAATAATCAGCATTGGGGCCACGGGGGCCCACATGGACCGACAACATGGAATGACAACCTTATCACCCATGTAACCCCAGACCAAGCAACCACCCCCGCCATGGAGCCTGGGAGTCTTTGTGCAGTCAGAAGGCAGGCAGGAGTTAGACTGAGGCAGCATCACAGCTTGCCTCACAATGAGTTGTCCTCACCTTCCCGCCTTGACACTTTGCACCTTCTTCCCAATTAAAACAATTTGGGCTCCCTTTACTCTCTAACGATCTAAACACCCAGTGCCAAAACATAAGCTTATAAGCCTCATAATTGTAAGATGGGATAAGACCTCCTAGAGGCAACCTCCCGGCAGCAGACCCAGTCGCAGATTAATAGCAATTTAATTAATACTGCTATGAACTGAACACTGTGATATACAAAAGTTGTCCCATGTTGTCAACTGGAGTAAGCACATTAGGGGTTGTGTAATTGCAATAAATGGATCTACTAACAGGTTTAACATTTTGTGGGTGTGTACCAATCTTTTCACAAGGTGCCCCGACAAGGGAAATGCTCACCTGCAGTCACTGGCAATGAGTTAAGGAATGTGGTTATTTGATTAGTTTAGATTTATTATTATCACATGTATTAACATACAATGAAACATATTGTTTCTTGCGCGCTATACAGACAAAACATACCGTTCATAGAGAATGAAACGAGAGAATGCAGAATGTAGTGTTACATTCAACACTATGGGCCCTATTTTACCATTGCGTCGCGCCCGTTTTCGGGCGTGAAAACATGGTAAAGTCGGGTGTGAGATCGTTAACGTGATCCGCGCAGATGGCCACTTTACCGAAACCCGGGAATGGCCGTGATCCGATTTCCGCCCGAAACGGGGGCAACGGCGATTTAAATGTATTTGCATGTGGTTTCATTTGAATTAATGAACTGCCTGCCCAATTTTATCAGCATTTCCCACTTTACCGCCACGTTCGCCGATCCGGAATCGCGCCGAAAAGAATCTGCTGAATAAAAGTCTGAATCGGGCGCTCCAGCTGCTGAAGAGGTGAGTTCAGCGCTTCCAATGGCTCTCTGACTCAGATCGGGGGGGGGGGGGGGGGGTCAGATCATTCTCTGGCTGGGAGGGGAGTGAGGCCAGATTGTTGTCTGGTGGCAGAGGGGGTGGGCCGTTTGTTGTCTGGTTGTGGGGGGGAGGAGGGCTGATCATTGTCTGGTGCAGAGGGAGGAGGAGGCGGGTCAGATGTTCCTCTGGGGGGGTGGGGAGTGAGGCCAGACCATTCTCTGGGGGGGGTGGGGTGGGGGGCGGAGGGGGAGAGTGAGGCCAGATCATTCTCTGGGGTGGGATGGGGTGGGGAGGGGAGGAGGGAGGTGGGTAAGATGTATCTCTGGTGGGAGGGGGAGGCCCGATCGCTCACTGGTGGTGGGGTGAGGGGGGCAGATGGATCTCGGGAGGGGGGCCCGGGGGGGTCTGCTACCACTCTGCGGGCGATCGGTGGAAGGGGGTAGGGAGTCACGATTGGTCTGGGTAGCGGGGGGGGTTGATAAGGGGGACAGTGATGTCTGTGGGGGCCATCGCTCCCGCTTGTTGTTCCCGGGCCGCTTTCTCTGCTTTCTGCGGCCCGGGAGCGATCTGACACGGGCCCGCTTTTTCAAATTGCTTTCTAACTGCGCATGCGCAGTTCAGAGCTCCAATCGTTTCAGGCGCACTAAGCCCTGCCCACAGCGCAATTCAGACCTGCAATGTTTTTTTCAGGCTAAGTGCGTTTGGGAGCGCCTGAAAGCAGATTTCCAAATCGGATCTGGATTGCGCCCAGATTCAGCACTTGGGGCCTGATTTTAGAATGAAAATGGTATGTTGCATTAGAGCTAGAGTGTGGAGAAAGAACAACTTAATGCAAGGTAGTTTCATTCAAAAGTCTGATGGCAGCAGGGAAGAAACTGTTTTTGAGTCGGTTGGTACGTGACCTCAGACTTTTGTATCGTTTTCCCGATGGAAGAAGGTAGAAAAGAGAATGTCCAGGGTGCGTGGGGTCCTTAATTATGCTGGCTGCTTTTCTGAGGCAGTGAGAAGTGTAGACAGAGTCAATGGATGGGAGGCTGGTTTGTGTGATGGATTGGGCTACATTCATGCCCTTTTGTAGTTTATTGCGGTCTTGGGCAGAGCAGGAACCATACCAAGCTGTGATACAACCAGAAAGAAAGCTTTCTATGGTGTATCTGTAAAAGTTAGTGAGAGTCGTAGCTGACATGCCAAATTCCCTTAGTCTTCTGAGAAAGTGTAGGTGTTGATGGGCTTTCATTTTGAGAATCACTGTCAAAACTAAGCTCCCAGTCCAGTTGACAGTGGATCCTACCGCAGGAGGCTGCAGAGGTCTGCAACAGCCTACGTGGAGAAGTACTGCTTCCTGAACTAGGCATGCCCATGATTAACAGGCAGGGCTTCCTGAGGATAGGCAAGGCAAAATATATCAATCAAAGCAAAGTGGTTTAGAAATTAGAACCTTTCCTCAGAATTCAAACAGTACAAGGCACAATGATTTTACGATCCAATTTTCCATTGCTGTTCAGTCCTTTAAGAAATGTTTCAATGGCTTCAAGAGACCAATCCCTCTCGGTTTTACTGGTGAGTTCATGCCTGACTGGGACATTAAACTGCATTGGGATTCCAAATGTGCCAGTGGGCCACAGTTTGCATGAATTGATGGGGCCAAGGTGGCAAATGCTATTGAAAACACTGAAAGGGTTGAAGGCTCTGGAGAATCTCGCGAATGCTCCTATTTCTCGTATCATGAGATTAAGGACATCAGAAGATGACCAATTTGCTTTGAAGCCAAACAGACTATTGTGATTAAAGTATTGTGACCATTTCTCATTCAGTGTGGCTTTCATTAGCTTTGACATGAATGGCAGTGGGATGCTTGTTTTTAGTTATTGGGTACTACCTTTGATCCCCTGTGTGTTGCACTTATTGCTTTTTGCCTTCAAGGCATTTGAAAGTACACTAAGAAGATTTAATTCTTTCTTCAATCTGTGAGTTTGAGAGATTCAATTTGACTGAAGGTTATGTCAACCAGTTTTTCCATCCCCAATTGACTTTGAACTGTATGCGCAATATCAAAATGTGAATACCAAGTTGGGATGAATTTATCCTCAGCATTATTTGATGTAATGCTGCTTTCTAAGAAAAGCCGAGATGGAATTGAGAATTAAGAAACGCACCAAGTTTGTTGTTACTATACTGTACATAGCATTTTTTTTTCAAATCAAGCACTCTCCTGTGAATTGTCTTATGCTCCATTTCTTTTGGAATCTGTGCAGCTGCATTTTTTAGACCACCTTTTGTATTAACTGTGGTTCAAGTCCCTCTCCAGGATTTGAGCACAAGAACCTAGGCTGACGCTCCAGCTCAGTACTGTGGGAGTGCTATACTGTTGGAGGTACTAGCTTTTAGCTGAGAAGTTAAACCGTGACCCTGTCTGCCTTCTCAAGTAGATACCATAGAATCCCTACAGTGCAGAAGGAGGTCATTCGGCCCATCGAATCTGCACCGGCTCTACGAAAGAGCACCTTATGCAGGCCTACCCCCCCTGCACCATCCCCATAACCCTGCTCATTTACCATGGCCAATTCACTAACCTACATATCTTTGGACTGATGTAAAATATCCACTACCCCAAAGAAGATCAGAGGCAATATCCCCAGTGTCCTGGCCAATATTTATCCCTCAATTAACCTCACAAAACAAGTCATCACATTACTGTTTGTTGGAGCTTGTTGTGTGTAAAGTTGCTGCTGTGTTTCCTAAATTATCAGTGACTATACTTTAAAAGAATGTACTTAGCTGCAAAGCGCTTAAGTATTACATAAATGCATGTCTTTCTTTTGACTGATGACAAGTATATGGTACAATTTTGCTCACTTGAGGTGAAGAAACTGGGATGTCTAGCTTTGGTGGAGACATCGCCTGGAGTGAAAAGACTTTCATTTATATAGCGTTTTTTGTGACTGCTGGGTTCTCAAAGCACTTTATTGCCAATGAAGTACTTTCAAGGTATAGTCACTACTGTAATACAGGAAACATTGCAGCCAATTCTGGACATCTGATCATCCCATAATATCACATCAATAATGAGAAATGTCACCTCCAGACAGCAGCTGGAATTCAGAGTTGTAGGGGGGAGTTCTCCCAAAAAAGTGTCATAATGGTGAGAAAACAATAGAGTTCCTCGCCAGTCTTTTCAGTGTACGCCGCTCTGCAATCCTCCAACACTCAGTGCACTGAATGGGCCTCCCCATGGAACATGCCATTAAGAAGTTTCCAGGAACATGACTTGCCCGAAAAGAGGCAGCCGTGTGCCGTTAACTAAGGGGAGGTGCATTCCCACTGCACTCAGTCACTCACACCAGGAGGATGGCAAGGCGTAGACCAGAAGTGAGGATCCACAAAATCTTCATCCATTTGACCTTTCTCAAGTTAGTTCCAGGCTAGCCAGTTACTGGTCCCCCACTTTCACTGAACCATGTGCCTTATTTTGCAGGAGTAACTCCTGATGAGGCTGGGCCCTCAGGAGTCGATGCCCCTCCCGTGATCCCCGCAAGCACCTCGAAGGGGAGCACTGGCCAGGTGTCGCAGGCATCACCTGCACCACCCATCAGTGCAGAGACACGCACCTGGGTAGGTGGAGTTAGTGGACAGGCTTCAGAGTTACTTTCTGGTGAGCACCACACAGGTGTCAGTACACATCTGGTGGAGGCAGAAATGCCTGGAGGATCGGGCCGGTGGATCAACCAGATCGAAGGAAACAGCTGGCCCCCAGCCAGGTGCTGAGCTGCTGGAAACAGTTCTCACAAAGCTGCTGGAGATGCTGAAGAAGACTTCAGGAGGTGATGTCAGTGACATTCCAGCAATTGCAAGGCTGATTGGAGGAATCCCAGAGCCTTCAGATGCAGGAGATGGTGCGGGCACTGTGTGGCACCCAGGCCAACACTGCAAGGGTGTTGACTGTGGTGACAGGAAATGGTAGTCATGAGTGACAGGGTCCAAGGCAAGGCCGAAACACTGAGGACCATGGCTGAGGGCCCAGTCCGAGCCTCCCCAAGCCCCTGCGCCCATGGAAATCCAGACAATCTCATGCTAATCAGCTTTGCACCCTTTCTGGACATGATCCAGTTCGTACCATTAGAAAGGGGCTGGGAGAATCGCAAACTGGCGTCGGGCGCAAAACAAATTTTTAGGCTTGCACACTATTCTCTGGGATCGGTGCAATCTGTGTCAGACATGGCGAGGTTGGTGAAGCTGGAATGGTACACATTTCCCCATATGTGCAGTTCTAATGCAGGTTGCCATTTGGTGAGGTTGTCAGCACTTTCAAGGTGGCCTGCTGAAAGTAAGGTGGACACAGTAAGAAGTCTCACAACACCAGGTTAAAGTCCAACAGGTTTATTTGGTAGCAAATACCATAAGCTTTCGGAGCGCTGCTCCTTCGTCAGATGGACTGGAAATGTGCTCTCAAACAGTGCACATAACACATACACACGTACATGTCAACCAATCACGTTGTGCATTACCTTAGTACCTGTCCTCTCTGTGCCTTACTGTCTTAGTGCTTGAACGCAGTATTATCCCAGTAGCTGCAGCATGATTGGTGGAAGGCTGTTAACTTGCAATGGAAGAGATTCCACATGGCCTTCAGAATCTCCTCAGCTCTGCTCTGAGATAGCCCGCCTTTGTCAGAGTGGGGGTGACAGGAGGTTGAATGTTGTCCACCCTGACAGAGGATAGCAGATCTGTATTTCATGGGCTGCTGCCACTCCTCTGGTGTGGTGCCTCAGCGATCCTAACAACATGGTGGGAGAACATGTTGCTGGATTGCAGTGAAAACCTGCAAGGGCTTTTGAACAGAAGAGGGGTCTTCAGTTCCACTGCAGCGCCCAACATTGGGTTATTTCTGCTCGTATTGCAGTGGAAGCTGAGACATTGGCAGGAAACTTCTTGTCCCGCCGGCATGGGAATTGTAACGGGCGGGTCAGAAAATTCAGTGGACCAATTAAGGGTCCGTTGACCTTCAGCGGGAATTTCCAGTCTTGGGGTGTGTGCGGCCGCAAAGTCTCACCCAAAGCAATAATAGGAAGACAGATTATTATTTGAATGGGTGTAAATTGAGAGAGGTGAAACTCAGCAAGACCTTGGTATCTTTGTGCATCGGTCACTGAAAGTAAGCGCACAGGTACAGCAGGCGCTAAAAAAGACAAATGGTATTACTAGGGGGCACAGGTTTAAGGTGCGAGGGGCAAGGTTTAAAGGAGATGTACGAGGCAGATATTTTACACAGAGTAGTGGGTGCCTGGAACTCGTTGCCGGGGGAGGTAGTGGAAGTGGATACGGTAATGACTTTTAAGGCGCGTCTTGACAAATACATGAATAGGATGGGAATAGAGGGATATGGTCCCCGGAAGGTTAGGGGGCTTTAGTTCAGTCGGGCAGCATGGTTGGTGCAGGCTTGGAGGGCTGAAGGGTCTGTTCCTGTGCTGTAATTTTCTTTGTTCTTTGTATGTTGGCCTTCGTAGCTAGTATAGGGATAGGGATGGTTTACGACAATTGAATAGGGCATTGGCAAGGACACAGGTGGAGTACTGTGTGCAGTTTTGCTTTCCTTACCTGAGAAAGGATGTCCTTGCTATAGAGGGAGTGCAGCAAAGGTTTACCAGTCTGATTCCTGGGATAGAAAGTCTGTCATATGAGGAGAGATTAAATTGGTTAGGTTTATATTAATTGGAGTTTAGAAGAGTGAGAGAGGATCTCATAGAAACCTATCAAATGTTAACAGGGTTCGACAGCATAGATTCAGAAAGAATGGCATGGTGGCCCTTTGGTTAACATTGCTGCCTCACAGCACCAGGGAACCAGGTCCAATTCCCGGCTTGGGTCACTGTTTGTGGAGTTTACACATTCTCCCCGTGTCTGAGTGGGTTTCCTTCGGGTGCTCTGGTTTCCTCCCACAGTCCAAAGATGTGCGGGTTAGGTGGATTGGCCATGCTAAATTGCCCCTTAGTGTCAGAGGGACTAGTCAGGGTAAATGTATGGGGCTGTGGTGATAGGGGCTGCTTGGGATTGTGGCCAGTGCTGACTCGATGGGCCGAATGACCTTCTTCTGCACTGTAGGATTCTATGATTCTGTGAATGTTTCCCATGGTGGGGGAATCCAGAACTAGGGGTCATAGTTTGAGGATAAGGCATAAAATCTTTTACGACTGAATTGAGGAGAAATTTCTTTGCCCTGTGAGTCTGTGGAATTCGCTACCATAGAAAGTAGTTGAGGCCAAAACATTGTGTGATTTCAAGAAGGAATAAGGTATCGCTCTTGCGGATAAAGGGATCAAGGAATTATGGAGGGAAGGCGGGATCAGGATATTGAATTTGAAGATTAGCCATGATCAAAATGATTGTCGGAGCAGGTTCGAGGGGCCGAGTGGCCTACTTCAGCTTCTGTTTTCTATGTTCCTATAATTTATCAAACACTGCATCATAGTTGGGTTCGCAAGTTCTTTGCAGGAACTGGCCATCGCTTAGTTGCTGCAAAGGATGGATTCCAAGCTTTGTGAAAAATCCTGTGCAAAATTGGTGCTGCACTCCTCCATGCTCCTTGACGTTGACCACAAACTTCCTGGCAGGCTTACCAATGCACTAATCATTTCATTCTGATCTGATTTATTATTGTCACATGTATCAGCATACAGTGAAAAGTATTGTTTCTTGCACACTATACAGACAAAGCATACCGTTCATAGAGAAGGAAACGAGAGAGTGCAGAATGTGGTGTTACAATTATAGCAAGGGTGTAGAGGAAGATCAACTTAATGCAGGGTATGTCCATTCAAACGTCTGACGGCAGCAGGGAAGAACAGGGAAGACGGCAGCACTGTTCTTGTGTCGGTTGGTAGGTGACCTCAGACTTTTGTATCTTTTTCCTGACAGATGAAAGTGGAAGAGAAGAGGGTGCGTGAGGTCATTAATTATGTCGGCTGCTTTGCTGAGGTAGTGGGAAGTGTAGACAGTCAATGGGTGGAAAGCTGGTTTGCGTGATGGATTGGGCTACATTTATGACCTTTTGTAGTTTCTTGTAGTCTTGGGCAGAGCATGAGCCATACCAAGCTGTGATACAACCAGAAAGAATGCTTTCTATGGTGCATCTGTAAACGTTGGTGAGAGTCATAGGTGCCATGCCAAATTTCCTTAGTCATCTGAGAAAGTAGAGGCGTTGGTGGGCTTTCTTAACTACTGTCGGCATGGGGAGACCAGGACAGGTTGTTGGTGAGGTGTTGGTTGTACATATCCATCGGCCGTCTTCTGTACATGAGGGAAATGCTGCGAATGCAGAAAATCTGAAATAAAAACTGAAAATGCTGGAAATATTCAGCAGGCCCTGTGGAGAGAGGTAAAACAGAGTTAATGTTTCATGTCAATGACCTTTTCTCCAAATTGATGAAACCCCCAAAATGTTAACTCTGTTTCCCTCTTCACAGGTGCTGTTAGACCTGCTGAGCATTTCCGACATTCTACTATAGCCCAATCAATGAAATCCTCATCTGAATCCTCTACGGAGCTGGTACTTGTGCAGCCATTGTCCTGTGCCCTGGTGACATGCCACTTCTGCCCGATGTCTCACTACATGTATATCCTCCCCCTAAATTACCTTCCAAATTACTGAGTACCAGTGTATGAGCTGGTGGCTGAGGTTGAGTGACTGTGTATCGGCATCATTGTTGTCTTTTGCTCTTCCAACTGTTGCTCTCCAACCACCACTTGGCCAGTTAGCTGCTCTTCAATACCTGAAAGGAGAAAGGCACAGAGGTGGGATTATGGTGAGGGGAATGGGGAAATTAGAAATGCGTGCTTACGCCAGTTGAAATTTGTAACTCAAAACAGTGTGTGAAAATGAGGATTAGGCATGACGACAATGTCGCCTTCAATTCTTTCAACCCCATCACTGGCCATGGCCTCAACAATGAGAGACTACCATCTGCTCTGTGTGGGAATAACATGTAGCTCTGCCCCCTGCCAGTTAACACTTTCTTCCTATGGTTACCTGACATCTTGTCCTGCAAGGGAGAGGGAACTGTGGCAGTGAATGTGGTGTAATCTGGATGAGTAATTGGCAATGTATGTTAGGCTCTGGAATATAGATGTGAGGCCTGCAGCAGTGATATGTTTATGACGTTGAGGTGACGCTTTGAATGTTGGGAAGGAGTTGTGCTTAACATAGTTTCAGATAGATGAGTGGTGAATGTGATGTAATGAGCAGTGCCTGTGACTAATGGTACACTTGGTCAGATAAGGCAGTTGAAGATGTTTTCACTGATCCTATTACAAGATAAACTCTGTTGGATGAAGGAACAGTCAGCCCCTGCTAATGCTGGGATTGTATTACTGACCCCAGGAGCAACTTATACAGAGAGTAATTAGAATGTGGAGCGTCTTATCACATGGAATAGTTTAGATGAATCACATTGATATGTTTAAGGTGAATCTAGTTCATGCGTGAGAGAAAACGGAATAGAAGGATAGTCCTTCTTTTTCCTGACAGATGAAGTATGTTGAGAGGAGACTTGTCTGCAGCATATTATTTTAAAGCAGCATCTTATTTAAATGGAGAGAGATTGCTAACTCTGATGTACAGAGGGATCTGGGTATCCTGGTACATCAATCTGGAAAAGTTGTTATGCAGGTACAGAAGTGATTAGGAAAGCAGATGAAATGCTGTCATTAATTGCAAGAGGATTTGGAATATAAAAATAGGGATGTTTTGCAGAAGTTCTACAAAGGGTACAGAGTCCACATCTAGAATACTGTAAACAGTTTTGGTCTCCTTATTTAAGAAATTATATAAATGCATTTGAGGCAGGTCACAGAAGGTTCACTCAACTGATACCTGAGATGGAATTTTACAAGGGGTGGTTGAACAGGCTAAGCCTGTATCCATTGGAGTTTAGAAGATTGAGAGGTAATCTTATTGAAACATAAGATCCTGAGGTGACTTGACAGGGCAGATGCTGAAAGGATGTCTCCCATTGTGGGAGAGACTAGTACTCGGGGATACAGTTTAAAAAAAGGTCACCATTTAAGACGCAGATGAGAAGATATTTTTTTCCCCAAGGAGGTCGTGAATCTTTGGAACTCTCTTCCCCAGTGAATGGCAGAGGCAGGGCCATGAATATTTTTGAGGCAGATTTTTGACTAGCAAGGGAATTAAAGGTTGTTGAGGGTAGGTGGAATGTGGAGTTGAGGCCACAGTCAGATCAGCCATGATCTTACTGAATGGTGGAGAAGGCTTGAGGGCCGAATGACCTACTCCTGTTCCTAATTTGTATGTTCTTTGTACCAGCATTGACCAATTGATCTGAAGGCCTGCTTTTGTGTTATAAATTCTGCATAATTATTTTGTAATGCCATGAATGTGACCTTGGAACATCCCCCATGCTCAATCGGTAAATGCAGTACAGACCAGAATGCTCTCCACCTCCCACTCCCTTTGGCCCTTCATGAAATCCACCCCTCTGACAATCTACCATTTTGACCCAATGTTCATGTTTCTCTGATTAGACTTTACTGAAGTAAAGTGAAGGGATGTTTTTCTACATCAGAGGTTGTTGCTATTTTTACATGATCTGATCTTTTTGATTGGCCTATATAGACTTGGCCTCGTTCTCCACTACCTTTTATTATATCCTAAATTCAGAAGCAACTTCTCCACTCAAAAAAAATCTTTCAACCATAAATTAAAATAACACACAATTTGATCATTTCCATTTATTAATTTTATTCACTCCAATCAAAATAACGAATAACAATATTATTCAACAGTTTTTGAAACAAGTTTAGAAGAAATCTTGAATTATGTAAAATGATGAATGACACGCCATAATTTGAAGACAAGTGCATAAAATTGAGAATTCAGATGAATCTAAACTGAAAAGATTAATTGATTATATAATGGCCTTTTGACTCACAGAGATATGTTTGTAAGCTTGGGAGTATCTGGCATAGTATTTAAGATGTAACATGACAGTTGACTCATTCTGATTGGAGGGTTGTACCGTTAACTCATGCCATGTAATTAATTAACATTCCGACACAATTTAACTCGAAGGCAACACTGACAAAATGATAAACAGAGTGTCTTACTGCTTTAGCAGAAAGCAACACATGGTGATGTAAGGTGGCAGTGGGTGATAAAACACAGAAAAAAATGAATGTGGCGGTGATATCAGATGGTTTTGATGATCACTTGCAGCGTGTTCACTATGGTCCACCCGATACTGTGTGTAATTATTTAGTAAGCTTGAGGTTAGCGACTTACTATGAGATTTAACTGAGTTGCCAGTTTAAGATATTTAATTGTTGGAAAACAGAAAGCCGGACGTTAAGTTGGTACGATATCTGATCACATTATACAGTATCACTTTGCGTTCAGTCTAACAGCTGCGATAAACGTGAATGCTTTTACAGTCCAACTCAGCGTAATGCATTGCTGTAATGTCTTGCATCTTTGCAAATGATAATTATTGAGTTGAGCTTTGAAGATCTCTTTTGCATTTTAAGTAGACTATTTAAAGAATGCTGCATTTTAATGGTCTACCCACAGACACAGTCTTTGCCAAGTGTTTTATGTCAGCTGTGGCTGTGCTTTGGAAAAATCCAGGCTATAATATTGCACCTGAGGGATAGCTTTGCTTCTTCTTCATATTGTGCAGACTAAATCTGCAGTGGCATCATGACATTGTGAGGTCTGTAATTTTGCTTCAAAACCTTTCATGTAATTATGGCTTGCAAGGAACATAGTCTAAAAAGCTGAATAAAATTACTAGATTCCACATTCATCATAATTGTAATAGCTTGCTGAATGACAATAATTAAGCTTCCTTCTTTCTATTGAACTCTCAGAAGATTTCATTCAATTTCAGCTTCTTTTTTTCTACTCTTGTGTAATTTTCCACCTCTGTCAAGGAGCTAGGTCAATCTTACCTCGTGGGGATTGACCAGTCCGATAAATGAAGCATCTTACTGAACAGGACATACAAGAAAGAAATGCCCAAATGTATTTAATGAATCCAGTTATTAGTAGGTGTAGTACATATACCAAGAACTGGTATTTATGTGGCGTCTTTAATGTGATGAAACATGCCACAGAAGTACTATGAAGCAAAATTTTACACTGAACCACATTATTATAGCCGATGATTAAAGCTTGGTTAAAGAGATGGGTTTCAAGGAGGAGAGAGAAAGGCAAAATGGCTTAGGAAGGGAATTCCAGTGCTGAGGACAGATTTGAACAATTCAATTGATAAAGATATGAACACAAACCTTTTTACCTGAGTTTCCTTCATCATCTTGATTGTAAAAAATGTAGTTTGGGTTATCTGGGCAGATAGCTTGTAGCATTAATCACATTGTGGACTTATTTGGATGTTAATACTGTCACCTTGTGGCCTTTTACTGGATACTGCTGCTGTTATTAACTGAATTCTATCCTAGGATGTTCCTGCTCAGGGAGACAGTCCTTTATCACGAATGGGTAAGTTGGTTAGAAGTAAAACCAGGACTGCAGCAGTTTGTTCAGATGCATCTTAATCCATACGTTATTGTGTCTCTTTTTTTTTAACATCTCAGCACCTGAGTTTAAGTTCTTGACCGTTTACCTAACGGTAAACCGGAAATTGAATTCACGTTTGTCAGGTCTTCTGTCATAACTTAGTTTATCATCTGACACAGTTGAGGTACTGGCGAGTGGGAGTGAGGAGGGGAGGGGGGGGGGGGCAATATATGTAAATTCATTCACATGATCTAAGGATGATTAATTTCAATCCAGAGATTTGATTTAGTAACTGCACCAATACTGAAGCCAGTTGTGGGCATTGTGGTTGATAGATAATGAAATACCAGGGCTTATCACTTCTATTCATTGAATTAAGCTCTTAGCATTATGTTGTTGTAATACCCCCTGCCCTGTACTTTACATATACGTTTATTTGGCATGTCGGCTACGACTCTCACCAACTTTTACAGATGCACCATAGAAAGCATTTTTTCTGGTCGTATCACAGCTTGGTATGGCTCCTGCTCTGCCCAAGTGAATGTAGCCCAATCCATCTCGCAAACCAGCCTCCCATCCATTGCCTCTGTCTACACTTCCCGCTGCCTCGGCAAAGCAGCCAGCATAATTAAGAATCCTACTCACCCCGGACATTCTCTCTTCCACCTTCTTCCTTCGGGAAAAAGATACAAAAGTCTGAGGTCACGTACCAACCAACTCAAGAACAGCTTCTTCCCTGCTGCCGTCAGACTTTTGAATGGACTTACTTTGCATTAAGTTGATCTTTCTCTACACCCTAGCTATGACTGTAACACTACATTCTGCACTCTCTCGTTTCCTTTTCTGTGAACAGTATGTTTTGTCTGTATAGCACGCAAGAAACAATACTTTTTACTGTATGTTAATACATGTGATGATAAATCAAATGAAAATCTCACCTATCAACAGTCCCCATTGGACTGAATTGCTTACACGGTTATTGAATAATGATTACCGACTCATTTTCAAATAGCTAAATAACGCGATGGGTTTTAGATTCTTCCTTTTAAATGCTATTGTGAAATATTCACAGGAAGGGATTGCTTTATTTCAAACAGTGCTGATAGATGGAATTCACACCACCTTATGTAAGTCACATGGAATTGCACAGAGCAATACCACCACCATCCTGTTCAGTTCCATGCAAACGATGGTACCTTGTGTGGCTTAAATTTTATTCTTATGAAATTCTGCCACTTCATGTTACATGCTACTCCATGCAGGGGCTACATGATAAAGTCATTGCGCATAAGGAGTACAGCATATGTGAATGTGGTAGTTTACTGCTAACAGCTTTGTTGTGTCACAACTTCACAGCTTGTTGCTTTGTGCCAACTTGAACTATATCATTACGTGCAGTTTTTTTTTATAGCAGCGCAATCATGGGGAGAATTCTTTATTTCACTGTTTTCAGTTGTAACACAGAAATATATATTCTCCTCTCAGGTTCTCTTGGGCTACATACCATTCCCTGAGTGATTATTTCTATTTCTAAGCAGGTATAGCTTTAACATCCATCAGTAAACACTGATGCAAACTTGGCTCACAATTGTTGTAAACGTGTTTATTTTTTATCTTGTTGCCTGCAGGCAACAGATGTAGATACTCTACCTCCATCCAAATGGATAATTTAAGCAAACTTTCCACAACGTTTGGCAAAGTGATCACTGCAGAATTTACTGATCCATTTCACAACGATTTTATTGCAAAAGTGGTTGACGATGAGGGCTTTCCAAAGGAGACACCATATTGGAATGCAACTTGCTATTTTTTTAGGCCAGCAAACGCAAAGTGATACTAATTGGATTCCATAGTAAAACTAGACCGGCTCCTGCACCTGGTAAATTGATATATCAATTGTTGACACATAAAAGGCTGACATGAGCATTATTACACTGGAAGGGTGCACCTGTCAGTTCCAGCTTAGTTTGTGCTTTCCAATCTGTGGAGGGGAGAAACGGAGCCAAAATTGTCATTATCAATGAACCTAGCTGCAGTGTTTAACAAAATCTAATTGAACAACTGAGGAATGGAAATTATATCCATTATTTTTGCTTGAGGCATACAAATTAGGCATTCCTGCTGTGAAACAGACCAATTCAATATTTCATTGGAAAAGCAAAACTGTTCCTCCACCAAGTTTCCAATTGCTCAATTTCAAAGTAAATCGTCCTCAACCATAATTATCTGGCGATTTATTTGAAGATATTTCAACAAAGATCAGCTGGTGAGATACCTCATCTTATTTACATTGGGACCCGAGGGAAATAGATTATAGAGAAAGGTTTCTGGGTAATGTTGGCCAAGTCACAAGTGTTTGTTGTTCCTGCTTATTGCAAAAGCAGTGGGAATCCTCTCCATCCCACAGTACAGGACGTATGACTTTGTTTTTCTAACATTGCAGACTATTAAAGCAATGCTCTGACTCCTGTATGAGGATGGCTTCAGGCATCAACTCAGTCTCTCCACGTAGGATTTAAACCTGCAGTCTGTTAACCTGAGAGACATATTGCTTCCGCCACCAGATTGAGTACCCTCAAAAAAAAATTTGATTAATTTCCAAATTCTCCACGATTTGGTCGCACTTCATGCAATGCTTCAAGTTGCATAATTTATCAGAGGAATAACAGCTGGTTAATTGTTGCAGGCAAAGTATAAAACCTACTAATAATTTCTGCTTTTGCAGCCTCGCATAGCAAACCTCTTCACAGCATATCATTACAGGATAATAAGGCCTTGATTATGTGAGTAGAAAACCCCAACATGGGTGCAAAACAATTTAAAACAATTACTGTCAGCTCAAAATTTACTGACAGTTTGGTTGCATGCTGTTTGTTTTCATTGCTTTATATGACACGCACTTTGATTACCCACCCTCGGTACACATCTCTCATCTGTCATAAAAATTAAATTTCCGAGCACTACATTTATATAAGGATGGATATTCACGGTGCTGCGACCAATTAGCTGCGATCGCTGCGGGCCATCCCGTAACATTAGGCTCAAAAGATGCACAAATCAGGAAATAGATAAACTTTGGCCACAAAATTTGGATAGGGTTCGAAAACAGGCGACGGGATCACAGTAAGCAATTACTCTGCACCTGCTGCTTCTGTTGCACACTTCCACTCCATCTGATGAAGGAGCAGCGCTCCGAAAGCTTATGGTATTTACTACCAAATAAACCTGTTGGACTTTAACCTGGTGTTGTGAGACTTCTTACTGGCTTCTGTTGCATGCAGCATGCCAACGTTTGTGCTGTCTGCTCATTTAAATAATTGTTGCATGTTGCCAGTGCTTAATGCTCCGCTAAGATGCTGCAGTCCTGAGCAGGGGGGCCGCAAAATCACGTGAAGTTAGAACCATTTAATGTTACTTCGCACTACTTGAAGCCAGCCTGCACCTCAAAGTGGGGATACATCATGGCTGTAGCAGGTGCCCAAGATCATTATGAAGTGATGTTGCGATGGCGCTTGATGGCACAACACAGCCAAGCGCGGACAACACGAACGTCTCAAGCTGCGCTGCAGGCCTCGGTCAAGGAGTTGCAGAGGAGAGATTTGGGCTTGTAGTCTCCCCTCCCGCCTGTGGCAGGGTTTATGGAGGGGGAGCTGGGGAGTGTGGGGAATACGCCAGGATGAAAACAATCATTTTCCCCGAGTCCAGGAAATGACAGTGGGAACTTATGGCGGATTAATAGAAGGTCACCTTTTCTGCTGAATTTGTCAGGAACTCAATTTGCATCTCATACATGTTAATTAAAACACCAAAAAACCATGATTGTCATCACCGTCCACCCCGCCCCAGAATTGCCAGCAGGAACTCAGGCCAGTCCAATTCATGACCAGGAAAAACAGCTGTGCAATGGAGAGAGTTTAGAGAACTTACACAAAAAAGTGCGGCATAGAGTACCAGAGGACCACATGACCCCATGGTCATGTATGGCTCAGGAGATGACGGGTGGTGGGGTGGGGACAGGGGGGGTGTGGATGGGTTTGGAGGCAGATTGTGAAAGGAGCACACTGGGAAGGGGGTGTTAGAAGGCAAGGCAGTGTGACCAGGAAGGGTTTGACGGGGAGATGTGATTGGGAAGCCTTGTGGGGGACAGATGCAAGGAGTTGTTCAGAAAGAGGGGTTAGTTCTGTCAATGCTGGAATCTTGAGAGGCAAACTGGGGGTACCGGTGTAAGAGATACTGTGACCATGAAAGGCAACAGTGGGATGTAGCAAGTGGGAAGGTGATGGCTCGTATTTGGTGACAGTAGTTCTCATCGGAGTGTGGGTCATTGATGGGGATATGAATTTTAACACGCAACTGGGGAGTGAGCAGGTTCATGGTGGGCATAGGAATTTTGACAGATGTGGGCTCAGCAGGGAGGGAAAGCATTTGAAGGGTAACTATAAAGGGCTCTAGGGAGATGGGGGGGGTGGTTCAAGGGTGACCGATGGGAGGGAAAGGTAACACGCTGGGGCTGAATGGGGATGGGGGTAGGGGATGGGTTATAGGAGAAGGGTAAAAGGGTTTGCACACTGCTTGGAAGGTTAGGTGTACCATCCTGAGGCACAGGTAGATCAGCACTTCGGCACTCTCAATGCCCAATGAAAAACCCTCTAGGTGGGAGGATAGTCAATGGGTCGGCAGAGCTAAAGGTCAGCCCACTGGACAGCTGAAGGAGAACTCTGATAATATATTCTGACGAGGCAAAGGTCTCCCTATCAGGTCCAGAGGGCAGTGGATGGAAGGGGAATAATGTGAATGAAAGGCCTCTTGTATGTGGCCTTGGCAAAGAACGATGCCTCCATGTGCAGGACATAGCCTTGGTCCCATCCAAGAAGTGAGCGGAATGCACACATTCAATTATTCAAGTTGCAGCAAGAAAAATCCAGGAGACCTTCATGAAGTGAAATTATACATTTATTTACAAAGATGCTAAAACTATATGAAGATACAAACAAGGAACAGAAATGGGTCACTTAATCCCTTGAGCCTGCTCTACCATTTAATAAGATTATGGCTGATCTGATAGTAATCTCAGCACCCGGTCTACCCCCAATAACCTATCTACAGTGATTGTATACTCATGGCATCAGTGTTAATATTTTTTTATTTTCCTTGTCTAGGTACTTTCCCATCATCGGCAGCAGAGGTGGAGGCGGCCTGCTGACCTTGTCAGAGGTGACTTTGGCAGGTATGGTATTGTGGCCTCTTTAATGGGGCAACTCTTTGAGGGCCACGTGATACGTCCTCCCACCATGATTATTCCATTAGACTTCTTGCTGTTGCCACCAGACTGCGGTAACCGTTGCCTAGATGGTGCAGTCTGAAGCTGGGTTTCCTGGGGCCAGAAATACTTTGGATTATTATACAAAGTTGTCTGAAGTCTACCACATTGAAAGTAGGCAGCCTTCCACCAGCCATACTGCAGTCCATAGGGAAGCAAAATGCAGCATCACAACGACAGGCTGAAGAACATGGAAGGCAGGCATTAAAGGAATACATAAGAGTTATTGGTTGATGTTTCATTTTGTTTGCAATATGACATTGTTTCATTTATTAATTTGCTTTGGAATGTCTATTTTATGGCGATTTTTATTTTTGCATTGTGGCCACAAGGTGACCATGATGCTCAATGATAGGAAAGGCAAAGTCTGGGACTCTTGCTGAATGGGGAATTGTGGTTGTGCTTCCTCGTAATGCAGTCAGGTGCATTAGATATGGACAGCTCGGGCAGAAAGGGGGCTGAGTTGTTTGCCTCTTCCTTTTTACTCCTCCTCTACAAACTCCTTTTCCTCCATCTCCTCTATGAACTCCTACTTCACCCTCAGCTGGTCATCCTCTAGCTGGTGGCCAGGACCATGCCTTCATGACAGTGAGGTTGTGCAGCATGCATCAGACCATCATGAATTTTGACACCTGCTTTAATGAGCATTGCAGGGCTTCTCCATAGCTGTCCAAGTGGTAGAAATGCCATTTGGGGTCTGCTCCAGCATATCCGTATGGGTTCCTGACTGGAGACATGGAAACAAAGGAGAGCCCTGTTGCCTGGTGGCCACATTCTGTCTTAATTGCCCACAGTGGACTGGCAGAGAATGAAGCATCGTTACTGTTGCCAGGATAATGGGCTTTGGCCGGCTTGATGCATTGCATATGGTCGCACAGCAGCTGAACATTGAGGGAATGGAATCCTATTTGGTTATCTCTCAGGGTTGACATACAGTGCCAGTAAAGTGATATTCATACACTCAATAGGAAGACTGCAATCCTTGCAAAGCTGCATGCTTACTCTCCTTGCTGCTTTGTGGCAAGTAAACCTTATTGGAATAGACCGCTTCAGTGACCTTGCCACAGTGAATGGCAAACTGGGAGATGTTGTGAATATTGTCTGCTCCAATCTGGAAGGAGTCATATATTCATGATCATGGTCAGCCTCACAGATACTGATGTTGCATTTCTTTTCCCGCACTGAAGTTGCAGTTGTGGCTGCAGTACACGGCAGATTTCAGTGAGGACATCCTTAATTAAATGCAGATATCTGGCGCACTGTTCCTAAGGCTCATGTTGGAAAATTGCTCCATCCACACCCTCAGCATATGTGGCCTCCTGTTAACAAGCTTTCTCCTCTCCTCCTCTTCCCTATTCCAGCAGCTTCTCCCTCTGCACATTTTCTCTGTCAAACTGCCGTGCAAGGGGAATGCATTCCTTCGCATTCATGTCTGGGAATAAGAATCTTTGAAGTCAGGCAAAGTCCTTCAGCATATGCCACATCTACTCCCTGTAGATTTAGCTCTCATAAACAAGTACAAGAACCATTAACCATAATTACAGTAACAGCCCACTCAAATCAATTAGTACCTAACTTGAAAATAGCGCTGTTGGTGTAGTATACAGATCTGGCACATAAAGGGTTAACCTGGGACAGAGTACAGTACTGCCTACACAGTGATGTAAGGGAATAAATGACCCACACCTAGGAGTCAGTGTGGTATTGGACAGAACAGTGTATAGAAACAAGCATGGGGACAGCTCCTAGCTTGGACCTGAATTGCATCTATGAATATAGTTTATAATAATTAATACATATTTTCCATTGAACTATCTAAGACTATGGATACCTCAACAAGAGCTACTGCACTGCAACCAGCACCTTACAACACGGTGGCAGTGAATGGAACAACTGAAAACCTCATAGAGGCCGCAGAAGAATGTCACAATCCTGGGAAACCGAAGAAAGAAATCAAAGAAGCATTCTTACCTGAAGAAAAGCTCAAGAGGTGAAGGCAGAGAATGAAATTGCCAGAGAAGAGTTCTAAACAAAGGCTTGAAAGCTGAAGGCAGAAATTGTGCTCCTCACTGCTGCACACACTCCATTGAATCTCTCAAAGTCCAACTTCAATACCCAGGGGGTGATTTTACCATTTGGGTGGACTTGAAACGAGGAGAGTTTCAGATCCGTCATTTGGGTGTGTTTTCATGCCCCTCGCCATACACACTCTGCCTGCAAAATTCTGAGTGAGCCTGTTGCTCGCTGCAGAAGCCTGTGAGCGAGGCTGAATGAGCCCGAACGCCTGCAGAGGGAAATAGTGCGTATTAGCAGTAGTAGGGGTCTGACAGAGAAGAGAGATCTGTCAGGCCCCTGCTAGTGCAGGCTACCTGAAGCAGCTACCCACTACCCTGCAATCGCGGGGGTCCACGGCCAACCTGCCAACCCCCTGCTGCTCAGACTGATCGCGGACCCCCCCTGCCCCACTGATTGCTGACCTCCTCACTGATCGCTCCTGAGTGGCAGCGGGTCCCTCCCCCCATTAGCCCCACCCCTGGCACTGCCCGGTGGGTATTGCACAGGTGCCAGACTGGCATTGCACAGGTGCCAGGGAGGCCAAGTCGATTGCTCCCTGTTCATGGGGAGCATGTCTATTCCTCACTGGCGCGAACCTCTCCCGGCGAAATCATAAAGGGGGCGGGCCCGGACGATTGAGCGCCAGGCTCACCAGGCAGATGTTAAGCAGCATTTAAATAAATTTAAATACATTAACCTGCCTCTTGCTGATTTGCAGTGAGAGGCTGACTGCGCCAGAAAAGAGACACTCATAAAGTGGTTCTGGTTGCGAAAACCGGCGCCAATCGCGCAATTCGCTTTACGTCCCACTTTACCACCCCGTTGCGCCCGAAAACGGGTGCAATGCGATGGTAAAATCGCCTCCCCAGAGTATGCAGCTCTGGCAAGTGTGGGAAAACCCTTTGTGAAGAAGTGTACAGCGGCATCATCTTGGATTTTTGAAAGACTCTTAAAGTTGAACCTGCAATTTAATTTTTTTCTATATGGATCCGAAATCCACTAATTCAGATCAATTTGGACTTATCCAAGGCCGTGATCAATCACAACATTGGAGCCTCAGGATAAAGAGATTCCTTAGATGCATGTCAGGTCTGAATAAAAAGACTGAAGCTGAACAAGTCAACGCATTGCTTTATTCAGTAGTTTCAACAGTTGAGGATATAATAGCTAGACAAGGAATCAACAAATCTTCTGTAAAATTTGATAAAGTTTTAAAATTATTTGACACTTATTTTAAGTTCAGAAGTAACAAAATTATTGAAAGGGCTAAATTTAATAAACGTGTCCAGCAGCCAGGAGAACTCATCGACTCTTTCATTATTGAGCTGTACAGAATGGCTGAAGGCATTGATGACAGAATTATTCTAGCTCTGACTAGTTCAAACAGTGGTGGATGACGCACTCTCAGACATGCTTCAAGCAAAGGAAGTAATCCTGGAGAAAGCCATCTAGACTGTCAATAAATCTGAAATTCGTTTGCAGTACAGGTTCATATGAAGAGGACAGAGCGAATTGTGATCCAAAGTAAACCGCACTAACCAGCTGGTGCAACAGCACAGAGACGCTCCAGGTGAAATGAAGCAATCCCTACCTGACCAGTAGAGCGACTATGCCAGTGCTATGGAGCAAACAGCCCCCACAGACATGATCAATGTATGGCAATTCCAGCCCAATGCTTTCATTGTAACCAAATAGGACATTTGGGAAGCTACGCAGAGCCAAAACACCAAAATGCACAGAAGGTCCCAAGACGAGCATAAGGTTGGCGCAGCACAACAAAGGTCACACAACCATACTTCTTGGGATCCTGGATTCTTGTTCTGGAACGCGGGCATCTTGGTTAATAACCTTCTCAAAAAGTTCAAGTTGTACACAGGTCCCAGTGTTATAGTATTATTGGACAAAGAGCTGTTGCTCAGACCTCTAGCTACGGACAACAAACACCCAGAAGAATCTGACTTCCAGTCAGAGGCATAATTCTGGAGCCATTAAGTTGTGGCGGCAAACAAATCTTTGAGCTGATGTACGTCATCGATAACCAGATTTTCTCTCTCTTGAGCAGAGATGCCTGAATCTCCTCAAAGTGGCAGAAGATGTCAAAACAACCACTTTCATAAGTTATACAGAACTACAAATTCCTGAGAGCAGCAACAAGAAAGATTTTCTTGACTGGTACGTCAGCTCTGAATTGTCTTCTGTCTTTGCAGGACAGGTTTGTTCACTTTCATTACAGGTGCCAGAAGGCGCTCATTGGTCATATGGTTACTAAGACACCTCGAGTAGATGACAGTCAAGAGATGAACCAGCAATGAGAAGAGCCTCAATGTTGCTCTGACACCAGCTGGAGAGATAAACTCTTGTACCACAGAATAAACATGGCAATCCCCAGCCAGCATTAGAGTGGCACAAACAATGCTAGAAAGGAGTAGCAGCCATCCATTGAT
The DNA here is from genome assembly GCF_964213995.1 of Mustelus asterias. Lineage (NCBI taxonomy): Eukaryota > Metazoa > Chordata > Chondrichthyes > Carcharhiniformes > Triakidae > Mustelus > Mustelus asterias. Next base: position 120,553,618 of record NC_135804.1, on the reverse strand, counting down.
GACAGCACACCATGCAGCAGAGTGAGCTTAGCCTCACAACAGGAGGAGCTATCTCCCATCCCAGTGTATGTCACAGTGAGTTGCATGAACGAAGAAGAGAAAGAAAAATACTCTCGATACTTTCGCCCCTTAAAGAGTGGGATAAAAGATCCATCATTTATCACAATAATTGGGGAGGTGACAAAGAGTGATTTAATGTCAAAGAATAGAAAAAAATGAATGAAAATACACCAGATGCCAGAACAACTTCCAATTCAACAATTTTTACCTGTAGCGACAGAGCCTACCATGCCTGACAGTAATGAGAACGGGGCAGCACAGTTGTTAGCACTGCTGCCTCACAGCGCCAGGGACCTGGGTTTGACTCCAACCTTGGGTGACTGTCTATGTGAAGTTTGTACGTTATGCCTGTATCTGCATCCATTTCCTCCGGGTGCTCCGGTTTCCACCCATAGTCCAAAGATGTGCACGTTCGGTGGATTGGCCATGCAAAATTGCCCCTTAATGTCACAAAATGTGTAGGTTAGGGAGATTAGCCATGTGGGGTTATGGGGATAGGGTAGGAGAGAAGGCCTGGGTATGGTACTCTGTCAGAGATAGCCGATGCAGGACCGAATAGCATCCTTCTGCACTGTAGGGATTCTATGGTTTTATTCTAAGATAGTGAGTGGTGCAGTATAAGTATCTGGCACATACAGAATTAAAGTAGGACTGAGTACAGTACCACTGCGATATCACCCATGAGGAATCACTGATAGATTTCCCTGTGGGACTCAATTAATATGAGTTCCCTGGTAACAGGCAGTGGCTTGCCCAGCTGGAACTCATTACCTGAGCCTTTTATAAGGCAGGCCCAGGACTGGGCCTGCTGAACAGTAGTCCAAGGCAGAGACTAGTGTGTGTACACCACAGCAGTGGTTTTACTTTGCATTCTGTAATAAACTATGTTCCTTTCCAGCTGGGCTTCCTGAGTCATTGCAACCACCAACACTGTGATGGAAGAGAACACATGATCTGTACCGAGAGGTCAGCGTAGAGTTGGACAGAGCTGTATGTGGAATCAAGCAGAGAGTAGGCAATAGCTTGAAGCTTTACAGTACCTATGTATATAGTTTCTAGTAGTAGTAGTTTCTAGTAGTTAGTAAATACTGTTGAACTACTAAGACTACAAATAGTTTAATGGAGTCATATATGTTCAACAGCATAAAGCAATCAGGGGAGGGGGAGGGATTGGGGGGATCTTTTTTGCTGCTTAATTCATAATCAGCTGTTTGAGAATAAGCGAGGCCATTAACCGGAGTGTTGAACTCCAAAATGGCAGCATTGTGTCAAATCAGCATTATGCATTGATTGACATCAAGTTTTGCTCACACTTTATCTCTGCACACTTCCTGGGAATGCCCGTTGTTAATGACATACCTAAACTGACATTTACTGATGCTTACACCAGAACTGTGCTTGTACACAGCAAACACTAGGGCGGCATGGTGGCACAATGTTTAGCTTTGTCTCACAGCGCCAGGGACCCGGGTTTGATTCCCGGCTTGGGTCACTGTCTGTGTGGAGTTTGCACGTTCTCCTGTGCCTGTGTGGGTTTCCTCCGGATGCTCCGGTTTCCTCCCATGGTCTGAAAGATGTGCTGGTTAGGTGCATCGACCCGAACAGGTGCCGGAGTGTGGCGACGAGGAGAATTTCACAGTAACTTCATTGCAATGTTAATGTAAGCCTTACTTATGACGAATAAATAAAATTTTGGATGCACAACAGCACCCATAACTCCAGAACAATGACAACTAAGGGGTCAGAATTTGTGGTCTTTGTTCTTTGACAGAGTATTTGATCTTTCTGTATAAATTCTGTAGCTGCATAAATTCTGAAGCAAAATGCACATTTGCACATGATAGCATTTGAGAAAACCTGTTGAAAATTTTAATATAGGTCTGAATTGTTATAAAGTCAGCATGTTACCAAAAATGTTGCAAAGGTATTTATACGTTCTGCATATCTCCCACAGATGTCAACTGTACTTTAACTGTCGTGCTCTATGATGGTATTAGTTTTTCACTTTTCTGAATAGGAGGTATAAATTCTGCTGAAATTTCCTTTATAGCCATTTATTTATTTGTCTGCTCACACTACTCTGAGCTTATCAGTCCACTCAGTCCAGGATGTCATGAGCGCAATGGAAAAAATACAGTAACACGATTCCTTAGTAAAAAGTATCAGTCTGTTAAATGTAGAAACATAGAATGATAGAACACACAAGGAGGCCATCATACCTTGAGGGCTCTTTGAATGAACTATCCAATTAGTACCATTCTTCTGTTGTTTCCACAAACCACGCAATTCTTTCCCCTTCAGTATTTATCAAATTGAAAGTTATGATTGAATTCCTTTCTACTACCCATTCAAGCTAGGACATAGCAACTTGTTGCAAAAACAATCTCCTCATATCTCCCATTCTGGGTGATTTTGTCCGCGTTTTTATGTTTCGGCCCTTTTGTTATTGTCATCCCTGTGAGTGGAAATAATTTCTTCCTGTTGACTCTATCAAATACACCCTAAGAATTTTGAATGCTGCTATTAAGCATCCCTGTCACCTTCTCAATCTCAGCATTTCTGGTCAGGTCACATAACAGCAGCAGGAATTTCCACAGACACTCAGCCAGAGACTGGAAATTCCCACTCAAGGTCAATGGGCCTTTAAATTTTTCATCTTGTCCGAGAGACTGGAAAATTTACCCCCATAAGTCCCTTATTTCCTGTATCATTCTGGTAAATCTCCTTGGCCTCTGCCCAAGGCTTAACATCCTCCCTAAAATGTGGTGACCAAAACAGTACACAAAACTGCAACTAACTCAAGGCAAGTGATTCGTAAAAGTTTATCCTAACTTGCTTGCTAAATTTTGTACTTAAAAAAAATAATTAATTTATGGGATGTGGACATTGGCCAGCAATTATTACCCAACCTGAGTTGCCCTTGAGAAGATGGTGATGAGCTGCCTTCTTGAAGCACTGCAGTCCCTGAGGTGAAGGTACGTCGGCATCTCCACATCGTGAAGGTATACCCACAGAGGGAATTCCATGATTTTGACTCAGTGACAGTGAAGGAACGGTGACATATTTCCAAGTCAGGATTGTGAATGATTTGGCGGGGAACCTCCAGATCGTGGTGTTCCCGGGTATCTGCTGCTCTTTTCCTTAATGTTAGTAGTCACAGCTTTGGAAGGTGCTGCCAAAGGAAACTTGATGAGTTCTTGCAGTGCATCTTGTGGATGGTACGTACGGCTGCAACTGTTTGTCAGTGATAGAGGGATTGAATGTTTGTAGAAGGGATAGGAATCCAACAAACTGCTTTGTCCTCATCCAGGTTAAGTGGAGAATATTCCATTATACTCCAGGCATGTGCCTTGCAAATGGTGGACAGACTTTGGAGAGTCAGAAGGTGAATTACCCAGCACAAGTTTCTTAGCCTTTGACCTGCTCTGGTAGCCACAGTATTTATATGGCTTGCCCAATTCAGTTCCTGGTCAATGGTAACCCCTAAGATGTTGATAGTGTGAGATCCAGCAATGATAATGCTATTGAATGTCAATGGGCAATGGTTAGATCATCTCTTGTTGGAGATGGTCATTGCCTGTCACTTGTGTAGCATGAATGTTACTTGCCATTTGTCAGCCAAAGGCTCGATAATGTTCAGGTCTTGTTGCATATGGACATGGACTATTTCAGTATCTGAAGAGTCATGAATGACACTGAACATTGTGTAATCATCAGCGAACATCACCACTTCTGACCTTATGATGGAAGGAAGGCCATTGAGAAGCAGTTGAAGATGATTGGGTCTGGGACACTACCCTGAGGAACTCCTGCAGTTATATCCTGGAGCTGAGATGATTGACCTCCATTCAACACAACCATCTTCCTTTGTGCCAGGTATGACTCCAACCAGTGAAAGGTTTTCCCCCTAATTCCCATTGACTCCAATTTTGCTCGGGCTTCTTGATGCCACAGTTGGTTAAATGCTGCCTTAATGTCAAGGGCATTCACTATCACCTCACCTCCATTTATAAGGCCATCAACATCACATGCTTTTTTAACAGCATCCGCAACTTGTCCTCCCACCTTCAATACTTATATTCGCTCCCAGATATTTGTGCACCACTTTAAAATTGTACCATTTGGGTTATATTGCATCTCCTCATTCTTCCAATCAAAATTCAGCTCCATAAACTTGACAGTGTTAAATTATGCCTGCTCTAAATCTGCCTACTTCACGAGTTATTTATAATGCCTTGAAGCTTGCTGCTATTGTCCTTACAGTTTATTATGTCTATCGTCTGAAAAAATGAAATTATGCTCTGCATACCCTGTATATTAATAGGTCATTAATATATAACAAAAAGAACAGTGATTCTATTCCCAAACTTGGACGACAGTACTTATCTTATACTCCACCACCCCCCTCCCATTCTGAAAAATAACTGTTCATCACTATCTCTGCTTTCTCTCTGTTTGCCAAGTTTGTACCTCACTGCCATTGTTATTTAATCCCATGGGCATCAGTTTTTCTAACAGGACTATTATTGCTTTATCAAACATTGTTTGTAAGTCCATTGACACAGCATCATCTCAAATAACTTCATCAATCATTTCAACTTCGTGGAAGAATCCAAGTTAATTGACCATGATTTGCCTTGAACAAATAGATGTAATCAGAGTTTTCTTTCAATGAATTGCAAATCATTGATGGACAGATTTTCTTAACATTATGAGTTGTCAAAGTTATCCAGGCAATTCAGTGTAAAATTATAAATCAATACAGCACAAACAGATGCTGAGAATTATTTATACTAGTAATCAGAGTCCAGTATTATTATTGTGAGTGGGATTATTTTAGGATTGAACCCATTGATAGCTGACAAGTTAACAATTGACAGTCAGTTTACTGAACAGATTATTGTCCCGATACTTGTGGTGAGCAGTATTTCAGAGTTACATCTTTCTGAGAGTTGTATGTGAGTCAATCCTTTTCCATCAGGTATTAGCACTTGGAGAGTCAGGTTGATAATGTCCCCTTTCAGCAGTGGAGTTAACCAATCCACTTGGGTCTTCAATTTTAACTGAACCAACATTATGCATCACCAACAATGTTTCTTTCTCTTATACTGGCATTTGTAAAGAACAGTCACATAGAGCTCAATTTCAAAGGTGAGCTGAGAGTTACTATCCTTGGCTTTAGGGCAGCATCTGTCCAAGCATGGCATCCAGGAGCTATATGTTACGGTCCCAACTGATGTCACTACTGGGCAAGTCAGATCCTAGGCTGGAACCTGGCTTTATAGATCCTAACTCTTTTTTGTTCAGATACGTGAATGGACAGAGTTACGGGACTGCCTACAAACTTTTATCAAAAGAATAAAACATTTAGTAAACAAGAAAAGATTAACTATAATACACTACTCCTTCACTCCAACTATACCATTACAGATAGATACAGATGTGTCAGGGTAACACAAATTTTTAAAAATATCTTATACTATAATGATCACAGCAAGTACACAGTCCATTTAAACAATAAGTGAAATATGATCAGGCACAGCACAATCCAAAACCAAGTAACAAATGCCACTCAATGCAACTTCTGCGGATTTCTCATCAATTCTCCAGAAGCTTGTCATGTTCTCAACCAGCTGGTCTGACTGGAACTCTGACATCCACACAAGGGTTTCCAAACTCTGTTCCCGAAGACAGAATCTTGGAATCTCCTTTCAAACAATGCTTTCTCTTGGATAGATTCACCAAGGATCCATATCAAGTATTTCAACCTTCTCCTTTCTGTATTCCACTGCCCTGGATTGCCACGCGCATTCAAGCTTCCACACAATCTCCCAGGTACTCACCCACAACAACAGAACACCACTGCTTGGAAGGCTGTATTATTGTCTTACCAAACTTTTGATCACTTTGGATATTTGGTGTGTCACCGAGCCGACTTTAAATCTGATTCCTGCAGCTGTGTCATTAATTCAGTGCCCTTTCTCTGCTTTTGTTTTGATTTCCACTGACTACGATGTTGTTCAACTTCCTGTTCTTCATTCTTTGGACTTGGTTGTCTTACTGAGACATTCTTTTGTTCCCACTCACTGGATTCTGGGACTTTTTTTGATTTTTTTTTTGGGAAATCTGCTCTCTATAGTTCCCTTTTCTCATGTCCAGCTGCTCCTGGCACTAGCTTACCACTAACTCAAAAGTTCTTGCTGCCCCAGTGTGGCCCCTGGTTGCTGAGCAACAAGCTAGTTTCTCTTTAAACCCTATTTCTTTAACATCAGAAACCTGAATTGCAATGTAGACAAATGAACTTAACTGAAGTTATACACCCTTTTCAATACAGAAAGACGAAATTAACTTACTAAAGGCTAATTGTTAAAACCCCATTGCTAATACCCACAAGTACAAATATAAATTACTTTACCTACCTCTATTTCCTGACATATAATAAAATTAATCTCAATGGGAATTGGAAGAAAACATTCCACTGGCTTGAGTCACACTGGAGCCCCAAGGATGTACTTGTTGGAGGACAATCACCTCAGCTAAAAGGAATTCCTCAGGGTATTGTCTTAGAGTAATCTTCAGCTGCTACAAGACTGTTATCCATTGTAATTTCAGAAATGTGGATGTTTGTTAATGTTTGAATGGTGGTCAGTTCCACTCACATTTCCTAAAAAATTTAAGCAGCATGATATGGACAACCATCAGTCTTGAGCTGATAAGTGGCAGGTAGCATTTGTGCCACATAATTAAAATAAAGTAAAAAGTAAAGTTTATTTATTAGTCACAAGTAGATTTACATTTACTGTGAAAATCCCCTAATCGCCACACTCCAGCGCCTGTTTGGACACACTAAGGGGGAATTTAACATGGCCAATGTACCTACCAGCACAGCTTTAGGACTGTGGGAGGAAACCGGAGCACCGGTTGATTGATCCACTGGAGCAAGCTGAGAGGGGTGATTGAAAAGCAGCAGTGCTGGTAAGAGATTAATTGGATTAATTGAATTGTTTATTTATTTAATTAGTCAGCTAGTGTGTGTATTTTTTTGGCCTTTACTTTAACAGCAGTTTTTCAAGTTTAAAGTGAAAACTAGAAGTGGGCAGCAAAGGAGTCTGGGAAGGGTTTTTATTTTAACTTTAAAAGTCAGTTACCTGGGAGGTTCCCCCTCATTGATCCACTGGAGCAAGCTGAGAGGGGTGATTGAAAAGCAGCAGTGCTGGTAAGAGATTAATTGGATTAATTGAATTGTTTATTTATTTAATTAGTCAGCTAGTGTGTGTATTTTTTTGGCCTTTACTTTAACAGCAGTTTTTCAAGTTTAAAGTGAAAACTAGAAGTGGGCAGCAAAGGAGTCTGGGAAGGGTTTTTATTTTAACTTTAAAAGTCAGTTACCTGGGAGGTTCCCCCTCATTGATCCACTGGAGCAAGCTGAGAGGGGTGATTGAAAAGCAGCAGTGCTGGTAAGAGATTAATTGGATTAATTGAATTGTTTATTTATTTAATTAGTCAGCTAGTGTGTGTATTTTTTTGGCCTTTACTTTAACAGCAGTTTTTCAAGTTTAAAGTGAAAACTAGAAGTGGGCAGCAAAGGGGTCTGGGAAGGGTTTTTATTTTAACTTTAAAAGTCAGTTACCTGGGAGGTTCCCCCTCATTGATCCACTGGAGCAAGCTGAGAGGGGTGATTGAAAAGCAGCAGTGCTGGTAAGAGATTAATTGGATTAATTGAATTGTTTATTTATTTAATTAGTCAGCTAGTGTGTGTATTTTTTTGGCCTTTACTTTAACAGCAGTTTTTCAAGTTTAAAGTGAAAACTAGAAGTGGGCAGCAAAGGAGTCTGGGAAGGGTTTTTATTTTAACTTTAAAAGTCAGTTACCTGGGAGGTTCCCCCTCATTGATCCACTGGAGCAAGCTGAGAGGGGTGATTGAAAAGCAGCAGTGCTGGTAAGAGATTAATTGGATTAATTGAATTGTTTATTTATTTAATTAGTCAGCTAGTGTGTGTATTTTTTTGGCCTTTACTTTAACAGCAGTTTTTCAAGTTTAAAGTGAAAACTAGAAGTGGGCAGCAAAGGAGTCTGGGAAGGGTTTTTATTTTAACTTTAAAAGTCAGTTACCTGGGAGGTTCCTCCTCATTGATCCACTGGAGCAAGCTGAGAGGGGTGATTGAAAAGCAGCAGTGCTGGTAAGAGATTAATTGGATTAATTGAATTGTTTATTTATTTAATTAGTCAGCTAGTGTGTGTATTTTTTTGGCCTTTACTTTAACAGCAGTTTTTCAAGTTTAAAGTGAAAACTAGAAGTGGGCAGCAAAGGAGTCTGGGAAGGGTTTTTATTTTAACTTTAAAAGTCAGTTACCTGGGAGGTTCCCCCTCATTGATCCACTGGAGCAAGCTGAGAGGGGTGATTGAAAAGCAGCAGTGCTGGTAAGAGATTAATTGGATTAATTGAATTGTTTATTTATTTAATTAGTCAGCTAGTGTGTGTATTTTTTTGGCCTTTACTTTAACAGCAGTTTTTCAAGTTTAAAGTGAAAACTAGAAGTGGGCAGCAAAGGAGTCTGGGAAGGGTTTTTATTTTAACTTTAAAAGTCAGTTACCTGGGAGGTTCCCCCTCATTGATCCACTGGAGCAAGCTGAGAGGGGTGATTGAAAAGCAGCAGTGCTGGTAAGAGATTAATTGGATTAATTGAATTGTTTATTTATTTAATTAGTCAGCTAGTGTGTGTATTTTTTTGGCCTTTACTTTAACAGCAGTTTTTCAAGTTTAAAGTGAAAACTAGAAGTGGGCAGCAAAGGGGTCTGGGAAGGGTTTTTATTTTAACTTTAAAAGTCAGTTACCTGGGAGGTTCCCCCTCATTGATCCACTGGAGCAAGCTGAGAGGGGTGATTGAAAAGCAGCAGTGCTGGTAAGAGATTAATTGGATTAATTGAATTGTTTATTTATTTAATTAGTCAGCTAGTGTGTGTATTTTTTTGGCCTTTACTTTAACAGCAGTTTTTCAAGTTTAAAGTGAAAACTAGAAGTGGGCAGCAAAGGAGTCTGGGAAGGGTTTTTATTTTAACTTTAAAAGTCAGTTACCTGGGAGGTTCCCCCTCATTGATCCACTGGAGCAAGCTGAGAGGGGTGATTGAAAAGCAGCAGTGCTGGTAAGAGATTAATTGGATTAATTGAATTGTTTATTTATTTAATTAGTCAGCTAGTGTGTGTATTTTTTTGGCCTTTACTTTAACAGCAGTTTTTCAAGTTTAAAGTGAAAACTAGAAGTGGGCAGCAAAGGAGTCTGGGAAGGGTTTTTATTTTAACTTTAAAAGTCAGTTACCTGGGAGGTTCCTCCTCATTGATCCACTGGAGCAAGCTGAGAGGGGTGATTGAAAAGCAGCAGTGCTGGTAAGAGATTAATTGGATTAATTGAATTGTTTATTTATTTAATTAGTCAGCTAGTGTGTGTATTTTTTTGGCCTTTACTTTAACAGCAGTTTTTCAAGTTTAAAGTGAAAACTAGAAGTGGGCAGCAAAGGAGTCTGGGAAGGGTTTTTATTTTAACTTTAAAAGTCAGTTACCTGGGAGGTTCCCCCTCATTGATCCACTGGAGCAAGCTGAGAGGGGTGATTGAAAAGCAGCAGTGCTGGTAAGAGATTAATTGGATTAATTGAATTGTTTATTTATTTAATTAGTCAGCTAGTGTGTGTATTTTTTTGGCCTTTACTTTAACAGCAGTTTTTCAAGTTTAAAGTGAAAACTAGAAGTGGGCAGCAAAGGAGTCTGGGAAGGGTTTTTATTTTAACTTTAAAAGTCAGTTACCTGGGAGGTTCCTCCTCATTGATCCACTGGAGCAAGCTGAGAGGGGTGATTGAAAAGCAGCAGTGCTGGTAAGAGATTAATTGGATTAATTGAATTGTTTATTTATTTAATTAGTCAGCTAGTGTGTGTATTTTTTTGGCCTTTACTTTAACAGCAGTTTTTCAAGTTTAAAGTGAAAACTAGAAGTGGGCAGCAAAGGAGTCTGGGAAGGGTTTTTATTTTAACTTTAAAAGTCAGTTACCTGGGAGGTTCCCCCTCATTGATCCACTGGAGCAAGCTGAGAGGGGTGATTGAAAAGCAGCAGTGCTGGTAAGAGATTAATTGGATTAATTGAATTGTTTATTTATTTAATTAGTCAGCTAGTGTGTGTATTTTTTTGGCCTTTACTTTAACAGCAGTTTTTCAAGTTTAAAGTGAAAACTAGAAGTGGGCAGCAAAGGAGTCTGGGAAGGGTTTTTATTTTAACTTTAAAAGTCAGTTACCTGGGAGGTTCCTCCTCATTGATCCACTGGAGCAAGCTGAGAGGGGTGATTGAAAAGCAGCAGTGCTGGTAAGAGATTAATTGGATTAATTGAATTGTTTATTTATTTAATTAGTCAGCTAGTGTGTGTATTTTTTTGGCCTTTACTTTAACAGCAGTTTTTCAAGTTTAAAGTGAAAACTAGAAGTGGGCAGCAAAGGAGTCTGGGAAGGGTTTTTATTTTAACTTTAAAAGTCAGTTACCTGGGAGGTTCCCCCTCATTGATCCACTGGAGCAAGCTGAGAGGGGTGATTGAAAAGCAGCAGTGCTGGTAAGAGATTAATTGGATTAATTGAATTGTTTATTTATTTAATTAGTCAGCTAGTGTGTGTATTTTTTTGGCCTTTACTTTAACAGCAGTTTTTCAAGTTTAAAGTGAAAACTAGAAGTGGGCAGCAAAGGAGTCTGGGAAGGGTTTTTATTTTAACTTTAAAAGTCAGTTACCTGGGTGGTTCCCCCTCAGTAGTAGTTTTTTTTTTCTCTCGGGCCCCTAGCCCTATAAATTGGTGCAGAGGAGATACCCGATCCTCTACACTGGTAGAGGATCCCACCCTTCCATCCTCCTCTAACCTAATTATAAGTGTGGGGAAGTTTTTTTGTTTTCTTTTTTTCTTGCTGGTAATGGCTTCAGGGATGGCAGTTCAGGCAGTATGCTGCATCTCCTGTGGGATGTATGTGGTGAGGAAATCCAGTAGTGTTTCAGGAGATTTTAGTTGTAAGAAGTGCATTAGATTGCAGCTTCTGGAGGAGCGTGTAAAGGAGCTGGAGGGGGAGGTAGAGGAACTCCGCATAATTCGGGAGGCGGAGGTGGAAGTTGATAGGAGTTATAGAGAAATAGTAACTCCTAGAAATGAGGCTTGGGTCAATGCCAGGAGGAGGGGTAAGAAGCAATCGGGAAGACAATCCCCTGGGGCGGTTCCCCTCCATAATAGGTTTTCGGTGCTGGAGGCTACAGTTGAGGAGGAATCAACTGAGCATAGAGAGCAGATCTCTGGGGGTGAGCCGAGTGAGAAAGCTCAGGTGGTTAGGGGCTGTAAAAGACTGGGCCTTGTGATTGGGGACTCCACAATTAAGGGGACAGATAGGAGGGTCGGAACTAAAGGTAGGGACTCAGGGTTGGTGTGTTGCCTACCAGGGGCTGGGGTCCGGGATGTGTCTGACAGGGTATTCAGGACTCTTAGGGGGGAGGGAGATAAACCACAAGTTATTGTACATGTGGGGACACACGACATAGGGAGGATAGGGGAAGGGGATATTAGGCAGGGATTTATGGAGTTGGGGTGGAAACTAAAGGCCAAGACTGACAGAGTGGTTATCTCTGGACTCTTGCCTGTACCACGGGATAGTTTAGAGAGGAATAGGGAGAGGGAAGGTTTGAATTCATGGCTGAGGGGATGGTGCAGGAGGGAGGGGTTCAGGTACTTAAGCAATTGGGGCTCGTACTGGGGAAGGTGTGACCTCTATGAGAAGGATGGTCTACACCTTAATCAGAAGGGGACCAATATCCTGGGGGGTAAATTTGCTAAGGCCATGCAGGGAGGTTTAAACTGATTCGGGGGGGGGGAGGGATCCTGAGTAGTGGGGCTGAAAGTGAGGGATGCATGGATGGGGACTGCAATGCACGGCATTGCAGAGGTGGGGTGGAGCAGGGTTTGAAATGTGTATACTTCAATGCCAGGAGTATTCGCAATAAAGTGGGTGAACTTGCAGCGTGGATCAGTACCTGGGACTTCGATGTTGTGGCTATTTCAGAGACATGGATAGAGCAGGGGCAGGAATGGATGCTGCAGGTCCCGGGGTTCAAATGTTTTAGTCGAAGTAGGGAAGGAGGTAGAAGAGGGGGAGGGGTAGCATTATTGGTCAGAGATTGTATCACAGTGTCAGAGAGGAGGTTTGATGAGGACTTATCTGTTGAGGTAGTATGGGCGGAGATTAGAAATAGGAGAGGAGAGGTCACCCTGTTGGGAGTCTTTTATAGACCTCCTAAAAGTTCTAGAGAGGTTGAGGAAAGGATTGCGGAGTCAATCCTGCTTAGGAGTGAAAGTAATAGGGCAATTGTTATGGGGGATTTTAACTTGACTAATATTGACTGGAATTGTTATAGCTCTAGCTCGTTAGAGGGGTCAGTTTTTGTTCAAAGCGTGCAGGAAGGTTTTTTGACTCAGTATGTAGACAGGCCAACTAGAGGTGAGGCTATATTGGATCTGGTGCTGGGAAATGAGCCAGACCAGGTGCTAGACTTGGAAGTTGGTGTGCATTTTGGTGATAGTGACCACAATTCGGTTACGTTCACCTTAGTGATGGAAAGGGATAGGCATGAACCTCGGGCCAGTGGTTTTAGCTGGGGGAAGGGTAATTATGAGGCTATTAGGAGAGAATTAGGAAACATAGGTTGGACTAGGAGATTACAGGGACTGGGAACGTCCGACATGTGGAGTTTTTTCAAGGAGCAGCTACTGCGAGTCTGTGATAGGTATGTCCCTGTCAGGCAAGGAGGAATTGGTAGGGCTAGGGAACCGTGGTGCACCAAAAAAGTTTCTTTGTTGGTTAAAAAGAAAAAGGAGGCTTATGTTCGGATGAGACGTGAGCACTCGGGTAGTGCACTAGAAAGCTTTAGATTGGCTAAGAGGGAGTTGAAGAGCGAGCTTAGAAGGGCTAAAAGGGGACATGAGAAGACTTTGGCGGATAGGGTTAAAGAGAATCCTAAGGCGTTCTATAGGTATGTCAAGAACAGAAGGTTGGTTAGGGCAAGTTTAGGGCCAGTTATAGATGGCAGAGGGAAGTTATGTGTGGAACCGGAGGAGATTGGTGAAGCATTGAACCAATATTTCTCTTCGGTGTTCACGCAAGGGGACATGAATATAGCTGAGGAGGACACTGGGTTGCAAGGGAGTAGAATAGACAGTATTACAGTTGATAAGGAGGATGTGCAGGATATTCTGGAGGGTCTGAAAATAGATAAATCCCCTGGTCCGGATGGGATTTATCCAAGGATTCTCTGGGAGGCAAGAGAAGTGATTGCAGAGCCTCTGGCTCTGATCTTCAGGTCGTCGTTGGCCTCTGGTATAGTACCAGAAGATTGGAGGTTAGCGAATGTTGTCCCATTGTTTAAGAAGGGGAACAGAGACTTCCCCGGGAATTATAGACCGGTGAGTCTCACTTCTGTTGTCGGCAAGATGTTGGAAAAAATTATAAGGGATAGGATTTATAGTTATTTGGAGAGTAATGAATTGATAGGTGATAGTCAGCATGGTTTTGTGGCAGGTAGGTCGTGCCTTACTAACCTTATTGAGTTTTTTGAGAAAGTGACCAAGGAGGTGGATGGGGGCAAGGCAATGGACGTGGTATATATGGATTTTAGTAAGGCGTTTGATAAGGTTCACCATGGTAGGCTTCTGCAGAAAATGCAGATGTATGGGATTGGGGGTGATCTAGGAAATTGGATCAGGAATTGGCTAGCGGATAGGAAACAGAGGGTGGTGGTTGATAGTAAATATTCATCATGGAGTGCGGTTACAAGTGGTGTACCTCAGGGATCTGTTTTGGGGCCACTGCTGTTTGTAATATTTATTAATGATCTGGATGAGGGTATAGTTGGGTGGATTAGCAAATTTGCTGATGACACCAAAGTCGGTGGTGTGGTAGACAGTGAGGAAGGGTGTCGTAGTTTGCAGGAAGACTTAGACAGGTTGCAAAGTTGGGCCGAGAGGTGGCGGATGGAGTTTAATGCGGAGAAGTGTGAGGTAATTCACTTTGGTAGGAATAACAGATGTGTTGAGTATAGGGCTAACGGGAGGACTTTGAATAGTGTGGAGGAGCAGAGGGATCTAGGTGTATGTGTGCATAGATCCCTGAAAGTTGGGAATCAAGTAGATAAGGTTGTTAAGAAGGCATATGGTGTCTTGGCGTTTATTGGTAGGGGGATTGAATTTAGGAGTCGTAGCGTTATGTTGCAACTGTACACATCTCTGGTGCGGCCGCACTTGGAGTACTGTGTGCAGTTCTGGTCCCCACATTACAGGAAGGATGTGGAGGCTTTGGAGAGGGTGCAGAGGAGGTTTACCAGGATGTTGCCTGGTATGGAGGGGAGATCCTATGAGGAGAGGCTGAGGGATTTGGGATTGTTTTCGCTGGAAAGGCGGCGGCTAAGAGGGGATCTTATTGAAACATATAAGATGATTAGAGGTTTAGATAGGGTGGATAGTGATAGCCTTTTTCCTCTGATGGAGAAATCCAGCACGAGGGGGCATGGCTTTAAATTGAGGGGGGGTAGTTATAGAACCGATGTCAGGGGTAGGTTCTTTACCCAGAGGGTGGTGAGGGATTGGAATGCCCTGCCAGCATCAGTAGTAAATGCGCCTAGTTTGGGGGCGTTTAAGAGATCCGTAGATAGGTTCATGGACGAAAAGAAATTGGTTTAGGTTGGAGGGTCACAGTTTTTTTTTTAACTGGTCGGTGCAACATCGTGGGCCGAAGGGCCTGTTCTGCGCTGTAATGTTCTATGTTCTATGTTCACCGGAGGAAACCCATGCAGACACGGGGAGAACGTGCAAACTGCGCACAGACATTGACCCAAGCCAGGAATCGAACCCAGGTCCCTGGCACTGTGAGCCATTGTGCCACCATGCTGCCCTAATTGTCAGCCAACCACCATCTTTCCAAGAGAAAGTCCTACCCTCCCCTTAACAATTTGTGGTATTGCCATCATTGAATCCCTGGGCCATCAAAATCCTGCAGATTATCATTTATCGCAAACTTAACTGCAATGAATACAATAGCTGCAGAGAAGATCAGAAGCTGGGTATTCTGTTGCAAGTAATTCACCTCCATGAGTCCTCCAAACTGTCCACCACATACAAAGCACAAGTTGTGAGTATGAGAATACTGTTTTGTCTCAATGAGTGCAGCCCAACAACACTAAACAAGCTCAACACCATCCAGAACAAAGCAGCCCACTTGATTAGGACCCATCTATCACCTTAGACATTCACTTCCACCCCCACCATTGCACTGTGACTTCAGTGTGTATGACCTACAATATGCATTTGTTGACTGAGACCCTTGCTCCAGTCAACTAACAAACACAAAACCGTTATTCTTGAAACAAATCACTTCTTTATTAAACAAAATATAAAATCCCAATGCTTATCACTATCATACCCTGCCTGAGACACACAAATGATTCTACCTTCCTTTGTTACCACCACAAATTCCTCAGCATAGGTTTAAACAAATAATACTTATCTAATGGCTTCGACTGAAGTTGGGGAACATCACCACCTACCTGTACTGGCCAGTCATGAATGGGGATTGAATTCAGTCTGCAAGCTGAATGCTTGACGCTTCCTTTGATAGTGGTGCTTCCTGTATGTTATCTTTGACCTGGCTAAGTCTGTGACAATATTTATATCTTTCTTGTGACTGTGTGTCTGCTTGCATTTCTCTGTTCCTGACAGATTACAGTAAGGAGTCTAACAACACCAGGTTAAAGTCCAACAGGTTTATTTGGTAGCAAACGCCATGAGCTTTCGGAGCGCTGCTCCTTCGTCAGATGGAGTGGGCCACTCCATCTGACGAAGGAGCAGCGCTCCGAAAGCTAGTGGCGTTTGCTACCAAATAAAGCTGTTGGACTTTAACCTGGTGTTGTTAGACTCCTTACTTTGTTTACCCCAGTCCAACGCCGGCATTTCCACATCCTGACAGATTACCACAGATGTCCATGTTAATGGCCTCCCATCCGTCACAACCATTATCTCCTACTTCCAGTGTAACGGATGATTGTTCACAACCATTTGTTCATCCCACATCTCAAGCTGATAATGATCACCTTTTGAAGTCTAGACCTTCTGCTGTCTTGTATCCTGTGGCAGATTCCTTGTCTCTGTAACTTAGCCATATTTCCCATCAGCCTTCAGTGTCTTTGTAACTTAGCCAATTTTGCAACAACATTTGGGCCAGGGTCACACACTGCAGCAACTTTCCAAGGCTCCTTCGCAGTACCTCCTAAACCAGTGCTCTCTCCAACCTAAGAGGACAAGGGCAGCAGGGGGTTGGGAAGCACATCTTCTCCAAGATCTCCTGCAAGTTACACACCATCCTGGCTTGAAAATATATCATCAATCTTTTATCATCTTTGGGTCAAATTCCTGCATCTCTCAACCCAGCAGCAGCACTGTGGCTGTATGCATACCATATGGACATTTCAAGAAGATGGCTCACCACCACCTTTTCAAGGGTAATTAGGAATGGGATAATAAATGTGGTCCTTGACACCCAGACCCCATGAAAAACAAAAAAAGTTTTTAAAAATATGTATTATATTTGGATATTTCCTGCCCAAAATACAAGTAAAGTCTAATACAATATTCTATGTCTTTTTTATTCATTCAAATGATGTGGGATTTATTGGCTAGACCAGAATCTTTGCCTATCCGTACTTTCCCTTGAGAAGGTGCTGGTGAACTGCCTTCTTGAACTGCTGTAGTCCATGTGTTGTAGGTACACCCACAGTGCTGTTAGGGAGGGAGTGCCAGGACTTTGTCCCAGCGATAGTGAAGGAATGGCGATATATTTCCAAATCAGGATGGTGAGTGGCTTAGAGAAAGTCTCCAGATGGTGGTGTTCCCAGTTATCTGATGTTCTTCTGGATGGTCGCAATTGTGGGTTAGGAATGTTTAATGTATAGGCATTAAATCTCATACACAATGAACACTCACGGCATGCTGAACAATGGTTTTGTGTGATTGATGTATCTTATACCAATACATTCCTATTCACTCAGGGATCTTACCAGTTTTGCTTTGGTCTACTCCTCCAGCACTGTGAGGTGAGACATAAAAACAATTGAGGCTGGATTGAATATGGAAGGAGCACAATAAGTTTTGACAGGCAAGAATTTTTGAAAACCCAGACATGAACATTCCAGCTGAAAAACTGCATGATTGTAATCTAACTGTCATTACACACATCCAGTCCTTCATTTCTGATGTTGCTGGCAGTGGAGTAGTGAATGAGGAAAAATAATTCCTATCAACTATTGCAACCTGCAACCCGACTTCTCTATGAATATTAATTTACCTCTCCATCTTGCTCAGATTAATAGCAAGGAATCCAATTTTGTATGGACTGTCAGGTAACTGTTCCCTACTTTAGCCATCCTAACGTTGATGATAAAAGATGTGTGATTGCTGTGGAGAAGGGAGAAACAGGAAAGCGAATTTTATTAAATATGCTGCAGCTATGCTTGTGAATGTAGTACAAGCTTGGCAGCCACCAATATTTACATTTGTGGACTAAAGAGCCATTAACATGTGCCAACTGTATGCAGAGAAGTCGAAGTAGTTGTCACAACCAGGCTGATAATGAGGTCAAGATACATAGGCTTCACAGCCACTTCTAAACAAGGTCAACTGGCCTTGCACAACAATGGAAGGTGAACTCATTTGTAAAAAATTCTGGCACTCCCAATCGTACTGACATGCTGGGGGTGACATGAAGAATTCAAGGATTGGAACATTGAATGCCAGCAATTTTTGAAGAGCTGCTGAATGTTAAGTGGGAAATATCTTTTCCCACTTAAAGCACAATGTTGCAATTGAAGTACACTTATTTTATTCTGGTAATTTTCCCTTTTTTTCCAAATGGATGCTGTGCATCTGAAGTGTTACTTGAATGCCCCAGTTGTCTGATGGGGATATACCACTCACATATATAATTTCTGCAGCCTTAATCAGTCTCTATCACAATGCTTTGATCGGGTTTTTGCTCTCGGGTTTCTGCATCAGATAATTCAGGGTGCAACCATTGCACTATACAGAATATCCGGACCTCTCGGACAAGTTCTGAAGTTATCAGTAAAAACAGAATGGCTGTACATTTTCCTTATGAGATTTCCTGCCCTTCTTTAGTTTAAAATTAATTTCATTTAGTACACACACAGTTCGGATCTCTGTCAAGTCCCTCAACTGACTGCATTGTACCTGCCAGCATGATGAAATTTCATTAAGCCCGGATGCTAACTCCCTTCTTGGCCCAAGCTGCCTCCCTGTTGCCTGGTTACGCTAGACACCACCATAAGGGTCAAAGTGGCTATACCCACCAACTGAATGCAAAGCTGAATAGACATGTATTCCTGCACCAAGGGGCAAACCTATTTTGTATCTGGGCAGTGACTGAATCTATTCATTATGGTTCAAAATGTGTCCCCTCATAAGAATCTTCCAGATATGAGTTTTGTTAGCTAATGGGTTCCCAGGCCTTTGGCTCTAAATTATTTACCTTTCCCATCATGTCTTTTGGTTTCTTGCATTAGCCAAAATGAACAATCACAGTAAAATACTTGAAATACATTTAGAATATCAGCTTATATGCTTTAAAGTCTTGGTTACTTGTTTAATTCTCTTATTGCATTTACATGTATGTGAGTTATCATTTAACTCTTTACTGTTGGCTCTGCCAGTGCCTGTATGCTGTCAAAGGGATTTGCATTTTCTTACTTTCAGAATGATTGTCCCAAATTAAATAATTCCAGCAGCAAGCATTTCATGAGTTCTAAAAAGTAAAGGTTATTTATGATCACACATTTGTCCTGGAAGTTTAAAATGTGACAACTCATTCTTTTGATTGACGCATTCTCACACACACTAGGATTAGATACAGATGAAGATATTTAAAATTACAAAGATGTTTAAGATGGTTGATGCCAAAAAGATGTTTCTACTTGTGAGGAAGAGCAAAACTAGGGGTCATATATAATCACTAATAAACCAAATCAAGAAATCAGGAGAAACCTTTTTACTCAGAGTGCGGTTATAATGAGGAACATAGAATAATTGAGGCAAATAGTATGATATATTTAAGGGGAAGCTAGATAGGTATATGAGGGAGAAAAGAATAGAAGGATTTGCTGAAAGGGTGAGTTGAAGAAGGTGAGATTAATCTCATGCAGTGCATGAACATTGGCACAGACCAGCTGAGTTCAATGGCCTATTTTGGTGCTGTTGTCATTGTCTTTGGTGGTGGCTGTCCCTTCATTTGAGGATGATGTCTACTCAGGGTCTCAAGTTTCTGTCATGTGTCTTCATGTGACTAAACAGGCCTATTTTTCACCACACATCTTTGGGCACATGGGGCAGGACATCCCATGAGGTAGTGGGATCCTGAGTACAGATTTTACTTCCTTTTCTTCCCTTGGCTGCTCCACCCTGTCTCATCATAAAGATATTGGGACTCAAAGAGTAATGAAACATTGTTGATTGTCGTAAAAACCCACCTGGTTCATTAATATCATTTAGGGAAGGAAATCTGCTGTCCTTACCTGGTCTGGCCTACACATGACTCTAGGTCCTCAGCAATGTGGTTGACTCTTAAATGCCTCTTCAAGGGTAATTGGGGATGAGCAATAAATACTGGCCCAGCCAATGATGCCTGTGTGGCATTGATAAATAAAATAAAAGCACGTTGCAGCTTGATGGATAAGTTCCTGCCATTCCAAACGATTGATTGCAAGCGACATGCAATCATTAAGGTCAGCATTGACCTGCTTCCAGTAGAGTGTTCAGAATTTCTTTGAAGCATTTTCTTTGTCCTGCCTGGAATGATGACTATTTGAGAGCTGAAAGAATATGACCTGGCAGGGGAGATGGTTGCCGACCATAGATATTATAGGAGGTTTGCCTGAATTCTTGTGAATTTGGCTCCAAGAAGGTCACCAACATTTTTTGTGACGGTCCTCTCATTGAATCTAGAAGAGGTGATAGTGGATGGATTGCTGATGGATCTTCTCCAGCACTCTTACGTGCCACTGATACACCGTACAGATCTTGCTGCAATACAGGAGCATGGGGATTTCAACTGCCCTGTACACCAGGACTTCTGTTGACTTGTGGACACCTTTGTACATTCACTGGCGTAGGTTGTAAAAGGCTGAGCTGGTGCATCTGATCCGGTATTGAATCAGTCTACACTTCCTGCTGCCTCGGCAAAGCAGCCAGCATAATAAAGGATCCCATGCACCCCGGACATTTTCTCTTCCACTTTCTTCCGTCGGGAAAACGATACAAAAGTCTTAGGTCACGTACCAACCGAGTCAAGAATAGCTTTTTCCCTGCTGCCGTTGGACTTTTGAATGGACCTACCTTGCATTAAGTTGATCTTTCTCTGCACCCTAGCTATGACTGCAACACTACACTCTGCACTCTCTTGTTTCCTTCTCCCTGAATGCTATGCTTTGTCTGTATAGCATGCAAGAAACAATATTTTTCACGGTGTTAATACATGTGACAATAATAAATCAAATAAAAAAATAAAAAAATCTCCTCATCAATGGTGACAGAGGTGGCCGAGGAATGGTAATTATTGAACATATTCCTCATCCTTGAAGATGTATGCAAGATTGAATATTTGGCTGACGAGGTGTGGGTTGATATGAGTTTTGTTTTGGCAACATTCAAAATCAAGTTGTATTGCTTATCAGGAGAATTGAAGAAATCAAGAGAGGTTTTCAAATCTAGTGCAGAGTGGGTAATGACACTGCAGTCATCTGTGACCTGTAGATCATGTATATCCATGGTGAACAGCTTAGTTTTGGTCTTGGTGCAACAAAGATTCAAGTGTTTTTCATTGAGACAGTACTTAATACTGAGATTAGAAAGCCGCTGATCTTTGATGAGATGAATAGTCAATGTCAGGTAGGCTGCAAATAGGATGGGGGCTATCATACAGCTGGCTCCAAACAAAATGCAAGGAAAATGTTGAAAACAACACCAGCCACCCTTAATTGATTTGTCAACCTGACCACAGTGTTTGACTCAGTAAATCACGAAGCTCTGTGGATTGTGTTCCAAAGATGTGGTGACCTAAAACCTTCATTAAAACTCACGAAGTTTCTTCATGGTGGTATGACTGCAATTGTCTTGAGTGGGAGATCTGAAACTTGTGCCTTTAAAATTCTCTGTAATTCTATGTAAAAAGAATCTTGCTGTCTGAGTGGCTGATTGCCAAAGAAGGCCAAGTGAGGTGTAATCCACATAAAACTCTGATGAAAGTGAAGGCATTATTCTGCTGAAGAATATCTTAAATGGGTTCAATCACCTGTGGCAGCGAAGAAAGTATCTTCGAGCACACAAAGCTTGGTTTTCACTATTTTAAGGGACAATGGTGGACTGTGCATCCAGTTTGATGCTCATGTTATTGTAAAGTGAAAGGTGGGTAAATGTACCCTCACTGACCTTAACCTGTTTGCAGTAATCCTTTTTAACTCATGGGCGTTATGTAATGAGATAGACAATGGGGACAAGAGTCAGGTGAAGGTCCAACACAATGTTATTGAATGCTCTTTCAAGGAAAAACAATATTTATCAAACTCTACTATTGCACTTTAATTAATCTCTATCAAACCTTATTAATCTCTTCACAGGACTCTTCAGCAAACAGTTTTAAATCTCTAAGTAAACAGTTTCAAATCTACACTAGCTATCTATTTCTGATATACGTTTCCGAGGATTCACTGTACCCTACCCTATCAGCATAATTGAACTGTTTGTCTGGAAAGACTGTTCCTTGATCTTTAAGCATTGGCTGATGTTTCATGATCTACAGTCATCAATTTGGGCTTCCCCCTCATCTAGGTTCTGATCTTTGGGTTGTCTCACTGTGGTGGTCTTATGGTGGCACAGTGGTTAGCACTGCTGCCTCACAACGCCAGGGTCTTGGGTTCGATTCTTGGCTTGGGTCACTGTCTGTGTGGAGTTTGCACATTCTCCCCGTGTCTGCGTGGGTTTCCTCCGGATGCTCTGGTTTCCTCCTGTTAGGAATGGGTTAACAGACCTTCCAAATTAAGTCTTGATTTGATGTCAATTATTCAATAGAAGCCACTGACGTATAAAGAGGTCACAGGTGGCACTATTTTTGTTACTGGAGAATTGTGTGTGAAGTCGGAGCAAGGAAATAAAGATATTTTGTGAAGAAGCAGAACTTGTGTCTCCTTTACTCTACCGGTAAGTGAGAGGCTTAAACACCTCCCACGATCCAAAGATGTGTGGGTTAGGTTGATTGGCCAGGGTAAAATTGCTTCTTAGTGTCAGGGGGACTAGCAGCGTAAATACTGGCAGGGTGGGGCTATGGGGATAGGGGCTGGATGGGATTGTGGGCGGTGCAGACTGGATGGGCCCAATGGCCTCATTTTGCACTGAAGGGATTCTATGATTCTGGGTCTGGTCAGTCTGATTATGTTCGCCATGAGGTACAAGGGGCTGGAGATGCTGTGCTGCTTGGCTGCCAGTTAAAAATGCTCTCTGGAGCCACTGTTGAAGTAGGTGCAAAAAACAGAGGGAGCGGGGGCTCTAGGATGCCCCTTTTATCCTCCTCTTTGCATGCCTCTTGAAGATTCTGTGGTCTATGTCCAATACTAGCATAGGGTGGGGGTAGGAAGATCCAATGAGATGACTACTTTGCATATTTGGAGACCACAGAGCATGGTTTTGAACCTTCAGCTGTCAAGTGCTGTCCTTGTCACACCATGACTCTGGCTTCCTACTGGGCTGGGTGCCATGAAGTTTGCGTAGCATTCTTCGAGCAAACCAGGTGTACTCTAGTGAACCTAGGATGTAAACAACGGTTTGTTCTGAAACAATGTGGCTGTTAGCACCTGGTCAGGCAGTTCAAGGCCTACCTGGTTTCAATGGGAAGTTGATTGTGCCAGGCCTGGCTGCATGAATACTGTCTGTTGCAGCTTTGCAGTTCGCAAATTGCAGAGACCAGCGTCCACATTTTGAGTTTTTGTCTTTGCTCATGAAAAATATCAATATTTCTGTTACAGTCTTGGAGGTCATGGGTCACCTGACCACGATGTATATGAATAGTTCAACTATCCAGAATTTCCAATGGTGTGATTGGTCATGTACATGGTAAATTTTACTATCCAGTGTATTGTTGATAACTTCCTCCACTTTGACAGAAAAATGATTTGAACAGGATTAAGTGAGCATGAAAGAAACAGCACAGCTGCAATAACTGGATGACTGTTCCACATACCGTACACCCAGTGATTAAACATCTGTGCACTGAACAGCAAAAAACACGTAATGACACAGTTCTAAGTGCGAATTTGCGAGAAAACTAATGTAAATCACGATTGTTCTTTCAGTGGGAGTTCAGACTCGAACCTCTCACACTCTGTGCAACGCAGAGGTCACAATCATGAATGGGGCGGTTATTCACGCCAGAGTCTGACAGTGGCCCCGAACAGTCAGCCTGCAGTCCGCTGGCCAGCTTAATCGCTGGCCAGCCCAGGACCTCTGCAGTGCTGCCCCTCCCGACACTCCCATGGCCCAATTACGGACCCCATGAGCATTCCTGGGCCAGCCCTGGCAGATACCCCACCCCTGGCAGATGCCCCCTTGCCTGTCCCGAGCGTTGGCCTCCCTTCAGCCCCGACTGATCCAAATGCAGGGTGGCAGTGGGATTGCCCAACCCCACCAATAGCCCCCCAGACCCTAACCCCCAATAGGCCCCTCCCCTTTGACACTGCCCCATGCCCGATGGGCAATGCCAAGGTGTCCCCTGGGTGTGGGCACTTTGGCCCTTGGGCAGTGTCAGGGGCACAGGCTGGCACTGCCACAGTGCCCATGCCCAGGGGACACCCCCCGCCGCCCAATCCCCCGGTGCCCCGATTACCCCCCTTCACTCCAGCGGGGTCGGGCCACTAGTTTCCCAAAAGTGGGGAGCTAGTCTGAACCCCGCTGGAGTGAAATTGTACTGGTGGGGTGGGAGATGCTATCGGACCTGGAGACTTCAGTCCTGGGCCCGATAATCACATTTAAATAAGATTAAAATGACTTACCTGCTATTCCCGCTGGTTTCCAGCATGGTCCCGACTGCACCGGATATCCTGCGCTGGGAGATGTGCGTGCATCGAGAACGCATGTGTGAATCACACGAATTGGCCAACATGCGATTCTCCCGGCCCGCTGCAAAATTAGCACAGCAGGATGGGAGAATCGCCCCCATAGTGTATGATTTGTCGGACAGTAACTGATTTTAATTGCTCAAATTCTAACATAGGTTCTGCTTGAAGAACTTGGGGTTTCATTTGTCTCAGTCAATCTTTCCTGTGGAATTTAATTTGTCAGAATGTTGCTGCCTCACACTGTTTGGACAGTTAACACTGAGGTCTGAATGTGCCTCCAGTGACATCATTCACCCTAGTTACTGTTGGATGATGTTTCCCTTTTGAAAGGAACAGGACTTAAAGTTTTATGGCTTGGATTCTATGACCCCCGATTTGAGTGTCGTTTCCCTGTGGGAGGTGGGTGGTGCCATGTAAAATTGAAGGGTGCCAAACCCACCAATCCCACCAACTCCCCTTCCACCCCTGAGCTATTCCCTATAAAATGTGAAGCAGGCAGGCATCTGAATTGGCAGCCTGCCCACCATCTTTATAAAAACAATTAAAAGTCAGTTCAGCTTGTTAGTGAGCCCAAGGACCAAGATTTTACATGCCACAATACAGTTGGCATAGTCAGGTGGGTAGGAGTGGGTGGGCTGTTTTGTGAGGCCAAGTTCAAAAACAGCCAGGAAGGAAGGGCACATTATTCAAGTGGTGCCGTGCCCACTTCAGACGCCTGCCACCCCACCCTCTGTCCCCTGCCAAGATGTCACACCTCCCCCCCCCCCCCAAAAGATGTAAGTCCCTCTTTGTTCGTCACCACCTTCCCTCCAAAACCTGCCCCCACCCTCCTCTTCTCCACTCCCTGTGCTCTCAGATCCCTCCCTGCCCCAGAAACTGGGTCATACCTGCCTCCAGCAGCCATTGCTCTTCCTCCACCTCCTCCTTGTAGTCCTGACAGTGCTCATCACGGATTGGCTGGCTGCTCTTGAGGGCTAGACCTCCTCCCACTGAGGGGCAGAAGTCCCTCTCTTACCTAATTTAGCCACTGGCAGTGCCTTCTGGTCACTTCCAGCTGAGTTGGCTGCTGGCTGGCATTCCTTCTTGGGTTGGGACAGCAGTCTGCCCCCACCCTGGAATGTTCAACTCTACATCGTTGAGAATTACTTGCAACGCAATGGATTCGAATGGGAAGTTGGAATTCATATCCTGGATGATGTAGCATACTTGATCAGCTATTTCCCTACTGGGAAATCTGGCTCTTTTCTTTTAAAGAAGACACGATCTGTCCACTTTTATATCAAAATGTGACAAAGTTGCTTATGGTGAGGGCAAAGTTGCCTTTGCTGCCACATCTTGAAATCCTTACAAAGATAAATGAACCATTAACCAACAGTCAGAGCTGAAATTAAAAATGCATGAGAAGTGGGAGCATAGTATCCTGTTTATCAGGATTATTTTAACATTTGGAAAAGAACAAAAAATAAAATTTCTGCCAACAACTCTGGCAAGGAAATCATTGCACAACTTACTGCTTTCATTCTTTGCTGTCCAGTTAAAAGAGTTAGACTAATTTGACTGTTTTTCCAGGCTAATGGGTCAAATATCTCTCTGAACAAGTGATATGCCAGAGCATGTACGCACACACGCACGCACACACACACACACACAGACACTCGCATACACACGCACGCACACACACACACACACACACACACAGACACTCGCATACACACACACACACACACACACACAGTATATAGGGAGGTAATTACTGTATTTAACTCTGCCCATGCCCTGTGCAAAATGTCCTCTTATTTTAAAGATCCTAAAGTTAAAGTTTATTTATTAGTCACAAGAGGGCTTACATTCACACTACAATGAAGTTACTGTGAAAATTCCACATTCCGGCGCCTATTCGGGTACACTGAGGGAGAATTTAGCCTGGCTGATGCACCAAAGCAGCACGTCTTTTTGGACTGTGGGAGGAAACCGGAGCACCCGGAGGAAGCCCACGTAGACACAGGGAGAATGTGCAAACTCCATACAGACAGTGACCCAAGCCGGAAGTCAAACCTAGGTCCCTGGTGCTGTGAGGCAGCAATGTTAGCCACCGTGCTACCCTGATCCTTCACCCTAACCCTCTCCCTTAATCTTAATCACCACAGTGTCAGTCATAATTCAATTCATTAGGCTCTCAGGATGGACTATAATAGAGATGATGAGGGTCTCTCGTTCACCAGCTGGAAAGCCCTGAAAGCCCCACGCTG
Source organism: Mustelus asterias (assembly GCF_964213995.1). Lineage (NCBI taxonomy): Eukaryota > Metazoa > Chordata > Chondrichthyes > Carcharhiniformes > Triakidae > Mustelus > Mustelus asterias. The sequence continues at coordinate 120,527,084 of NC_135804.1, read as the reverse complement.
CCTCCTTTCGGGAAGGCCCGCTGAATTAAGTGCCAATCAGGCACTTAACTGGGGAGTGCTGAGCCTTCCCCTGAATCGAGGGCCTCGGGAGGGTATGGTGGGGAGAGATCCTGCCCCATGAGAGCTGTCGGCCAATCAACTTTGCGGTGCTTGGCTGTATCAATGGGAGTGATAATAGAATGAGGGTCATTGGAGAGGGAAGAAGGGGAGTTGGCAGCAAGGACACTGGTTTGGCTTCCAGTGGGCCTCCCCCATCCCCAGTACCTGGTTCCTTGATTAGATTCACTGAACGCTTTTGAACAAGTGAAGCCCTGGAAACCTGCAAGCAACTCCGAAAAGATTTTGGTTTTCGTGTTTCCCACATGTGAGTCTCTTGCCGAGAGCAGTGGAGGGATGAAGTGGGCCTTAATTGTCCATTTAAAGATTTCAGCTGGTGATGGGCAGGAAGTCTGTGCACCAAGACTCCCCAGCCTGGACTTAATGGGGGCAGAACTTGGTTGGTGGTGGGGTCCATATCCATCACCCTCCCGCCAATTAAATCGCCTCCTGCCAATGAATTCACTCCAGGGCAAGCCATTAAATTCCACCCTCACTCTTAATCAGATGATTGAGGGTTCAAGTTCCACTCCAGAGATCTGAACACACAAACCAAAAGAAAAAATGCTGGAAAATCTCAGCAGGTCTGGCAGCATCTGTAAGGAGAGAAAAGAGCTGATGTTTCGAGTCCAGATGACCCTTTGTCAAAGCTAAAAGGCATAGAAAGTAGGAGATATATTCGAAACATCAGCTTTTTTCTCTCCTTACAGATGCTGCCAGACTTGCTGAGATTTTCCAGCATTTTGGTTTCAGATTCCAGCATCCGCTGTAATTTGCTTTTATTTGAACACAGAATCTTGATTGACAGTCCAATACAACCCTGGAGGATTGATGTCTTACACGTTTGCCATTGAGCTCAGGTCCGAACTGCCCTTTCTGACACTGGCCGCCATTCTCCCGAATGACATCTAAGTGCTGCCACCAGCTGGAAAATCAGTGCATTTCTCGGCGGCGCTGGCAGTGCTACTAAGGTGGGACCGAACCAATTTAAAAAGTGGTTAAAGAGTGGCAGCGGACACCCCCTTCCCCCCCACTGATCTCAGGCAGAGTGGCAGCGGACACCCCGCTTCCCCCCACTGATCTCAGGCAGAGCCGCAGCGAACCCCCCTTCCCCCCCACTGATCTGAGGCAGAGTGGCAGCAGACCCCCCCCCTTCCCCCCATTGATCTCATAAAAATGCCCCCACATGAATCACACTGGGCCAGATGTGTGAAGCTCCCGAATCAGCTGTTCAGCTGACATTCAAGAACACTTCCTGTTTTTCCTTCTTTCAGAATAACTGAGGGATGAATGATCCTTCATGAGACCAATCTTTTGGAGTCTCTGCTGTAGCAAAAATCCAGAAAATATAATTGAAGCCTGTAGCGGAATTGTTCCCCAAAGATTTGTTTCATTCCAAGACTAATAGGATATTCTACGCAATGTCCATTTAAAATATGTGAGAGAACTGAATCAAACCTATAGTTTTCCCCATGACAACTGCATCTCAGTGGTTCCATCTTTCACACATACCCATGATAATAGAATGTGGTGCAGTTCTGAAATTGTACCTAATGCAGGAGCATCAGGAGGGCACAGTACACTAGAGTTTTGAGCTTGTATACAATAAAGCAGAGAGATATAGATTAGCACATATAAAACTGATGAGTTTCCAATCTCACCTAAAGATTGGAAGGTAAGCACTCCCACACACAACAATATACAGTTGTGGTGTTGTCACAACTCTAATGTCAATTTCAAATCTAAGGTAGCCACAACAATGGTCAGACTTGTGAAACTTCTAAGAGCCACTGAAACACCAAATGAGCTAATGTTCAAACGGACAAAATTCTGCATCCTCATCTCAGAGGACATTGGCAGAATTATTTGGATGTCTTATTTAATTAATATGAATCGCCTTTCTGAGTGTCTCATTGGATGAAGAGAGGAGATTGGTGATAGATTTATAGAAAACAATAGCAGGTGAGGTAACCAATCAGTCCATCAGATGTTTGTCGGTTGACGGGGATTCACATTTCAGCCCTTGGCAGGAGCCCTGTATATCATGATACTTCTAATGGATAACCATGCACTCCATGTTTTAGAAGCTTTCTGTCAAAACCTCCACCCCTCACCCTAACACCCTGTTTAAAATAATTTCCCCTTTTATCCATCAGCCTATCACTTTTAATCTATACCCCCAGTGACTCATCTGTTTTTAGAATTAGGTCCTTCCATATCCATTCTGTCAGGGCCCTCTTATTTATTTTATGTACTTCAATTAAATCTTCCCTCAGTCTCCCCTGTCTCAAAGATAAAGACCCCAGCCTACCCAATATTGAAGGTTGGCAGAGTTAAAAAAAATACAGTAAGAGAGAAAAGCGGCAATGATAAGCTTATGGGTTCAGTGAAAATCTTGGCAGGCAAGTAAAAAAAGCCACTGGTAACAAAACGATATTAGAAAGCAGGGGGGCAATTTTCCCCAAAAAGTCTAAGTGCCCAACGGGCGGGAAAATGGGCAATTTTTGGGCATACTTAGTGGGATGGATTTCTAGCACTCTATTCTTCACAGAGTCCACCGGCGTACAGGGGGTCTGATCCTGCCAGAGAGGCTGACATCAGCATGCTGAGTGGGCCATTATGAATAAAATGATTTGTCAGCGCAGAGATCGTCGGATGCGCACTGGCACAATGGTGGGGGCACCCCATTGCCGGCTTCCCGATCGCTGGCTTCCCCAATATTTCTGCCCCTCCTGCCAGGAAATGTTCCCACCAGCAAGGATTAAAGCTGGTCCCTATCAATGGGGACCAAGTGTGGTCACCTCGCTGGTGGAGATAGAGGCTATTGATGGGGCAGGGGGGAGCCTCTTGCAGTACCACCCTGGTAGTGCCAGCAATGAGCAGGGTCAAGGGGGCGGGGCCAGATGGGGCGGGGCTTCCAAGCTTCCCCGATTGCTTCCCCGACCCTCCCCCTGATTGTCGGCCTCCGAGACCCCCGCTCCTGATCGCCGACCTCCATGAACCCCCCTCAATTGCTGGCATCCCCAACTACCCCCACCCTATCACTGACTTCCCGACCCCCCCTACCCTCTGGGCCAGCCCCGATTGCCAGTCCCCCATGGCCAGTCTGACAACTGCCCATGGCCAGTCCAACCCACCCTCCTCCCCCATTGGCCAGCCCCAATCGCCCTCCTCTCTCCCAACCCCACCGATCCCTAATGCAGAGTGTGCAACAGGTCCCCCCCCTCCCCCCCCCGCACCACCAATTGGCGCCGCTTCCCATCAGGCCCTGCCCCCTCAGGCCCCGCCCTCTCGACACTGCCCATTGCCCAGTGGGCAGTGCCAGGCTGGCACTTCCAGTGTGACACTGCAAGGATTTTAATCAGTCCAGGCCACTTCAAAGGTTTCACAGAACACAGAATAATAGAGAATTTTAAAAGAAAGGTACCTAAAATCACCATCCTAGGAGAGATGTTTATGTTTTCCACATCAACAAGAAGTCCTGACATGAGAGCTCCATTCCAGGGGCAACCCCCGAGGTCAACCCCTTCCCCCACCCCTTGAGAGACTCCCCTCTGCAGCCTGGCAGTGGCAGAGGAGCACATGGGCACAATCCGAGGCAGTACCCAGTGCTTATCCCCCTCTTTGAGTCCACGGCCACTGGTCCTCATTTTTCAGGACTACTAAAGATTGACGCCTGTGGGATATCCAGCAGGGGTTGGGGTTGGGGCGAGAGCATACCAGGAAGCCAGAGCATCTGGATTCAAACCCAATCATGATATTAAATTAGTTCTGGTCAGGCTTGATCTCACCAGGTGCAGTGGGCCAGGAGAATGAGCTTGATGTCATGGGAGAATCCCAATTTTGCCCTCCCTCCTGATTCAATGGGCCATTAGAAATCAGGGCTGTGACTAGTGTCCCCGGAGAATCATCCCCACTATTTTATTAGCAGCACATGAGATCTCTCTGGTATCTTAATATTTATTCTTTAACCAATACACAAGTTATCTGGCTATTATCACAATGGTGTTTTGTGGGAGATGTTGTGCACAAATTGTTGGCCACATTTCCTCCACTACAGCATGACTACATTTCCAAAAGTACTTCATTAGTTGTGAAGCAGTTTGGTGTGCTTTGATGTGATAAGAGGCGCTATTAAAATGCAAGATCTGCTTTTTAAAGAACCAAAATAACCAATGAGGGACTGCTATTTCTACAAAGACAAAGACAGAGGCAGCTTGCTGTTCCGGTAAAGGTTACGAAAGTGATTCCCCCCAAAAAACCCTACGTTTTTGGACATACTTAGTTGATTGAATGTCCGGCACTCTGTGCATCATAGTGGCTGACATCAGCATGTTTACTGGGCCATTGCGCATGTGCTAATCTGTCAGGAGGGATTTCGGTGCATGGGCACTGCCGCCCCCCCCCCCCCACCACCACACCGTTGCCAGCCATTCGATCACTGGCCTTCCGATTGCTTCCAGCCCCTCGCTCCCAATTGCTAAATCACCACCCCCACATAGCTAGCCCCGATCCCCCACCCCCCATGGCCAGCCCCAATCCCCTCCCCCATGGCCAGCCCTGAGTCGTCCCCCCCCCCCCCCCCCACCCCCCCTCCCCATGGCCAACCCCGATCCTCCACCATGTGCAGCCCTCTTCCACCAATCCCTAATGCAGAGGACACAGTTGGTCCCCCCCACCGCCACCCATTAGCCTTGCCCCATCTTGCCCCACCCTCTTGGCACTGCCCAGTGTCTGGTGGGCAGTGCCAGGGTGCCCAGCCTGGCACTGCCCAAGGGATACCCCCCCAACCTTCCAGGGGGACCTCAATGGCCTCTGTCCTCACCAGCGAAGTGATCACACATGGTCCCGTTAATGGGGACCAGCTTTAATCCAGTTGATGAGACCCTCACCTGGTGGGGGGATGAGACATTAGTGAGACCGGAGAATACTTTAACCCGGGCTCCCTCGTGATATGGAAATGTGCATTTCCATATTGTAATCAGCCTCACGCTGATTTCCAGCACAAGGCTGATTACGTTAAAAAACATAGCCTGGGTGACTTGCAATCGGCCGGACGCTGGTCAGAGGAAAAAGGGAGAAATAGGCAAACATGTTTAAACCTACCTGGAGCAACAAATCCCACTGCTGTCAGGCTTTTTGTAACACTAGCCTAGATGGCATTGCGGTGAAGACTGGCTGAAATGTCTGAAAAATCATGATTACTATTGAGTTGAATAGAGGGCTGTAGTGGGGGTTTCCCTGACGGTGGCCTGATTCTCTTAAAAACTTAAGAAAACTAAGAATTAAATTCACAAAGGCAAGATCTTAACACAAGACATAATTAAAATTTATTGAGAACATGAAAAATCATTTACAAGACAAGCAAAACAAGACAAACATTAACCTCAGTCATGGGAGGCCTTCGGACGGTCAAATAGATCAAGTTAGTGCTGAAGTCCCCTCCAAAGATCTGAGGCACTGAGCCAAAATCCAACACAATTATACCTTTCCGATATCTAAGGTACTCCTTCTAATTAGCTTAGATTTCATTTCATGTTAACACGTTAGTCCAAAACATGATTACCTCAGCCAATTGCGATGCATTACTTGACTTAACGATCATTCATTTGCCAATCCAAAAACCAGATTTCCTTCCCCCCCCCCCCGGCATGGTCCACTTCCTTGTTGCTATGTCTGTAAGGATGCTGCCATCTGAATACCGTTCCCACCGGCACATTGCCAAAACAATTGATAGCATCGATTCTGGGCCCGAGAACTGGCACTTTCCATGTCTGGACAATAGAGCCTTTTACATTTTGATGTTAAATGTTTCAAGATCTGCCCCAAACTCAAAACTACGTTGTGTTTCTGCTGACTAAATTTAGGCAGGATTCTGACTTAGAGGTGTTCAGTCATAATCCCACGGATGGTAGCTTCGCACCATTGGCTCCTCAGCCAAGCACATACACCAAATGTCCGAACCTGCGGTTTCTCTCGTACTGAGCAACAACACTTTGTAATCATCAGTAGGGTAAAAGTCTCACAACAGTCTAATCCCAGCTCACGTTTTAGCTGCTGAACTCTTGAACATCCATAGTCTCTGCAGTGCTCACATTTTGACCAACCTCTCCAGATCATTCTGAAGGATCTCTGCATCCTCGTCACAGTTCACCCTCCCACCCAACTTGGTACCTGCAAACTTTGAGATGATATATTATTGTTATTTAATATATAAATATAGAATCTTAATATTAAAATCATCTTTTATTCATTTTAATAGTGTTTAGCATTCACATGTGAGCAAACTGCTAACATTATCTTGTTCGGTGAAAGTAATCTTAACTCTTTCCTTCCCAGCTGTTGCTAAAACCAAGAATCTGCCTGGGCTCTACGAGCTAACTCAGAACCCCCTTCCACAGGGGCTGATTTTTGGTGAGAGTAATGAAGGAGTGGTGCAAAAATCCCCAGAAAATGGAGACCAGTGTAAATAATAGTGTAAATCTCCTTGAAAAAAGCAAATTACTGTGGATGCTGGAATCTGAAACCAAAAGAGAAAATCTCAGCAGGTCTGGCAGCATCTGTAAGGAGAGAAAAGAGCTGATGTTTTGAGTCCAGATGACCCCTCAAAAACATTTGTCCCCTCGAGCCTGCTCCGCCACCCATTAAGATCATCCAACTCAATAGCCTAATCCTGCTTTCTCCCCATAACCCTTGATCCCATTTGCCCCAAGTGCTATATCTAGCCACCTCTTGAATGCATTTAATGTTCTGGCATCAACTACTTCCTGTGATAATGAGTTCCACAGGCTCACCACTCTTTGGGTGAAGAAATGTCTCCTCACCTCCGTCCTAAATGGTCTACCCTGAATCCTCAGACTGTGACGCCTGGTTCTGGACTCCCCCACCATATATGCGAACTGCTGACAGTCACTGGGGGTTCAGTCCAGTGACCCATAGCTCAGTGTCCATGGCTTTCTGGACCACAGTGCTCCACTAGAGTCAGCCTTAAGCGAGGAAGATTGAGAGATAGGGGGTGTAGTCATTCAGCAAGGCTGGAGGGGTGGGTGGGGGGTCCGTACAAAGATAACATCCTCCCTGCATCTATCCTGTCTAGACCTGTTAGAATTTTATAAGTCTCTATGAAATCCCCCTTTATTTGAACTCCAGTGAAAATAATCCTAACCTCGTCAATCTCTCCTCATATATCCGTCCTGCCATCCCCGGAATCAGCCTGGTAAACATTCGCTGCACAACTTTGAGAGCAAGAACATCCTTCCTCAGAAAAGGAGACAAAAACTGCACACAATACTCTCGGTGTGGCCTCTCCAAGGCCCTGTATAGTTGCAGCAACATATCCCTGCTCCTGCACTCGAAACCTCTCACAATGAAGACCAACATGCCATTTGCCTTCTTTACTGCCTGCTGCACCTGTATGCTTACCTTCAGTGACTGGTGCACAAGGACACCCAGGCCCCGCTGCACACTCCCCCTCCCAATTTATAGCCATTCAAGTAATAATCTGCCACCTTGTTTTTGCTTTCAAGTGAATTACCTCACACTTATCCAAATTATACTGCATCTGCCATTGATTAGCCCACTCAACCAACCTCTCCAGATCATTCTGAAGGATCTCTGCATCCTCGTCACAGTTCACCCTCCCACCTAACTTGGTACCTGCAAACTTTGAGATGTTACATTTTGTTTCCTCATCCAAATCATTAATATATATTGTGAATAGCTGGGATCCCAGCACCGATCCCTGTGGCACCCCACTAGTTACTGCCTGCCAATTTGAAAAACACCCATTAATTCCTACTCTTTGTTTCCTCTCTGCCAATCAGTTTTCTATCCATCTCAATACACTTCCTCCAATCCCATGCGCTTTAATCTTGGATGATAATCTCTTGTGCAGGACTTTGTCAAATGCTTTCTGAAAGTCCAAATATACCACATCTACTGGTTCCCACTTGTCAACTCTACTAGTTACATCTTCAAAGAATTCCAACAGATTTTTCAAGCATGATTTCTCCTTCATAAATCCATGCTGACTCTGTCTGATCCTGCCACTGCTTTCTAAATGCTCTGCTATAAAGTCCTTAATAATGGATTCGAGAATTTTCCCCACTACCGATGTTAAGCTCACGAGTCTATAATTCCCTGTTTTCTCTCTACCTCCCTTTTTGAATATTGGAGTGACATTCGCTACTCTTCAATCTGCAGGGACTGTTCCAGAGTCTTTAGAATCCTGGAAGATGACCAGCAATGCATGCCCCACTATTTCTAGAGCCACTTCCTTCAGTACGCTGGGATGTAGAATATCAGGCCCTGGGGATTTATCCACCTTCAATCCCATCAATTTTCCCAGCACCATTTCTCTACTCATGTTGATCTCCTTCAGTTCTTCCCTCTCACTAAATCTTGCATTCTCCAACATTTCTGGCATCTGATTTGTTTCCTCTTTTGTGAAGACAGAACCAAAGTATGTATTCAGTTGCTTGGCCATTTCTTTGCCCCCTATCAGACATTCCCCTGTTTCTGTCTGTCGGGGACCTATATTTGTCTTCACCAACCTCTTTCTCTTCACGAATCTATAGAAAATCTTAGTGTCAGTCAGTTATGTTCCCTGTATGCTTACTTTCGTACTGTATTTTCCCATTCTTAATCAATCCCTTGGTCCTTCTTTCCTGAATCCTAAACTGCTCCCAATCCTCAGACCTCTTATTTTTCTTGGCCAATCTGCATGCATCTTCCTTAGATTGGATACTGTCCCTAATTTCCTTTGTAAGCCATGGATTGGCCCTCTTACCCATTTTGCTTTTGTGTCAGACAGGAATAAACAATTGCTGCAGCTCCCCCATGCATTCCTTGAATGTTTGCCATTGTCTATCCACTGTCATCCCTTTAAGTAACTCTCCCCAATCTATCAAGGCCAACTCACGCCTCATATCCTCATAGTTTCCTTTATTAAAATTCAGCACCCTAGTCTCTGAATCAACTACTTCACTCTCTATCTTGATCAACAATTCCATCATGTTATGGTCGCTCATCCCCAAGGGGTCTTGTACAGCTCGATTGGCAATGATTCCCTTCTCATTACACAGTACCCAGTCTAAGATGGCCTGCTCTCTAGTTGGTTCCTCCACATATTGGTCAAGAAAACTATCCCGTATACACTCCAAGAATTCCTCCTCTACAGCATTGTGGCTAATTTGATTTGCCCAATCTACGTGCAGATTAAATCACTCATGATCACCAATATTCCCTTATCACATGCATCACTAATTTCATGTTTAATGCCATTCCCTACATCACCACTGCAGTTTGGGGGTCTATATATGACACCCACCCCCTTGGTATTTCTCAACTCTCCCCATACAGACTCCACATTGTCAGAGCCAACATCCTTTCTCACTATTGTGTTAATATCCTCTTTAACCAGCAGTGCCACTCCACCACCTTTTCCTTTATGGCTGTCCTTCCTAAATATTGAATACCCTGGGACATTCAATTCCCACCCCTGGTCACCCTGCAGCCATGTCTCTGTAATCCCAATGATATCATATCCGTTTATATCTATCTGTGCGATTAGTTCATTCACTTTATTGCAAATGCTCCGCGCATTAAGGGACAGAGCCTTTAAGTTTGAATTTTTAACATTGTTTGCCTTGCTCCCAATAGTTTTCTCTATAGCTCTGTTTGAACTTTTTCCTTGGTTTCTCTGCCTATCACTTTTCTTATTCCCTTTTCTACCTTTTATTTTTGTCCATGCTCCCTCCTTCTCTGACTCCTTACACAGGTTCCCATCCCCCTGGCATATTAGTTTAAATGATGTGGAGATTAGTTTAAATGATGTACAGACTATTTGCAACTCCCACAGTTGCGTGGACCTGCAGAGTTTCACTGGCTGTCTTGTCTGGAGACAATACACATCTTTTTAGCCTGTCTTGATGCTCTCTCCACTCCCATTGTTTTGTTTCTTAAAGACTGGATTAGTTGTAAGTATTCGCATTCCAACCATTATTCATGTAAATTGAGTCTGTGTCTTTATAAGTTCTGTTTGTGAACAGAATTCCCACTCACCTGAAGAAGGGGCTTAGAGCCTCGAAAGCTTGTGTGGCTTTTGCTACCAAATAAACCTGTTGGACTTTAACCTGGTGTTGTTAAACTTCTTACTATATTAGTTTAAACCCTCCCCAACCGCTCTAGCAAACAGTCCCCCTAGGACATCAGTCCCAGTTCTGCCCAGCTGTAACCCATCCAATTTGTACAGGTCCCACCGCCCCAGAACCAGTCCCAACGCCCCAGGAATCTGAAACCCTCTCCCGACACCATCTCATTAGCCACGTATTTATCCGATATATCCTGTCATTTCTACTCTGACTAGCGCGTGACAGCTGTATTAATCCTGAGATCACTACCTTTGAGGTCTGATTTCTTAACTTTCTTCCTAGCTCCCTGTATTCTGCTTTTAGGACCTCATCCCTTTTTTTACCTATCTCGTTTGTACCAACATGTACTACGACCATTGGCTGTTGGCCCTCCCCCTTCAGAATGTCCTGCTGCCGCTCCGAGACATCGTTGACCCTAGCACCAGGGAGGCAACATACCATTCTGGAATCTCGTTTGCGGCTACAGAAACGTCACTGAATCCCCTATAACTATTGCACTGGCATACTTTTTACCCCTCGCCTCTGCAGCAGAACCAACTGTGGTGCAATGAGTTTGGCTGCTGCTGCTTTCCCCAGAGAGGTCATTCCGCTCAACAGTATCCAAAGCGGTATATCTGTTTTGCAGGGGAATGGCCACAGGAGATTCCTGCACTACCTGTCTATCTCTCTTGCTCAGTCTGGTGGTCATCCATTCCCTTCCTGCCTGCAGAGTCTGAGCCTGTGGTTTGACCACCTCTGTATATGTGCTATCCACAATACTCTGACTCGCAGATGCTCCACAGTGTCACCAGCTGCCGCTCCAGCTCTGAAACTCGAGCTTCCAGGAGCTGTAACTGGAGACACTTCCTGCACACATGTTGACCCAGGGGACTGGAACTCTGGCTGAAACTCACTCCGGCTCTAGTCTCTCTCCCACTGGCGTGCGCAGGCTCACTAGTTCGCTTTGACAAAGGGTCGTCTGGACTCGAAACATCAGCTCTTTTCTCTCCTTACAGATGCTGCCAGACCTGCTGAGATTTTCCAGCATTTTCTCTTTTGGTGTAAATCTCCTTCTCTATCAGATCTTCATTCATTTGAACTTTCCAAGGTTCCTAGTATGTAATGGGACCTTACAATGGCCTAGGTCCCTGGGAGAATAGTGGGCATCGACTATTTCACTTGTAAGTATTGGCATTGTTCTGGGGTCATGCTTAAGGAATTCTTCTTTCGGTGTTTTAATGGCCAGAATTATTTGGGTTCTTTGCTGTTAACACTCCCTTTTCAGCCTTTTGCAATCTCTGACAATGCACTACAGTCAATACTGCTCATTTGTAAAGTATGCAGCATTTGCTGCATTCTCAATTCACTGCAAGGACAAACAACCCCTGGGGTATTTAATTAGATGTGAACAGTGGGTAACACCAGTTGAATCAGCAATACAACAGCAATCTCAATTAGCATTAACATGCCCGAAACCAGCAAAAGGAATCATGCAAGATTTTGTAGCTGAGGGAGCAGCTCTATCTGTAATGGCAGTTCCCTGTGTCAGTGGGCACCAGGGCACTAACCCAGTGGAAAATGGTCTCTGGGTCTACAGTTTGGAACTGCCTTGTGTGAAATTACAGATAGGTCCAACAATGTGTAAGGGCTGACTGGAGGAGCTTACATATGTTAAAGGTGTAACATCACCGAATAAGAGTATTGAAAAGACATAGGCTTTATGAATGCTTTTGTCATTTTTGGGCACTGTGATTCTTAACAGCAGATGGTTGACATTGAAAATCTGGTGCATAAATCGGCACATAAAAGCACAATACATTGATACAAGATTTGGCTTTGGCAGATCTGAATGTCCTGAGCTGCATGGAAATACCTGTTGCATTTTCTACAGTAAACAGATAGTCCATTTATTTTGTACATGGGGTATTAGAGTAGATTTACTGTGTACACGAGTCAGGATAATTCATTAAAACCAATGTATTACAGGCAGGAATTTGGACAAAGAAGGAATGGTTGAACAGGTTTTCTTTATATTATGGTCTCTGAAAACATATCGGGTTTTTTTCTGAAAGAGGAAAGTATGAATGGATTGAAGCCCCAACTAAATACCGACCTATGCAATTTAACAGACCTCATCAAAAGTACCCGGTTCTTCAGTTATTGTAAAAACACAGGGTTAACATCAGGAGCACCTGATACAAATACAACTACTGTATAATGAAACTGTGATGCAATGTCACATGATTAAGAGACTGTGCTCTAGTGGGAAGCAAAAGTACAACCTGAAATGGCGGCACAGTGGCACAATGATTAGCACTGTTGCCTCACAGCATCAGAGACCTAGGTTCAATTCCCGCCTTGGGTCACTGTCTGTGTGGAGTTTGCACATTCTCCCTGTGTCTGCATGGGTTTCCTTTAGCCAAGGCACAGGTTTTCTCCCACAGTACAAAGATGTGTGGGTTAGGTGGGTTGGCCATGCTAAAAATTGACCCAAGTGTCAGGGGGATTAGCAGGGTAAATATGTGGGGTTATGGGAATAGGGCCTTGGTGGGATTGTGGTCGGTGCAGACTTGATGGGCTGAATGGCCTCTTTCTGCACTGTAGGGATTCTATGATTCTATGAGATGAATATTGATCTGTAAATAAATAGGTATGGTTCTTTCTCAAATAATGGTCCATTCACAGAGTAACAGGCCAAGCTGAAAGAAACCCATTCAGACCCTGAACCCAAGATGAAACAATTAAGGGAGGTGTAATTGTACAACTGGTTGATCTGTAGGATGGTGTTGTTTCCTGAGGTGATGTAAAAGCATACACTATGGGTGGAATTTTATGGCCCCATTGTGGTGGGGGAGGGGTCAAAAAATGTGGCAGGGCATTCTAAAGTGCATTGACTTTGGCAGGACCATTGGTGGGAGGGGCTGTAAAATTCCACCCCATGTGTATGTGCAACTGTCTACCATTGAGTGCTAATCTGCCTTCTCCTTGCTTGGCTTCAACATACGAGGCATGTGTTTACCTAACATGTGTTCTTTTATTCTCAGCATTGAACCTATCAAATTTGTCTGTGCCTTGGCTAAAGTGTCAGCAAGTTAAAAGAGTGAAATAGCAGAATGTATGACTGATTTATTTAATTGCAACCTGCACAATGAGCATGCAGCCTGGTTTGATGTTTGTTTGCTTGTCGACTTTCCACAGCTGTTTGTTCTGGTTGTTCTTCATTATTTGATTTAGGTATGTTGAGGGTATGGATCCTGAAGGACTTTATGGAGGGAAGACAGTGTTGCATCCTTTTCCCACCTCTGAAGAAGAGAACAAAGGGATTGTTAAGTAAAATCCTTGCGGAAAGAAAAACAGAAAGTTGGGTGTCGTTAAGTTGTTGTCTTGCATATTGTTAACACTGGTTATTATTATATACATCTATGTTAGAAATAAATTAATGTATTTAGTCGGGCCTCACAGCCACTTGGATGAGGAATATTAGGGAATATAGAGTACGAACAATTGATCAGAAAAGTGGCCGATGAACAGTCAGACCAGATTTCTACCATTTCTTCAATGTTCCGGTCATATTTTAGAATGTTGCCAGAATCAATCTTCAATTTGCAATTACTTACTAGATGCAAAGTTAACAGTTGCACAGTTTCCGATCTGCTCAAATAGCATTTGCGTTATCTACCTGGCCCCACGCAGTCTTGATAGTCCCTGTGTTTATAGAAGTACATTTGAAAGAAACCTTATTTAAGGTTATTTCAGAAAAGTTTTATTTAATTCTTTCAAACACTCTTAACTTACCAGAAAGGTTTGTGCAAAGCGTTCTGCAACTCCCATCCTCCTGATGCATTCATCATTTTGGAACAATGGTTGAGCCAGAATGAATCACAGATTACATAGGAGGCTATTCAGCCATTTGTGCCTATGCTGGCACTTTTGAAAGAGTGATTCAGTTAGTCCTCCCTCTTTCCCCATAGCCCTGAAAATCTTTCCCTCTCCAAGCATTTATACAATCCCCTTTTTGAAAGTTAGAACTGAATCTGCTTCCATCACCTTTTCAAGCAGCGCACTTCAGATTGTAATGACTCACTGTGCAAATGCTTTCTCTTCATGTTGCCTTTGGCTCATTTATTATTAACGTTTGTGTCCTCAAGTCATAGAGTCATAGAGGGTTACAGCATGGAAACAGGCCCTTCGGCCCGACTTGTCCATGCTGCCCCTTTTTTAAAACCCTGAAGCTGGTCCCAATTGCCCGGATTTAGCCCATATCCCTCTATACCCATCTTACCCATGTAACTGTCTAAATGCTTTTTAAAAGACAAAATTGTACCCGCCTCTACTACTACCTCTGGCAGCTACCGATCCTTCCGCACCTGGGAGTGTTTTTTCCTTATTTTCTCTGTCAAAATGCTTCAAGATTTTGAGCATCTCAATCAAATCTCTCATGAAAATAATTACTGAATAACATACTGCCTGACTTACACCTGAGTGGTGGTTAGATTGTAAAATCTGTCTCCCCATCTCCTCGCTCTAGTATGATGTGTATCTATATCAGGGCTTGTTTTACTCATTTTTACCTCAACAACAAGCAACTCTAATCCTAATGACACAATTGAACCTTTTTACTGCACATGCTCTGCTCAATAATACCACAACTGAAGAAGATCTGCTACACTTAGCCATTTTTCTCCAGTGTTCTATTTTACTCCACATGTCTAATATGAATGCACTTAAATGCAATTTGCATCTTAATTAAATCTTGGCAGCATAGAATACGTTGACAAATATGACTCAAGGGGGTTAAAATTATGCTTAGTTAGTGAAAGAAGTGGGAACAGTTTTTTTCCAAGGCAGTAATGTTGGTACCGATCCTGCAGTGATGGGCCAAATCTGTAATGTATATTTTAGCTGTGACAATTTCGATCATTTAACTAATCTCCATACAAGCATAGAAAACACACCTTCAATAATGCTTTGCCAATCCCTTTACAGCTGTTAACAAAGCTGTTTTAAATGTTAAAACTGATGATATTTGTATTGGATTACATGATTTCTGCTGGCAATTTCGGGTAGCAAGTGGGAGCGAAAGGCAAGGTTCAGTGATAATACAGATGGAATGCAGAAGTAAGGAACGTACTCCTGGAGGGTGTGTGGAAACAAGGCAGATCACAATCCCCTGCAGTGGAGATTACAAACATTGGAACACAAAAGGCATCTGAAGAAAGCAGCGTCTGCTCCATGATGCATTTGGCAGGAAGCGCCAAAGGAAACCCATTCGTTGAATAGAAACACAAACTTAGACAGGCTGATTTTCCTCCCAGTTCCTATGCAGCGAGTTGTATAGACCCAAGCCAAGAGGCTCAAGGCTCAATGGAAATAGTCTTCTGACTTTATCAACACAATCAGAGTTTGTGCCTCTACAGAGAGCTTACGTTAACGCCAGGTCATCTAACTTGCTGACAGTGCCTCTCAGTTAAGTCCTGGGAAGGCTGATGGAGCAGATTAATGGTGAGGTGCTGGAGGAGAGGTGGTGGAGGAAAGGTAGAGTTGGCAACTGCGCGCAAACTTATTCCTGGAGGTTTCCTCACATGACTTGCCGCCATGCTATCAGTTGGCCAACACATCCATCCTTGTGACACACTTGCCGGAATTTTACCGCCCCACCTGTCACAGGAATTGGAACGGACGAGGGACGAACAATGGAAAGGTCCGTTGACCACGGTCAGGATTTTATGGTTTTGGGATAAGCGAGGTCGTAAAATCCCGCCCAGTACTTCCTACGCCAATTGGAAAGCAAAAAGACTAATTGGATGATGCTTGACTGCCAAACAGCCTCTATTTCCCATTTTCAACATCTTTTATAGCTTTTAAAGAGGAATATTCAAAGAAAGTTACAAAAAAAATCTTTTTTAAATATTCTGATAGTTTTTCCTCTAGGTTATCACACAGCAGCGTCCTGGAGATTTATCATTAATTCCAGGAGACCTCAGGCCAGTCCTGGAGGCTTGGCAACCCGAGAGGGCAGATGGGTGCGTGGTCGATTGGGGTGCCTCCAGTTTAGGGAATCCTTCCTTACTCTGGAAGCATTTTTAAAAAATCTGGCACTTACCTTTTCTTGCCGGCTGGAAGTACCACTACAGAATCCTGACAACCATGGACTCCTTTCAGCATCGAGTTTTCAGGCCCTTGATTCACATTGTAAAAGTGCTTGACAGCCGTTTGAGCTCAATTGTTATTCCTTGTGCTCATTAATGCTTGAAAAACAGGCATAAAACTTACTGCTTTCCTATAGATGAGAATCCAAGAATGCAGGTAGCCACTAATAAGGGATTCCCAGATCCTGTGACAGTATTTGTTTTACAATCATACAAAGGACGGATACCAAAGTAGCAGTAGCACCAGAAGGACACTATATCAGTGCCATCTGTGTGATATCAACTATGTCTGTGCTGTTAGTATCTCCTTCTATTCAAACTAAGTTAGAAACCTTGATGGCAGTACAGGATACTGCTGCAGCAATTGTAAAACTCTCCAAGGAACAAGCACCTGGGGTAGTGTGCCAGCAGAATCTCAATTAGCCACTCTGCACACAGCCCCTTTCATTAAATTTTCAAACAGAGGCAGAGGACAATGGGCAAGGAGATAATTCACAAGAGGACAGCCTGCTGGCACATCACTGTACATGCATTGTCGACACACATAGAATAAAAGCATTTGATGTTTTGATGACTTGGCAATCCATCAATTAGCATGCAAATAGCTTAGAGGAGCGAACAATGAGGGCATATATAGATGGCATGCAATACGAGTACAGACAGAGGGAAAGAAAGTTTAACTGAACAAGTATATGAATGTGCCGTTTTGAAAGGGCTATGTTTAAAAAAGTGCTTCTTTCAACAGATCCCCAACTAACCTCTCCTCACAGCATCTCTACTCCAAGGGCTTTTGAACATCTTCATTCTCCTTCTGTTTCGTGCATTGCTACTGTTTCTTTTGCAAGTCCAAGATTAGGCCATTTTTGCTGACAAGGTTGTGCAGGTGAATGTTATCCTAGTGATTTATCTGGGGTGTCCTGCACAACCCTGTGAATGGTCTTAGTATGTAAAATTTCACAGCCTCAATTCTGCCCAATGCGACACCCTATGGCAGCATGTCCCTCGTTATAACTGTTCAGTGTTGAGAATTATGGATGATGTATGGGTGTTAACAGTCAAGGATGCAGTGGATTAGGATGGTTTCTTCAAATCTAGCCTTCCAATTTGTAATCTCCTGAAAAGAGTTATGGCACATTGCTTTGTGGCAAGATGTATCACGAATACTCTCAGGAAAGGTGGAATCCTTTGTGCATGAGGCTACAGTTTTCATTATAGATCACAATAAAGTTTATGGAATACAATACATTCCTGCTAAATTATGGCACCCTTGGTGTTCAAATCATGATATATGTGGCGATGTGGTGTCTATTCAGCATTCTACCTAGGGATGCCAGTGTGTCCATATTATTCAGTATCACTCTTTTAATTTTGTTGCTGTTCTTTATTGATTTTTTAAAAATGTGTTGGTGTTTGAAGGTGATGGCAAAACCCAGTGGCTGACTCCCTGACAGTCTCGAGCTTTCTCCAGAGTGGTACATTCCTTTGAGAAGACTGTGCGGCTGTATTGGGTATGTAGACTCGGGGCAAGGGGTGTAGAATGGGTTCCAAGCACGCCCCCATTCCGCACCCCATCCCCTCCACCCCCCTTATGTCCTCCTTACGTTTGGGCTGGTGACTCCTGAATTTTCTTAACCAGAAACATCAGAGTAAGGCTTTGCAAGGACAGCCACTGTATGTCAGCGAACCTGCCACTGTTGCAATGCAGATACTGAAGCAACTTTCAATTGGTGTGAAGCATGAGAAAACAGAACAGATCAAAAATGCATTAAATTCAAACAGTGAGCCTTAATGAGCTTTGTTTTAACAGCCCCATAACAATTTAAATAGCTTTTCCTCAGGGGAGAAAATGATACTTTGTGAGACCTAATGCCACCGTGGAATTCCTGCATGAGAGCAAAATTAGCAGACAAAATGAAAGGAAATAGAACTATCCAACTTGCACAGCAAGAATGTCAGAATGAATCATTTGGTATCCATACCACAATCTATGCCCCAGAGTATGCTAGATTGGGAAGTCTGACACAAAGCGGATTATTTTGTGTTGATCCGTACATCACACATGTTTCTATAACTACAAAAAAGTATTTAACCCCACTTTTCACTGTTCTTTGTAGCTGACACTGAACACAAAGAAGGTGCAGAAATGAAGTTACTGTGGAATGTTCTTTGGTTTTAGTTGCAATGAAACAAATGGTGCTCTGATTTATAATTCATGTCATTATCCCTTCAGTGCAATATTAAGCACACAGCTGGTGGGCACTTAATATAAGATCAAAGCTGGCAGAGAACATTGAAACTTAGGATAGTAACAGAAACTGCCACTGGTTATGAAAGCAGCTGACCCCACATTTGAGCTATAGTCAATTTGTTTTTGCCTGAATTAACTTTTGGGGCTATTAGCAGCTCTTGCATTACTTCTGTGATGTACTTGCACTTTCTTCCAAAGAGTCAAAGGCAGCTGCTTAAAGTTTATTGGTCACAAGTAATGCTTGCATTAACACTGCAAGTTACTGTGAAATTTCCCTAGTCGCCACAGTCTGGCGCATGTTCGGGTCAATGCACCTAACCAGCATGTCTTTCAGAATGAAACCGGAGCACCCGGAGGAAACCCCCACAGGCAGGGGGAGGACGTGCAAACTCCACACAGACAGTGACCCAAGCCGGGAATTAAACCCGAGTCCCTGGTGCTGTGAAGCAGCAATGCTAACCACTGTGTGCTACTATGTCGCCATGTCCTGCTTGCACTTTGACAGCAAGCTATCCAAAACAGACAGTCCCACCTTCGAAAGACATGGGCTTGAAAATTGAGGGATACAATGTGCATCATGTCACACTGTGACCCGGGGGGAAAGCATGCCACTCCCACCAGTCATTCTTACTGGGTCATTTGCTGCTAAGTAACATCTGGACATGTGGTCAAACTTTGCTGTGTGAACCTGGGTGAGTGCAGAATGCCCGATTCTAAGGGATGTGGACAGAGGTTTCAATCCCAGGAAATGCAGGCATCTGAAGACACTCTCTGATTTCTTTTCAAATTTGGAGGACGGACTTTCACTGCGTGGGACTTCCCAAGGTCCAATCTTACCAGATTATCTCTTGTAAAATCTCGTTATCATCTTGAAAGACGTTGATCTTAATAATGAGGCTTCAATTTACAAAAAAGTCAGAAATATCCTAAATTGTTCTGAAAAGTAGTACTATCCTTCCATGACAAATTCACGTTTATTAAAGCTCATCATCTAATATAAAATAGGAAGTTCAGATTTGTTACATTTTGTTCCTGCATGTGCTGCAGGAAATGATGTGTTGGGCTCACTGAGTGAGCTTGGAAAGATGCTCATTTACCAGTTTAGGGAAAACACAACTCACTTATTCGCAGGTTAAAAGTATACCAAGGCTTGCAACCTCGTGGCTGCAATCAGCTCCCATCATGACTCTGAATACAGAAGTCCATGCTTCCTGGCTCCCCAATTGATTCCCTGGGTCACGTGACCCTTAATTGGCAGATTGATCCTTAAAGGGACAATCCCATCCCTCTAAGTCCTTTTATACAAATGTCAGTTTTTTTTATTTTTTGAGAGACAGTGTTCAATTTACACAATCCAAGATAATTAAACATTCAGTACATGAATTTATTGAATTATAAATCAAGACTATCAGGCGGTTTCCGAATCCTTGTGGAGCGGTGTAACTCCTCTGTCTGGGGCACTTCCACAGGATTGCTGTCAGTTGGAACCGCAATGACAAGTGCCTCTTCAGATACAGACAGTTCACTTCTATCTGTTACCATGGAGATGTTGTGCCTGTCACAGGACGACTGGGTACTTTAATGCTAAAACAGTCAGCAACAGTTTCTGATGGCAACATATTATCTGATGGCAAAACTGGGCATTCTCTTTTTCCCTAACGGCTTATGCCTTTATGGATGATCCTTCCTTTTACGTCCACTCGATAAGACAAGGGTCCAGCTTAGCACAATGGGTGGGATATTATGGTCTCACTCATCCCAAAACTGTAAAATTTTGCCCAAGGTCTGCCCCTCGCCCGCTCCGATTCCTGTGCGGGCGGGCCAGTAAAATTCCGGCCAGTGGGTGGGATTTTCCGGCCACGTTTGCCCCAAAACCGGAAAATCCTGTCCGAGGTCAATGGACCTTTGCATGCTCTGCTCCCCACCCACTATAATTCCCGTGGCGGGCAAGATATGAAAATTCCCTTCAATGACTCCAGAGACCCAACTTAATCCACTACCAAAATTCCTCACTTAAATCCATCACAAATAACTGTGTTGACTGACATGAATTGTGGCTTGTCTTTTGACTGCATTGATGGACCTCTACTCTCCCTGGCAAATTTGGAAACACGAGGCTCAGTTTCATTTTGAGATGACAGTTCATTAACAATTCTGTTGGCGGGACTCCTGTTGTTGCAGGTGGAATGGTTCGGTACTCAAATAGGAAGTGCGAGATTGTGGTTTCCAGTGTCTCTCTTGACTGCTTCTTTAGGCTAGACTTAAAAGTTTACATGGCTCACCTGGCTAATCCATTGGATGTTGGGTGATAAGGTGCAGTTTTAATGCACTTAATACATTCAGTGTGGTGAAGCTCTGAAATTCAGCATTTGTCAACATTGTTCCATTGTCAGATACTATGAGGGCGATCTTACCAAAACAAATTCTAAGTGCCGAATGAGTGTGAAAACGGGAGAGAATCCTGCCGAGTTTTTGGGTGAGCTCCCAGTCGCAATCGTATTGCACTTAGAAAAAGAGTTCAGATGTAATTCTTGCCAGCAGGGGGAGGGGGCGGTATCTATTCTATTCTCTCCGGGAAGTCGGCTGCTGGGCATTGTGCAGAAGCCTTGATCTCCAAGTGTGCTGTGCTCTGGGTGATGTCACCTGTTCTCCCCGGACATCGCCCCACCCCGCTCCCATCGCTGCCCCGGGCATGGGCCCCCCTCAATTGCCACTGCAGCCCATGCTGATCCTCACTTCCCTCCGAACTCAGTTTTTCACCTCTCTTTCTCTGCAGAATATGATGTCATCCTGGCAACTCAATTCACTCTTGTGGGTAACAAATGGTTTCAACACAAGTTCCTTAGGTCGGTCGAAATGTTCCAAAGTTCCAAGTTCCGAAACCAACATTGGTGTTTCTTTCACAGAATATGCAAGGGAGTCAATAATGTCATAGGTCCAACATCTAAGTATCTTGTGTCTCACTTTTGACAGAAGTGGATCCCGATTGGACCAGTACCCGATTTGCTTTGCTGAAGTCAGCACATGTCCAAAAAATTCAACACCATGACAATTCCTGTGGTTCTGGAACATAGTAACATTTTCTTGTAAAGGTTGGAATTGAGGGGTTGCCTCTGAGTCCACTTACCTCTTCGCTTTGAAGACACTCGTTTATTTCTTCATCCATTTGAGCAATCCTCCTTCCCACATTTGGAAAATCTTGGTCCAATTTAACTTGATTTCCTTAAGCTAATCGCAGCTGAGAAGGCTTGATCCTACATTTGCCATTATGATCACTGAGAGTTGGCAGACTGATGACCATAGCTTACAGATATCATTGCAGTGTCCACTATTTTTATCGCTTCTCCAGTATAAGTTATTAACTTGGCTGCAGTGCTCTTCAAATTCAATGGCTGAACTCCTCTCAAGTACCGATATGAATGCCCACCTATCACAGTAGCTGATGCCCCTGTGTCAACTTCTGTTTTTAAGAGGCTTCCCATTTACTCCTACATAATAGGGGCTATCTTGCCGCTTTTCTTATAAATATTGAATGAATATTTATATTGTTGATGCTAGACTCTTCGACATTGTATACATGTGATGTATTATTTAATCAGCTACTCAATAGACTTGACTTTGCTGTGCATCTATGCCTTAAGTGGCCTTTCATATGAGAAAGAAAACACACTCAGCCTCTGTATATCTGTGGAATTCCGTCAGGTAAGTGGTTACCTCCACATCAGCAACATTCCACTTAAAACTTTGCTGATTGATTGCCTCTTCTAAAGTTTCTTGTCTTATTTGCAGCTGAACTCATTTCATGCCTTGCGGTTACTTCGGTTTTGGTGCTGCTGTTGATTGCAGGTTCCTGCTCTAACTGGTCAACGGGACCTTTTTGCATGCTTTGTGACTTTTGTGTACCTTTTTCAGTGCTTTCCATTGCCTGCACTATCTCCATTGCTCATTTGAAATTTATATCGACTTCTTTAAGTAATATCTGTTGAGTTTTCTTATTATTGAACCTGCAGACTAATCTGTTCCATAACGTATCATTCAAGGTGGCTCAAAAACCACTATACTTAGATAGCTGTTTCAATTTAATGATATAAATCACAATTGTTTAGCCTGGGGCTCTCTCCCTTGAATTAGACTTGAATCTCTGATGTATAACCGATGGTTTAGGCTATGATTCTTGCTATAATTCTGTGAACTCACTGAATTATTTGGAGTCAGGCATGCTTGGGACTGTGAGACTGTGATTCGGATTATAAGTTTGGATTCTACATGCACCCAGGAAAATTGCCTTGTGCTTTGCTTCTTCCCTTGTTTCGTTCACTTGGAAGTAATACCCAAAGATCTTTATGTATTGGGCCCGATTTTACCATTACGTTTTGCCCGTTTTTGGGCGTGAAAGCTTGGTAAAGTCGGGCGTGAGGCGAGTAGCACGATCCACGCCCTCTTCCGTGCCGGTTCCCCCTTTACCAAGAGCTGAAAATGGCCGCTGTCGGGACCATGCCCGAAACGGGCACGACGTCAATTTAAATACATTTGCATGCATTTAAATTGACTTCATGGGCTGCACGTCCAAACTTACCGGCATTTCCCCCTATACCACCGCATTCACCCATCCAGATTCGGCATGAAACAGACATGGTCCACAAAGGTCTGATTCGGGCGCTCCAGCTTCTGAGGAGTTCCGAGCTTCCACTGGCTCTCTGACTCAGATCAGTGGTGGGAGGGTGGGGGGTGGGGAGGGAGGCGGGTCAGATGGCTCTCTGGTGGGGGGAGGGGCAGGGAGGGGGGGTCCGCTGTCTCTCTGTGTGTGATTGGTGGGGGGGAAGGGGGAGTCTGCTGCCACTCTGTGTGATCGGTTGGGGGGGGGGGGGGGGGGGGGGGGGGCAATGTGGCAGGGGAGCTTTTCTCTTTCTTTTTTTTGCGCATACATAGTTGGAAGCACTGATTGGAGCTGCAGTGTTTTGGGCGTGTTAAGCCCCGCCCACAGGCTTCCGCAACGTGATTCAGAATCGCTGCTATTTTTTTCAGGCAGAATGTGTATGGGGGCACCTGAGAACGGGCCTAAACGTCGGATCTGAAACACTCCAAGTTTCAAGTCCGCCCAGCACTTAGAATCAAAATGGTAAAATAGGGCCCATTGTCTCCAATCCTCTGCGGAGAAGTCAAATGAACCTATCTGTCGAAAGAGGGGCATCTTGGTAAGTGTTCTTTTTTTTTCTTAACTTCAATGTGAACTGGATACTCACAGTCTGAGGATTTTAAAAAAAAAATCTTTGTTGCCAAATTTAAAGATGCTTCTTCACCAGTTTAGGAGAACACAACTTGTTTGTTTACAGGTTAAAACTAAACAGAGGTTTTAACCTTGTGGCTGCAATCAGTTCCTGAGATAACTTTGAGTATAAAAGCTTGAGTTTATGAAGGTAATCTCTTACCCTGCTCCCTGATTGTGATCCTTACTCTGCAGATTGATCCTTAAAGGGACAATCACCACAGTGCTGTAGTACAATATGGCACTTAACTTTTAGTTGAATTCTTGTTTAAATTAACAGTGACAGCATCTTTTTGCATATGTAACTGAGTGAAAAATATTTTAATTGGTGCATCTTTATTGCCTGATAATGCAAATCGCTTTACCAGCAAAGGTTGTCAATACAAAGCCTTCATTTTACATGATCAATTATGCAGATAAAATAATTATTTATTCATTGTTATCAAGGCATGAATCACTTTGTGGTTCTCTAGTTGTCATAACATCCAAATCAAATGCTGGATGCTCTTTGGAATAAGCAAAGACAAACTCACTGGAGTTTTCTCATCAGATTACAGATTGATAAAGCATTGTGAAATATTTGTTTGCTCAGCAGGACTCCACTTACATTACTTTCACCAATGGTTGTCAGGCTTTCAGTTCAGTATCTAATGCAGCCCTTCTGAAGAAGCTGGAAGCAAGTGTGTAGTTTTCCATATCTTGGATTTTATTCAGGATATGTGGTTCAGCTCCTCGATGCAGGTCAGGCGAGATGAAGCTCACCAATGCCTTTACTTTCTCAGGAGGCTAAGGAAATTTGGCATGCCCACTACGACCCTCACCAATTTTTACAGATGCACCATTGTTTCCGGTCGTGTCACAGCTTGGTATGGTTCCTGCTCTGAACAAGACTGCAAGAAACTACAAAGGATGTGAACGTAGCCCAGTCCATCACGCAAACTAGTCTCCCATCCATTGACTCCATCTACATTTCTGGCTGCGTCAGAAAAGCAGCCAGCATAATCAGGGACTCAACGCCCCCCGGACATTCTCTCTTCCACCTTCCTGTGTAGGGAAAAAGACACAAAAGTCTGAGGACATGTACCAACCAACTAAAGAACAATTTCTTCCATGCTGCCCTCAAACTTTTGAATGGATCTACACATATTAAGCTGATCTTTCTCTTCATCCTATCTAACTGTAACGATCTCTTCTGCACCCTCTCCTTTCCTTCTCTGCTATTTACATAGAAATGAAATTTAAAACAAGGAGCCAGAGTCAGGGCTCTCACTCTGGTCTTTCACTCGACAGGGAGGAGGAACTCCCAAGTCCTGAAACAAAAATAAAAATAAAATAACAATATTTTTCACTGTATCCCAATACATATGACAATAATAAATCAAATCAAATCAAATGAGACTCATTCAACTTATTTTCCTGCAAGCAGAGTGTGGTAAGATTGCTCACTATGACTCATTCAGTTCTATGCATTTACCCATGCTCAATTAGGTGAAATGAACAGACTTTGCAAATATATTTCTAGGTGCTAATAAAAGCATTGTGACATTCCTTTTTGCCGATGATGTGTTGCTGGCAATTCTCTTGGGGCTATCTTCATCATCCTGGGAGAAAGGGCTAACTGGTGGAATATAATGAATGTCCACAAGTACAGCTTTGATCTGTTCAAGGAGAAATCATAAAGGTATTGCCTGGAAAATTCAGGAGGTATCTGTCTCAATCTTTGATTCATATTAGGCCCAGGGTCCCCAAGGAAGATACCAGGGCATTTTCATTCCTTCACATCTTTCTTCCAATTCCCAATGCAGATGAAGCTTCTGACATATAAGAAAGTGCTTTACATAGTTCAGGGCTCCTTAGCATGCAAAGGAAGAGGTTCCTTCAGCTCATATGTGAGATCCTGGGCCAGAGAGGGAGCTCTCCAGCCTACTCAGTACCCAGGATAGGCAATTAGTTTCATGATGGACAGACATCCTTGTTAAGGCAACTCACATGTGGACCTGGATTAAGCGGTCAGTTATAGGGAAGCCAGGTAAGTCACGTAAGACTTAGTTGCGGTTATTAACATAAACGTTTTATACATGTTCTTCAAAGATAAATGCCCATCACAAAACGATTAAAAAACTTTA
Source organism: Mustelus asterias (assembly GCF_964213995.1). Taxonomy (NCBI): domain Eukaryota; kingdom Metazoa; phylum Chordata; class Chondrichthyes; order Carcharhiniformes; family Triakidae; genus Mustelus; species Mustelus asterias. The sequence continues at coordinate 120,501,069 of NC_135804.1, read as the reverse complement.
GGGAAGCTATCATTTGGAAGTTGAGTATAATAAAATATGCTGTACTGTTCCTTGAGTTTACACTGGGCATCACTGGCACAATGCAGCAGGCTAAGGCCAGATGTAATCGTGAGAGCAAAGTGGACAATTAAATGGCAAGCCCCCAGAAGCTCAGGGTGATGCTTGCAGGTTGAGTGAAGATGTTCTGCAAAGCAGCCACCCAATTTGGTTTTTCGTCTCCGTCGTGTAGAGGAGACTGTATTGTGAGCAGTGAATGCAGCAGACTAGATTGAAAGAAGTACACATAGATCGTTACTTCATCTAGAAGCACTATGTAAGGCCTTGGACAGTGTGGTGGACCTCAGTTGTGCCTTTGTCCTATATGGACCATCGTTGTGTGTGCTTGTCATACCTGGACACACCCCCTTCCTGTTTGGTTCCTCCCATCGGCACCTAGTATAAAGGTGGTTGTCTCCTCCCCTTTGTTCAGTCCAGGTTGGTTATTTGTTGGGATCTGCTCCTGATCCTGTTGTGAATAAAAGCCTACACTTGTATTGGCACACCGGTAGTCTTTCGCCTTATTGATAGCGCATCAATTATATTCACAACAGTTGACCAGCATGGAGCAGTTTCTAAAACCCGACAAGTTAGCATGAGACCCTCAAGAGGTTGGAGCCTCTGATAAATTTGATCATTGGCTGGACTGCTTCGAAGCGTTCGTCGACACCGCTACGGCCATCAACACCGACGACGCTAAACTCCACGTGCTCCGCGCCCGGGTAAGCGAAGCCATCTATGGAATCTTCCGGGACGCTGCTGCATACGCGGACGCTATCGAACTCCTAAAAGGGCAGTTCCGAAAGAGCCCTAACGTGGTTTTACGCCAGACATCTCCTAACTACCCGCAAGCAGCAGCCAGGAAAATCGTGCGCCCAATTTCTGCGTGCCCTGCGGGTCTGAGCTCGAGCTTGTGACTGTAAAGCTGTTACAGCAGCTCAGAACATGGAGGACCTGATCCGCGACGCCTACGTTGCGGGCATGGAGTCTACATACATCCGGCAGCGCCTGCTGGAACAAGATGACCGAGATCTCCGAAGAACAGCCACGATGGCTGAAACGTTAGAAGCGGCCTCTCACAATCTCAGGTCTTACCTTGCATCCCGTTCTACCAATGGCTCCACCGCAACGGCTGTTCCGGCGGGGCCCAAATGTTTCTTTTGAGGCCTACCCAAGCACCCTCGGCGTCGCTGCCCGGCGAAGGACGCGATTTGCTCCGGATGCAGTAAGCTAGGCCACTTCGCTAAAGTCTGCCGGGCAAAGCCGCTTCCGAAGCCTCGTGGCGCCACGTGTGTTCCGCGGGCGCAGTCATCTTTAATGCAGGCGGCGGCTGCGCGCGAATCGCCATCTTTAATGCGGTCACCGGAAGTGCGGAAATCGCCATCTTTGATGCGGTCACCGGAAGTGCGGGAATCGCCATCTTTGATGCGGTCACCGGAAGCGCGGGAATCGCCATCTTTGAGACTGGCATCAAGACGCGCTGAACAGGAAGCTTTATCCGTGACGTCATCAGACGGCGACGAAGACAGATTCTTCTTTGATTCAACGGTGGCATCGATTTGCTGGGACCAGTCGCAGCCTCATCAACTCTCCAAGTCAATAATGGAGATCAAGGTAAATGGTCATGCAGAAAACTGCCTATTCGACTGTGGGAGCACAGAAAGTTTTATACACCCTCGCACGGTGCGTCAACATGCCCTTCCCGTGCGACCCTGGAGCCAGACCATCTCCATGGCCTCGAATTCCCACTCAGTGGAAGTCCTCGGGTGCTGCTTGGTGACGCTGATGGTACAGGGCACAGTCTACGAGCATTTTCGGCTTCTCGTGCTGCCGCGACTCTGCGCAGCTGTACTGCTGGGGTTAGATTTCCTCATAGGAGCGTCACCCTGCAGTATGGTGGGCCTCATACCCCGCTCTCCGTCTGCAAGGCGCCGTCACTGCAGCGCGCTCCGCGCACCACCTGCAGTCTCTCAACCCTCAAGATCACCCCCCCCCCCTCCTTATTTGATAACCTCACCCCGGATTGTAGGCCTATAGCCACCAAGAGTAGGCGCTATAGTGCGGATGACTGGGCCTTCATTCGGTCCGAGGTGCAACGTTTGCTCCAGGAAGGGATTATCCAGGCCAGCACCAGCCCCTGGAGGGCACAAGTGGTCGTAGTTAAATTGGGGGAGAAACACCGCATGGTGATTGACTACAGCCAGACCATAAACAGGTATACCCAACTAGATGCGTATCCTCTTCCTCGTATCGCGGACATAGTCAACCGCATCGCGCACTATAGGGTTTTCTCGACGATCGATTTGAAATCGGCTTACCATCAGCTCCCTATCCGCTCGGAGGATCGCCCATATACTGCCTTTGAGGCGGATGGCCGCCTCTACCAGTTCCTCCGAGTTCCCTTTGGTGTCACCAATGGGGTCTCAGTCTTCCAGCAGGCCATGGATCAAATGGTAGACCAGCACGGGCTACGGGCCACTTTCCCGTATCTGGATAACGTCACCATCTGCGGCCATGACCTGCAGGATCATGATGCCAACCTACAGAAATTCCTTTGTACGACCATTCTCCTGAACCTCACATATAATGAGGCGAAGTGTGTTTTCCGGACACGCCGCCTCGCCATCCTTGGGTACATGATAGAAAATGGTGTCCTTGGCCCCGACCCAGCCCGTATGCGTCCCCTTATGCAGCTTCCCCTTCCTACTACCCTCAAAGCACTGAGGAGATGCCTGGGCTTCTTCTCCTATTATGCCCAGTGGGTTCCCCGTTACGCGGATAAAGCCCGTCCACTCCTAAAATCGACCTCTTTTCCCCTGGCGGAAGAGGCCCGTTGGGCCTTCGACGACATCAAAGCGGACATCGCGAAGGCCGTGATGCATGCTGTGGACGAATCCATCCCATTCCAAGTGGAAAGTGATGCCACCCTTAACCAGAGGGGCCGTCCGGTGGCCTTCTTTTCCCGGACCTTACAAGGCCCTGAGATTCGACACTCCTCGGAGAAGGAGGCCCAGGCCATCGTGGAAGCCGCCCGGCACTGGCGCCATTATCTTGTGGGCCAACGATTCATCTTAATTACGGACTAGTGGTCAGTTGCCTTCCTGTTTAACACCAGGCAAAAGGGCAAGATTAAGAATGACAAGATCTTGCGGTGGAGGATTGAGCTCTCCACCTACAGATATGACATCATGTACTGGCCCGGGAAGCTCAATGAGCCCCCAGATGCCCTGTCCCATGGATCATGTGCTAGCGCCCAACTAGCCCAGCTACAGTCCCTCCATAATTACCTCTGTCATCCGGGTGTCACCAGATTTTTCCATTTTGTCAAGTCCCGTAACCTGCCCTTCTCCCTCGAGGAAGTCTGGACGATTACCAGGCAATGCAGGGTCTGCGCTGAGTGCAAACCGCAGTTCTACCGGCCAGGTAGGGCGCACCTTGTAAAGGCCACTCGCGCATTTGAGCGTCTTAGCATTGATTTTAAAGGCCCCCTCCCCTCCTCTAACCGCAATGTTTATTTCCTGAATATCATTGATGAATACTCACGTTTCCCTTTTGCCTTCCCCTGCTCGGACATGACCACGGCTACAGTGATTCAGACCCTGAACAAGCTCTTCACCCTGTTCGGCTTCCCAGCCTATGTTCATAGCGATCGTGGGTCCTCTTTCATGAGTGACGAGCTGAAGCAGTACCTGCTCGCCAAAGGCGTTGCCTCCAGCCACACCACTGGCTATAACCCCAGAGGCAATGGTCAAGTAGAGCGGGAGAACGCAACCGTCTGGAAGGCCGTTCTATTAGCGTTACAGTCTAGGGGCCTTCCAGTCAGCTGTTGGCAAGATGTCCTTCCGGACGCATTACATTCCATTAGGTCACTCTTGTGCACAGCGACCAATACGACCCCTCACGAGCGGATGTTTTCGTTCCCCAGGAAGTCCTCCTCGGGTACTTCGCTCCCGGATTGGCTGATGTCCCCGGGGCCCGTCCTGCTTCGGAAGCATGTCCGGACCCATAAGGCAGATCCCTTGGTCGAGGAGGTCCAATTGCTCCACGCTAATCCTCAATACGTTTACGTAGCGTACCCTGATGGGCGGGAGGACATGGTTTCTGTCCGTGACTTGGCACCCGCAGGTGCCCCTGAGGTCACCATGTCCTTCCGCCCCACGGTCCCTGGTGTTGTCCACTCGGAGATTGCTACGCCTCTTCCTCCCTCAGTCCCTGTCCCCAATGTAGTGTGCCCAGAGCCTGTTGCGGCCCCCCACCCCCCAGCTCCGGTTCCCACTGTTCTCCATACGCCACCAGGACCACTGCTCACTCCTCTCGCCCCTGTGTACAGCTCGCTTGAGTCGCCGGATCCGTCACCACGCAGTACCCGACGACTGGATGGGACGACGGATCGGTCCGCTTCACACCACCCAGCGCCTTCTCTCGACGCTCACTGTACGGAGCCTGGGCCGACATCGCTCCCTGCTCGGACGACTCTGCGACCTGCACTACGACGATCGCGACGGCGGATCAAGCCACCGGGTCATCTGGACTTGTAATGTTGTTTCTGCTTCACCCCCGTGTTGTTTTTTAAAGGAAGGGGTGAATGTGGTGGACCTCAGTTGTGCCTTTGTCCTATATGGACCACCGTTGTGTGTGTTTGTCATACCTGGACACACCCCCTTCCTGTTTGGTTCCTCCCCTCGGCACCTAGTATAAAGGTGGCTGTCTCCTCCCCCTTGTTCAGTCCAGGTTGGTTATTTGTTGGGATCTGCTCCTGATTCTGTTGTGAATAAAAGCCTACACTTGTATTGGCACACCGGTAGTCTTTCGCCTTATTGATAGCGCATCAGACAGTGAGGGAGAGAGGAGGTAAAAGGGCAGGTTTTACAACTCCTGTGTTTGGAAAGTGCCATGGAAAGGGGAATACGGTTGACCAGGTTGTCCAGTCTTTCCGCACCTACATCCATATCACTTCTGAGGCCTGAGATCATTTTGTAATTTACAGTTTCCTGGCCCTAAATGTTTCCTCTTCACTATAAACATGCAATTTCCCGAAGCCTCCATCCTGCACCTGGACCTTCTGAGGGCTCGCAACTTCTTCCTTGAACAGAAGTCTGACCAGTCCCTATCCATCACCACCCTCCTCCGTCTGGCTGAACTTGTTCTCTCATTGAACAGTTTTTCCTTTAACTTGTCTTACTGCCTCCAAATAAAAGGTGTGGCTTTGGTTACCTGCATGGATCCTAGCTATGCCTGCATTTTATAGGATATATTGAAAATTTCTTGTTCCAGTTCTTCTTGGACTGTCTCCCTCAATTCTTGCCTTGATACATCGGTGGCTATATTGATGCCCTTTCCTGCTCTTCCCAGAACTGGAAACCTTCAATTGCTTCCAATTTCTATCTTTCTCTCACCTTCACAAGGCCCATCTGCTACATTACCTTTCCCTTCCTTGACTTCTCTGTCTCCAATTCTGAGGACAGGCTATTAACTAATATTCACGACAGGCCCACTGACTTACATAACTACCTTGAAGACAATTCCTCACACCCTCCCGTAAGGACTTCTTTCCATTCTCCCAGTTTTTCCATTTCCGTTGTATCTGTTCCAATGTGGCAACATTCCACAGGAGCACGCCTGCTCTTCCTCAGTTGAGCACTCCCCACCATCATGGTTGACAGTGCCCTCAACCACATGAGACACATTTCCTGCACTTCTGCTCTCACCCCGTCTCCTCCCTCCCAGAACTATGATAGATTTCCCTTGTCCTCACTTTCCACTCCATCAATGTTCGAATTCAATAGATTATCTTCCACCATTCCCAGCAGCTCCAGTGTGATGCCACCACATAAGTTCTGCTTCCCCAGGCTGACCAACTGTTCTGTATTTTAAGGGATTGTCACTGATTTTGACTTTTCCATGTCTTGTAAGGGATGTCTTCTATCCCATTTTTTGAGGACAGCCTGTCAGGGACTGATCGTGGGAGTTTCCAGAAAGAGTTTGAATGATTTGAGTGAACTGCAAGTGAATGGGGTGGCTGGGGAGACAATGTTGCACTCAACACAATTAGTTGTAAGTTTTAATTTATTTTAACACTCCACAAACCCCGCTCTCCGCCTCCCCCTCCCCCTGCTATTGTGGTCTCAAGATCCCGCCTCTTCACCCACCTGGTCTCCTGCTAACCAAACCCCCAACTGCTCTCATGGTCCGAGCTCTCATGCTCACCTTCCAAACCCACAGCCATTATCACCTTGTAATGATTGTGACGATTGTCCCTTTAAGGGCAGAATGGAGTTACCTAGTTTGGGGGACCAATTAGACTGAGAGTGGATAATCACCCAAGGGGTAGAGCTCTTTCTTAGGCAGAAAGTTGTCTGAAGAAACGTAGGGACTGGGGCTGCCGGTCTCTGTACAGTTTTTCCTAATGACTAAATACTTTTTAAGTTCCCGATGAAGTCTGTAGTGTACATCATTACAGAGGTGATGGGGATAAAATGGATTATGAGGACACTGCTTGTGGCCAGAGATGTGTGAGCTGTAAGATGGAGAGATGCAGGGAAAACTTGAAATGGCCTGTACAGTCAGAAGTTTAGAAGTAGATAGAAGAAAGAATTAAAAGAAAGCAACTTCAGAAGCAAGAACTGTGGTTTTCGTGTTTAATGAAAAGTGGAACTTTAGTTTTTAAAAAAAGACCAAGCTTTTTTCTTATAAGAAAGTAGAGAACATAGAGCAGTGTTTTGAGTGAAAAACAAATGCCCCAAGGAGTTGGATCTTGGTCTCCAGAGCGTGGGAAAATGATGAGGCTGAGATTGCCAGGTTCCAGATCCAAGCAGAGCCCATGGGGGTCGGGATAGCGGTCCCTGCACTGAGGGATTGTTGGCAGCTAGTTCAAAAGTTTTAGAGAGAAGTCCTCAACATGTTCAGAAGATGAGTTGAAAAGTTTTGAACATGACCCCTTAGCATTCAAGAGTGCTGGATCTTGCAGTGAAATTGACAAAAGAAACTGACACATGAAAGTAAGAGAAGAAAGGACTCTCCAAATGGCCAACGAAAAAAAAGCTGCAGAGAGAGCTTTCTGTCAGTAAAAAGAAGTTTTAAAAATTTATGAAAAGGTTCAAAGGTAGACCTTCCATGTTCATGCCAAAACTTCAAAAGTGAGGGAAAAGCACTAGAAAGAACTGGCACTGCTGAAAGTTAGAAAAAAGTTGACAGTCTTAAAGTGATAATGTCTTTAAAGTGGTAATGCATTTAATGTGGCAATGCTGTTAAAGCAGCAACCACAAGAAGAACAAATGACTATGGGCAAGAAAATTTGTGAAGATCCAAGATGGAGGGCAATTTTCAAAAAAGGCCCATAAGCATAGAAGACCTCAAGGAAGAGCCAATGAAGACCTCAGAGGAGGCAATACGTTTTCAGGGAAGAAGCACCACCTTACCTCAGAAGAGGACATGAAGACCTCAGGAAGAGGCAATGCAAGACGATGCAGATGGAGTTTAATTTAGATAAATGCGAGGTAATGCATTTTGGTAGATTGAACCAGGGCAGGACTTACTCAGTTAATGATAGGGCATTGGAGGTGAGTTATAGAACAAAGAGATTTAGGGTTACAGGTTCATAGCTCCTTGAAAGTGGAGTCACAGGTGGGCAGAGTGGTGAAGAAGGCATTCGGCATGCTTGGTTTCATTGGTCAGAACATTGAGTACAGGAGTTGGGACGTCTTGTTGAAGTTGTACAAGACATTGGTAAGGCCACACTTGGAATACTGTGTACAGTTCTGGTCATCCTATTACAGAAAGGATATTATTAAATTAGCAAGAGTGCAGAAAAGATTTACTAGGATGCTACCGGGACTTGATGGTTTAGGTTATAAGGAGAGGCTGGATAGACTGGAACAATTTTCCTTGGAGCGTAGGAGTGTGGGGTGATCTTACAGAGGTCTATGACTGAGCTGGCACATTGGAGGCGATGATGAATTGCATTGCCTATGCCTATGTTCATCAGGAAGAGGATCCTAAGATGTGGAAAATGGTCCACATCTTCCAGGAGCTCACTATTATCTTAATCAACAGAGGGAGGTGTGGTGCAGTGATAAAATCCTAGGCTTTAATTGCAGGTCTTACATACCGTGTGATATCCAAAGGACTGTGTTTAGTCTGAATGGCACAACATGCTTAATTGTCAATGTTTTATAAAAGTAATTAGTGGCAATTTCCATCTTTGACTGGAAGAAAGCAACTGTTATGTTTCAAGCTGTGAAATTGGGACTTACATAGCACTCCGCTCAGATATACAAGTGGTATTCAATAACACTTTGTTTCCCATGTAAAATTAGACATTGCTATTTGTTGCATGTTTAGTTGCACGGCATTAATAACACTGCAATATCTATTAGAAATGTTAAACAAATAAATACCACCATTAATAGCTTATTATGTTCTCAAATATCAGCTTCTCTCTTGTAACCATAAGGAGTTGACATTGAGCTGAATATTAAACAATTTCATGTCTACTCAAATTAGCTCCATCAATGCTATTTTCTGTCTTCACTCATCCTATTCTGAGTCGCTTTCCCCTTTCCCTGTGAAAGCCCTTTGACTGAAATCAACATAAAAAAACATTTTTTGTGATATATATGTCCACAGTCACCTGCATTAAACATTCCCATGCTTTTAATAGCCATTTATCAGCCTACCCCAGTCCCAAAGCTTTGCTTTTTAATGGGATCCAAGTGTAGACTAAGAAGACATTTCTATCAAGAAGTCAATACTGGTTCGTCCCCAGAGTAACCATTTAATACATGTTCTACTGTATTTTCAGTAATTGTGTCAAGGTTAGCTCTTAAGAGACCCATACATTTTGATGGTATGTTGCAATTCTGGTAACTAATGCATAGCTTTTAATGCTGTCAAGTCATAGTAAATTAGTAAACTGACATACAGTTAAATAAAATTTTAAAAACTGACAAGACGAGATTGAACATTTTATGTTCCATGAAGGTTAGAGGCAATTGTGCAACCAATTTAATGGCACCCACAATGACTTGGAACACGGTGAGTTTATTTATGAATACTGAAATGTTGTCGAATCTGGACAACATTGGATTTTAGACACCATGCATTCTTCAAACCCAGTGCCTGATAACATTTGCAGTATCATTTTTGCTCTCTTGCACTATCTCTCTCTGTGTGTGCGGCTTGTTTGCTTTTTCCCTCTTGCTATCGTGACCAACAGAGGGTGGGATTCTCTGGCCGCGTTCGCCTCAAAACCAGAGAATCCCACCCAAGGTCAATGTTATAAGGGCGACAAGGTGGCACAGTGGTTAGCATTGCTACTTCACAGCGCTACGGACCTGGGTTCAATTCCGGCCTTGGGTCACTGTCTGTCCGGAGTTTGCACGTGTCTACGTGGGTTTCTTCAAAGAACAAGAACAAAGAACAGTACAGCACAGGAAACAGGCCCTTCGGCCCTCCAAGCCTGTGCCGCTCCTTGGTCCAACTAGACCAATTCAGGGTTCTCCGGTTTCCTCCCACACTCCAAAAGATGTGTGGGTTAGGTTGATTGGCCATGGTAAATTACCCTTTAGTGTCAGGAGGATTAGCAGTGTAAATATCTGGGGTTACGGGGATAGAGCCTGGGTGAGATTGTTGTTGGTGCAGACTCGATGTGCCAAATGGCCTCCTTCTGCACTGTAGGGGTTCTATGATTCTAGGACCTTTGCATGGTTTCTCCCCCCCCCGCCCCCCCCCCCCCCCCCCACCCCACCCTCCGCCCCCCACTACAATTCTCGCAGCAGGCAGGACGGGAGAAATCCGGCCATGTCTGGTGCCACAGTATCAAACCATAGTCAAAAAACACAAATTACATTGTGGAATTTTGAAAGCCATCAAAAGAACGAAGGAAGATGATTAATTCTATTGGACATTCATGTCCTGCTTTGCAGTTTGTTCATAATTATGGTCTTTCTTCAACATTTGCCATTGTACTTTGCAGTGCATTTCATTTAGTTTAATAGACCTTGCGTTGCTATGGTCTTTTAAATTTGATTGCTCCAGGTCAGGGACATAGAATCTACTAGAATTCATCTGCTTTTATATTGAAGTTCTGATCATAAATAATCATATAAATGGACCGTATTCTATACTTCATGATACTTATTTTGAAAGTTAAGTTTAAAGGTTAGCAGCTATCATAGCTCCTACTCAGATAATATAAACTCTCAACAACAGGCTTCACAATTATCAGTGCAGCAGAAAGTGATCCTTGAAATTCTACACTTCAGAATGGCAGTTGCACATCTCCCCCTGCTGCTGAAACATTCTACTGCACCACATTTTCACATGTCCACTGCTCCTACTTACAGTCAAAATCAAGAATTTATTACGAGGCAAATCACCTCAAGCTACGGGGTATGGTATCTGTTCTGATCGAGCAAAGCATATAAACCCAAAAATAAATCCAACTCTGTATGTCAAATGGAACAAACTGGAAAGTCAGAATGCTCCAGAGCCACCAATCGTTTAAAATAAAAGCAAAAGTAAAATACTGGAGATGCTGGAAAACTGAAACAGATCAGAAAATGCTGGCAACACTTAACAGATCCTCTCACCTAATCACGGAGGCTTTTAGTGGAGATTAGCAGCCATGAGATAGATAGGTGCACTTGGGCGCAGTGCAGGAAAAGGCTAAATGCCCTCCTCCAAACCGCAAGGGTGAGGGGGAATGGTGGTGTTAGTTCAAAGTGACTCTCATGAGGACAGCAAGCAGTGTTTTGCAGTGAGGGGATGGAGTTGGCCGGAGGGCGAATGAAACGTAAGATACAGCAGATGATGCATTAGATGGCTTGGATTGACATCGGCGAAGATTTGCAAGCAGCTCACTTACATGTAGTCAACAATCTCCTGCACCTGTTGGAAGCCCACGATGGTCCTGAGGCACACAGGTCCTTTGGTCAGGCTCTGGATCTGTTCTGAGATGCTTGAACTCTCCAACCCTTTTGAAGAGGGCTTCTATTGCCTCTTTGTAGTGTCGACGTGAGGCTGCCAGTGAGATGCCATACAGGTTGCTTGTAGAACGTTGGAAGGAGCCACTGATGCAGACGTTTGATGCTGCAGCGATGTTTAAAGTTCTTCACTTCCGAATGGACCACAGATCATCTTGAAAGAGAACGCACAGGTCTCTGCCATTAATGGCATTGCTTCTCTGGTGTCTGCGGGTAGTTCAGACTGCAGTGCATCAGACTGGGCCTTGGCTTCCTCCCACTTGACGATCCTCAGGATCTTGTCCCATCCTGATGGAACACCCGTGTTGGTCTTCTGGGCACTCTTTGACATTTTTATTTATTCTATCCTGGGACATGAGCATCGCTGGCAAGGTTGTTGCCCTTCATAGTTGCACTTGAAGGGGCAATCACATTGCTGTGGGTCTGGAGTCACATGTAGCCCAGACCAGGTAAAGACAGCAGATTTATTTTTCTAAATGATGTGTTTTTACAATAATCAACATTGGTTTAGTGGGGGTCACCATTACTGAGAGTAGCTTAACAATGACAGGTTACTCATTGAATTTGAATTCTGCCAGCTGCCCTGGTGGGATCTGAACCCTTGACCCCAGAACATTAGCCCAGGCCTCCGGATTACAAGCCCAGTGCCATTGCCACTAGGCCACCATCTCTATGCTGTTCCTTCTCCATAAGAGTTTCCAGGGATACTGAGTGCACATGAACCTTTTTGCCTGCAGAATTTAAGCAGATGACAAAAACTTGGGAAGGCTTTGTCCCCAATTGGGATCTGGTCTTCAACAAATCCCTTACGTCTGTGGCTGAATGGCACTCATGCTGGTCTTGTATGAATTCACTCTGGTCTTGGTTTCATTGACCCTTGACCTCCCCTCAGTCAAGCTCAACCTTCTCTGTGCTGCTTCTCAGCCTCCTCTTCCCTCTTCCAACAAGATCCGAGTGATCACAAGCAACTCCAATGGTTTACCTTCCAACGTGAGGACTGACTTGGTGGCTCACCACCAACTTTAAGACGTCAGTAAAGTGAAGGCCTGTGATTGCCATGTACCCCCAACTTAATCATAAAGCTATCATTTAATCACTACAATAGTGGTTTAATGAGTATTCATTGCATGCAATGCCATTAAAACTGTCTTCCTACCCGGACCAGGATAATCCACCCTGACATCGGGGACCTGACACTGTGCTAGTGAACAACCAACTCTATCTGCCTCTTTCCTTGCTGCTTTGACCAGCATTGAATTCAGCCCACAGACTTCTGGCTTTCCCACATGTTATTGGACACCCTGCTCCCAGTGTGTCGGTAATTAAAATCTCCTCCAGAGAGTGAATAATTTGAAAAGGTGAGTGAAAGGCAAGTGAGAAAGAAGACATGGAAAACTGGAAAAGTGGCCCAGGAGCAGGGAAATAAAAACGAGATGATACCAAGTGCAACAACCCTCACTTGCTCAATTTAACCTTCTCCACTTTAATACTTTACAGGTCAATGTGTATACAAGTGTATTTTTCCCCTCCAATTCTCCTTGTTGTTTTCCTGTTTAGGTTCTGTTCATCAGTAAGATCTTCCAGTTTTGACATTGCCAAAGCACCAACATGCTTGCTTCTTTTTACCGTTGCTGCCTGCTCTTGCTGAGTGTTTTCACCATTTTCTGCCTTTGCTTTCTATCATATTGTAATCATAAACATTAGAATGAATTCTGAGCCTGGAAAAAACACAAAATGAAGGTGACATTGAGAATCATTTTCTAAAAATGTAAGCAGAATTAAGAAAGCATATATCAGTCGGATATTTTCCCATAGAACCATAGAATCCCTACAGTGCCGAAGGAGGCCATTCAGCCCATTGAGTCTGCACCGACTCTCCAAAGAGTATCTCACCCAGCCCCACCCTCCTGCCCTATCCCCGTAACCTTGCGCATTTATCCACATAATCTACACATCTTTGGACTGTGGGAGGAAACCGGAGCATCTGGAGGAAACCCATGCATCGATCAAGTCAACACTATAATATTGATGTTATAGGTCCAAACAGAGCCTTGTGCATCAACATACACTATAATTGGTGCCTGCAATTCTAGGTTGAAAGCAATGGATGAAAAGCCTTTGGAACTTGTCGTGTATGGCTATCTGACAATAGCAAGCGTTAATGTGGGACTGGGAAATGGTGCTGCCCACAGTGTGATGTAAAGGGACACAAGACTTGATACTTGGGTCAGTTGTGGCCTGGACAGAGACCTGTGTAGAAGCAAACGTGCAGTTAGCTCAAACTTAGACAATACCCTTATACACAGGTACATAGTTATGTTATCAATAAACACATGTGCAGAATTTTCCCCAAAAAATGTTTTGGGAGCAAAAACCATTCCAGCATGAATCAGATCACAATTTTCCCACATTAAGTCATTTTTTGCAAAAAGGGTGCGTTTTGCTTTGTTTCTGAGAAGGGCGGGGCCTAACCATGCCGGTGAGCCCAGCTGCACAGAGATTGGTGCTATTTTTAAAGGACGCCTCGATCTCAGGTGAAATTGAAGACTCCCTCCCTCCCCCCATGGACATCGGGAGCCCCTCCCCCACCTTTATTAAAGGCAAATTTCTCCACCCACCTCCCCAACATAGGTCACAGGCATCGGGGCATTAAGGCCCTCCCAATGGGTTCTCCTTCATGTCCCTCCTTTATGATCCCTTTAATGAACCCCCCTCATGCTCCACCCTCTTCATGACCTCTTCATGCTCTCTTCTTGACCCCCTTCATCTCCCCCCCACTTCATGAGCTCCTTCATGCCTGCCTCCCTCGTCAGACCCTGTCCCTCTGGCACTGTCCCAGCAACCTGGCAGTGCTCACCTGGCTCTGCCAGGGTGCTAGGTGGCACTGCCAGATTGGCACTGCCAGATGGGCACTGCTCAGCCATGTCCCTGTTCACCCAAGGACTTCAATGGCCTCTGAGCTCCCCAGCATGGCAATCGTGCCTGGTCTTCACTTGTGGAGACAAGTAGCGATTCTCACTGGTTTCCTGCTGTGCCCGAGAGTCGGAGAATCCCAGGCGCTGGGAAAATCCGACTTCAAACAGACAAAGCATATTTAAATACGAGGTCGAGAATCAGATTATGTCTGGGTGCGGGAGCTGGTAGAATCCCAACGGGGGTTCGTACTAGTGCTAAACACGCTAGACACCCCCACCTGTGATTCTACAACCATAGGCCACCCCAACGCAGTCTGCACCAGGCACGATGGGGCCAAAAAATCATGGCCATAATGTTCAACCACACAAGTCGCAGAGCTCTTTACAAAGCTATTCTGCAACCGTAGTGTCAGGATGAAGCATTTTCGGTTAAAATTCTGCTTTATACATAATACCACAAAATAACACCTGCTACTCAATTCATTTGAACTCAGGCATATAATTATGGCCTTCCATCAGCTCATAAGTTTAGAAAAAAATGGGATGAAAAGTAAAAATCTTAAAGAAAATAAAACGTCGCATATTTAAAAGCATAGTGCAAAATGTTGGCGAACAGTCCAAATTAAGAACTGGGGTCTCCATTCAGTTACTTCTTTTCAGCTCAAAATTAACATTGCTTATGCAAACTGATGCACTATCAATCGAGCCGAGACTAGTTGTGAGCAAGACAAATAGGCTTTTGTTGGCAAGAACTTGGAGCCTTCCCTGTCGGTGATCTGAACAGAGAACAAGGGGGAAGGAGCCACCGCCTTTATACCCAGACCAGGGGGAGGAGACTTGGGCGGAACCGACAGGGATTTGCCACATATACAGGTAACAGATAGCAGATAACAGTGGTTTACCACACAAACATTGAGGAATTTTCAGTGAAAAGCACATTTGGTGCAATGCAAAATCCTGCAATCGTTTGCATCAGTGTGAAAAGCATTCTGCTAGAAGCATGTTCTGCTCACAAAACTGGTTGAATTTATTACAAATAATTACAGTTGGGAGTTTTTGTTAATTGCATTCCTTTGCAACCTTGACGAAGTTTTTATAATTAAACTGAATCTTATGGGTGCAAGAACTTTAATGGGTTGAAAACTCTAATGGGTTGGGGGCGCAAGGTGGCACAGTGGGTTAGCACTGCTGCCTCACAGCACCAGGGACCTGGGTTCAATTCCCGTCGTGGGTCACTGTCTGTGTGAAGATTGCACATTCTCCCCATGTCTGCATGGGTTTCCTCCAGATGCTCCGGTTTCCTCCCACAGTCCAAAGATGTGCGAGTTAGGTGGATTGGCTATGGTAAGTTGCCCCTTAGTGTCAGGGGGACTAGCTAGGGTAAGTGCATGGAGTTCTGGGATAGGGCCTGGATGGGATTGTGATCAGTGCAGACTCAATGGGCCGAATGGCTTCCTTCCGCACTTTAGGCTTCTATGAAAAGCTTTTGAATTTTTTTTATTTTACCAGGAATTTGACGACTATATTTTAAAAGTAATGTATTGCAAACGTAATTTTCGGCAATTTAAACGTGGCTTAGTCACAGGTGGTGATTCAACACTGCAATTAAAAACACATTGTTTTGTGATAAGCCCTTTCTCAGCTGTGTGAATCAAACTGCGCCAAGCTACCACTCTTCAAGTATGTCAAGGATTATATTTGAAGTGCAATTTAACAAAAAAATTATTAAAATGCTGATTACATTGGCTTATGGTAGATGTTGCATTTGGTGGCATGCAAATGAATTTAATTGGAGCCACAAGTGGGGAAGTCTGGGGGGGGGGGGGGGGGCTGGTGGGGGGGGCAGTGGGGTGGGGGGGCAGGGGTGGGTGGGATGGGAAGGGGGTGGGATGGTGGTGGGGTGAGGTGCCTGGTGTTCTGTGTCTATAGTGTGGGCGGGTTCCGTAGTTTTGGGGAAGGGGTTATTTTATTCTTTTAACATCTTTTTGACATTGGAGTGTCCTTTTAAATCTGTGCCCCAGACTGTCAAGAGCCAAGGTTGCCGGCGTGATGTTGTGGCACCCACCTCCAGGTCTTTTTTATGGCAGGTAAAGCCGAGAGAGGAGCTGACAGGCGACATAATGCTTTCCCCGCATGAGTTAGTCAAAAAATGAGAAAATCCCATCCACTGTTTAAAATAAGGGCAACATTGCTGAAGGCATAGGGACTTCACCCCTTCTTCTCAAAGATGCACGAGGGAAAAAGGGTTGAAAGAATGAACCTTGGTTCTGGAATACTTGCATTCTCTTTTCCCAAATCTGTCACTGTTAACTGGCTGCAATAGCTGAACAAGCCATGATTTTTCAGGATCAAGAAATTGACGGGGGTAGTGGGGGGGTGGGGCGGGGGGCGCGATTCTCCCAAAAGTGCAGAATTGGCGAGAAATCTGGTCTAGATCATGATTGTTTTTTCAGTGCAACTTCAGACCTGAATCTCCGCACTCTGTGCACTGCAGAGGTCCCAATTGTAATCTCATTAAAAACCCGGGGGACGGGGCCCATATGCGTCAGGGTCTGACAGTTCTGGAACTCTGCGCATGCGCAGTGGTCCCGATCTGTCAGTCTCCCCATTTGCTGACCAGCTCAATCGCTGGCCAGCCCGGGACCCCCACAGTGCTGCCCCTCCAGTCCCCCCCATGGCCCGATCGCGGCTCCCACAACAATTCCCGGGCCAGCCCTGACCCCCCCCTGCCCTGCAGCGCCCCAATGTCCAGCCCCCCACACCCGGCAGTGGCGACCCCCCCACCCCCTCACCCCGGGTCAGAACCCCCCCCTGACAGGCGGCAGAACCCCCCCAGAAGTGGGCCCCCCCCCGTAAGACCATGCCCCCCGATCGCTGGCCTCCGTCCTGCCCAGACCGATCCCCATGCAGGGTAAGCAGCGGGACCCCTCAATCCCACTGATCGCCCCTAGGCCCTGCCCACAATAAGCCCGGCCCTCTTGGCACTGCCCGATGCCTGATGGGCAGTGCCAAGGTGTCCACTGGGCATGGGCACTTTGCCCCTTGGACAGTGCCGGGGGCACAGGCTGGAACTGCCAGGGTTCCCATGCCCAGGGGCACCACTCCCCGCCGCCCGACCCCCTTCACTCTGGCAGGGTATCCCGCTAGTCCCCGAATGTGGGGAGCTACTCTAAACCCCGCCAGAGTGAAATACACCTGGTGGGGTGGGAGATGCTATCAGGCCCGGCAAGTTCCGTGCCGGGCCCGATAATCAGATTTTAAATTGGTTTAAAATATATTTAAAACAGGTTATAATCACTTACCTCTCTTCCCGTCGGTTTCCAGCGTGGTCCCGACTGCAACTGTTCTCCAGCTCTGGGAGACGCGCAAGAATCAAAGTTTTATAATCCATTTCAAAATCTCAGATATATTGGTTGGACTCTTGTGGCTGTGATGGAGATCTCGGCCATCAGTGGAAGATTCAGCAACACCCCTGCATTGCCTCTTTTTAGGAAGGCCCACGACATCTCATGCCACTCAGGCACTGGCCAGGCCAGGGGAGGGGAATGGTGAGGGGAGGGGGAGGGGGAGGGGGTATTGTGCTGCCTGCCGAGTGCTGCCAATCAAGAGCTGGCAGCTTTTCTATACTCAGTTGTGTCATTGGAGAGGCCATGGTTACGGCTTCCACTACACCCATCTGAGGGCTTGGATTGAGGAGGGGCCCATGCACAAGTGAGTGCTGATGGAAAGGGGGTCACAGGCAGTTATGGCAATGGTTGTCTTTCAGTGGGCCACCCCACGTCCCAATGCCAAGTTCTCGATGAGGCACTGAGTGCCTTTGAAGAAGGGAGCCACATATCAATATGCATCTCCCCCACCCCTGTCCCCCGTCCCTCCGTCCCTTCTTCCCTGGGGGAGCCAACAAGCGAACACATTCATTTTGCATTTTGCTTGCCATTCTCCCTGCATGGCAAGCCTCTGCCCACCACTGGGTTACTTCCAGCAGCAGTGTTATAAGGCCCTTAATGGGCATTAATTTTCTTCCTGCCAATGACTTAATAGGGCTGGTGGCATCTCTACCCACCACCACACACCACCAAGCCCACCATGGGGAGAGGGTATAAGGTTCTGCCCATCATGTTGTTTTATTCAGTTGACAAATTTATGAATTTAAGCCAAATGATTGAGCCAACACAAATATACCTCTCTCAGCTTCTGGATTTCAGGTGCTTCCTTCTATTCATTTACAAGAAATATGGCCCTAGATTAAATACTTTCCATATCAAAATATATGCAGATCCTTTGAATGAAAGGTAAGAGAATGATTTAGAATAACAAAGAGTTAAGCAAATCGACTTTAAATTGAGTTGAGATCGCACAGATTTTCAAAATATCTGAGAGTGGATTGTATCGCGGCGAAATCCTGATTAATTTTAACTTTATCTCATGGAATCTCAAGTAACTCCAATGTACATGTAGAAAGACTGCTTTATTTTGTTTGTAAATGCTGTGTGTACTGTGTGCGTGTTTGCTAGTTTGGTACGTCAATGTGTTGAATTAGGGATGATATGCTGTTTGAATTATTGGCAGCAGTTGTGGTGATGTGACTGTAAAATCCCCTTGCTGGTACAAATAAATTTGATACCAATATTGATTTGAATCAGATGAAACTTCGAAACCACTGAAGTCTCAACTGACTGGCTTAAGCCTATAGTACTCGCTTTAGATTCATCACTTAGTTAGAGCTGTCAGGAATCCTATTAATATTATGCAAAAGATTTTTCAAGCTCTGAGCTATGCAGGTTTATGTCATAAAATTAATTCCTTCATCACCCTATCTTCCAAAACAATTCTTTTTCGGGTTGGTGCTGAAGGATCATTATTTCAAGTGGAGAGTATATCAACACACCCCTGACATGTGCCTTGTGAATGTTGGACAGGGTTTTGGGGAGTCGGGAGATGAGTTACATGCTGCAGAATACTCAGCCGCTGACCTGTTCTTGTAACCACGCTATGGGCAAGAATCTCGGGCCTCCCAATTCACGTGCTTCCCGGTGGTGGAAGGCAGCATGCTGTTTGCTAGTGGCAGGATTCTATGGTCCTGCTGTCAATGGGATTTCCTTTTGATGTTACCCCACGCTGCCGCGAAACGGTGCCGTGGATGGGGGTGTGCTGCTGGTGGGACCGGAGAATCCCGCTGGCGTGAATGACTGGAGAATTCTGGCCTATTTATGTGGCTAGTCCAGTTCAGTTTCTGGTCAATGGTAACCCCCAGCCTTTTTGTAGTGGGGGATTTGGCGATGGTAATCTTAATGGGAGGTTGGAGGAAAGCTGTTTCAAGCTATATAATATTGTGGGATGGGGGTTAATGTTGCAACATTACTTGTATTTACATTAACACAGTAAAATATCCCAAGGTACTTCAGAGGGACATTATCAAACACACTTTGACACTGAGCCACCTGAGGTGACATTAAGGCAAATTACCTCATGCTTGGGCAAAGAGGTAGATTTTAAGGAGCTTCTTAAAGAACAAAGAACAAAGAACAATACAGCACAGGAACAGGCCCTTTGGCCCTCCAAGCCCGTGCCGCTCCCTGGTCCAACTAGACCATGCTTTTGTATCCCTCCATTCCCACTCCGTTCATATGGCTATCTAGATAAGTCTTAAACATTCCCAGTGTGTCCGCCTCCACCACCTTGCCTGGCAGCGCATTCCAGGCCCCCACCACCCTCTGTGTAAAATATGTCCGTCTGATATCTGTGTTAAACCTCCCCCCCTTCACCTTGAACCTATGACCCCTCGTGAACGTCACCACCGACCTGGGGAAAAGCTTCCCACCGTTCACCCTATCTATGCCTTTCATAATTTTATACACCTCTATTAAGTCTCCCCTCATCCTCCGTCTTTCCAGGGAGAACAACCCCAGTTTACCCAATCTCTCCTCATAACTAAGCCCCTCCATACCAGGCAACATCCTGGTAAACCTCCTCTGTACTCTCTCCAAAGCCTCCACGTCCTTCTGGTAGTGTGGCGACCAGAACTGGACGCAGTATTCCAAATGCGGCCGAACCAACGTTCTATACATCTGCAACATCAGACCCCAACTTTTATACTCTATGCCCTGTCCTATAAAGGCAAGCATGCCATATGCCTTCTTCACCACCTTCTCCACCTGTGACATCACCTTCAAGGATCTGTGGACTTGCACACCCAGGTCCCTCTGCGTATCTACACCCTTTATGGTTCTGCCATTTATCGTATAGCTCCTCCCTACATTATTTCTACCAAAATGCATCACTTCGCATTGATCAGGATTGAACTCCATCTGCCATTTCTTTGCCCAAATTTCCAGCCTATCTATATCCTTCTGTAGCCTCTGACAATGCTCCTCACTATCTGCAAGTCCTGCCAATTTTGTGTCATCCGCAAACTTACTGATCACCCCAGTTACACTTTCTTCCAGATCGTTTATATAAATCACAAACAGCAGAGGTCCCAATACAGAGCCCTGCGGAACACCACTAGTCACAGGCCTCCAGCCGGAAAAAGACCCTTCCACTACCACCCTCTGTCTTCTGTGACCAAGCCAGTTCTCCACCCATCTAGCCACCTCCCCCTTTATCCCATGAGATCCAACCTTTTTCACCAGCCTACCATGAGGGACTTTGTCAAATGCTTTACTAAAGTCCATATAGACGACATCCACGGCCCTTCCCTCATCAACCATTCTGGTCACTTCTTCAAAAAACTCCACCAGGTTAGTGAGGAGGAGTGAGAAGTGGAGAAGTTTAGGGATGAAATTCCAGAGCTTAGGGCCTTGACAATTGAGGGCATGTCTGCTAATTATGCAATGTTCAAGATTGGGGATTCACAAGAAGGCAGCATCAGAGGAGCGCAGAAATCTTAGAGATTGTAGGAGAGGACAGAGACTGGGAGGAGTGAGGCCATGTGTTTGAATACAAGGAAGAGAATTTTAAAATTGAAACATTTGCAAATTGCGACCTGATGCAGGTCAACAGGGAGAGGAATGATGGCTGAAAAGGACTTGAGTTTTGGATGAGCTGAGGTTTACAGAGGGTGCAAGGTGAAAATTAAAAAAACATTAAACAGATGAACATATCTCAAACTTCATTATAATTGCCCTTTAAGCCAAACTCTGACAGAATGCATTCACTTAAGCGTAGTATAATGGATGCAAATCTTTGTTTGCAAAAAGATTTTGAATCAATGGATAGTTAAAGCACAAAACAAGACTGTTCAGTTCATAATTTCTGTGTGTTGATTCTTTGAATGATCAATTCTCCTAATGTCACTCCCTTGCCTTTTCCCCATAGCCCTGCACATTCTTCCTTTTCAGATAGTAATCCACTTCCCATTCCAGATCCTAACCCCTCGCTTTATAAAAAGGTTTTTCCTCTTGTTGCCATTACATTTTTTTGCCAATTACCTTGTATCTATGTCCACTGGTTCTTGATCCTTCCACCAATGGGAACATCTCCCAATCTACTTGTCCAGAACAGTATAATTTTGAACCCTGTACCTCCATCAAATCTCCTCTCAACATTCTCTTTTCCAAGGAGAACAGTGCCAATTTCTCCGATCTATCAACACAACTGATTTCCTCATCCCTGGAGTTATTCTTGTGGAGATTCACATCCCTCCTAAAGTGTGATGCCTAGAAAACACCATACTCTAGTTGAGGTCAAGCCAGTGATATATACACGTTGAACATATCTTACTTGCTTTTTTACTCCATATCCCTATTGTTAAAGCGCAGGATGCATATGCTTTATTAGCCATGCTTTCAACCTGTAACCTTCAATGACTTGTGCGCATACATATCCAGCTCCCTTTGCCCCTTTAGAATTTCCCCTTTATTTTATATTGTCCGTCCAAGTTCTTGCTGGCAAAATGAATCTCTTCATATTTCTCTGCATTAAATTTTGCCTGCCATTTGCCCACCCACTCCATCAACGCATCTCTTGAAGTTCGACACAATCCTCTTCACGGTTCACAATAATTCCAAGTTGTATGTTGGCTGCAAGTTTTTCAAATTGTGCCCTGCACACCAAGATCCAGCTTATTAATATATTTAGGAAGAGCAGCTTTCATAATATCGACCCTGGGGAACACCATTGTAAACCTTCCTCCAGTCTGAAAGGCAACTGTTTATCACTACTCTCCAGTCAATTAGTCAATTTCATATCCTGCTGGTACTTCTTTTATTCCATGAACTCTACCTTTGCTCACAAGTCTGTTATGTGGCACTGGACCAAATGCCTTTTGGAAGTCCATGTACATCACATCAAAGGCTTTATCCTCATCAAACCATTCTGTTACTTCATCAAAAAAAGCTCAAGCAACTTAGTTAAACACAAACTTCCATTAAAAAAAAGCCTTGCTGGCTTTCCCTAATTAACCCCACAAGTGAATATTATTTTTTTCCCAAATTACAGCAGCTAGAAGATTCCCCACCAGCAAGATTAAACTGGCTTGCACTTGCTGGGTACCATTACACCTCATATTGAACAAGGTGTAACGTTTGCAATTCTCCAGCTTCTGGCACTGACCCTGAGTCAGAGGAAGTTTGAAAAATTATGGCCAGTGTTTCTGCAATATTTCTGCAATAAAACTTGGAGTTATTGTGAACTGTGAAGAGGATTGTGCTGAACTTCAAAAGACAGGTTGATGGAGTGGGTGGGCAAATGGCAGACAAAATTTAGTGCAGAGAAGTGTGAAGAGATTCATTTTGTGAGCAAGAACTTGGACAGACAATGCATCACTAAATACAGCAGGGCATCAGCAGAATAGTTAATTATTGGGTCAGAACCCAGATATGTCAGCTCTTGGCTTTTAATGCTCACTTCTGGGGATCCTTGCTTGGAATAAAAGATTCAGCTCCCCCAAACGAAGACACTTGCATCAAAGAGAGTGTAGCTTACCGGAATGTGGTGAGAGTCTCCTTATTCCCAGCCTGGGTACCTGCTATGTTCAGTGAACAAAGGTATACCAGCCCATCAGTGATAGAAACAAACTTCAATAGAAGTTGATTTTTTTCATGGTCATTTCAGGCATTTCTTGGAGATGAGTAACACTGGTACCATGTCCAGATGTGATAGACCTTGGTGGTACAGCACCAGCCTTGAATATGCATGGTAAGCATTTCTCTCTGCCCCACATTACACTGATCAGAGTCCTGGCAAAATTCCTTGCCCCTTACATTGGGACACCATTCCTGCAGATGTTTCTTTTGAAGGGCTACGTGGTGATTGGGGAGGTTGGTGTTGGGGGGTGGGGGGGGGGGACCCAGTCTTTATACTCTTCACACTTGTTTGTTTATATTGGTATGGTGTAGTGCTAATTTTCTGCCTTAACTCTTCTTGGTTCAGAGTGGGCAATGTTTCAGCATGGTGAGGATCTCTTAAGATACGGCATCTCTGCGATTCAAATCTGTTCCCGTGCAAGCTTGGTTGCCAGGAACACTGAAGAAATTTTAGTGCTCATTACTGGTATGGCATAATTGAAGGGAAATAACTGAGTTGTGAATTTTTCAAAAATAACCACTTCCGTTTGGGTGGCCATTTACTGTGTCCTTTGCTTCTGACAGAAAAGGCCACAATAGCCTAACACGGGAGGAGAATATTCCTCCAATTCTAATTCCAATTTGCTTTGGCATTAAAACCATACCCCCACACAAAGTCTATTTAGATGGTATATGAAAGCAATGTCTTCCTAAACAATGTTGCTCCGCTGTCCAAATAACGTGACTAAAGCTAGCAGTTTTGCGAACATTTGTGTTTTCGCTTCTTAGCTGAGAGTTTTGTGGCCAGTTGTTTTATCTAATAACTTGTCCAAACATTTTTGCTATTTGATGAAATCCCTTCTGAACTAGAAAGCCTTGCCGGAAGGTGTAATTTTACAGGTGGGACCAGTGGGCCACCTAACAAGCCTGCGTTTCAGATGAAGAAAATTATAGTGGGTCAATCGATAGCGAGAAGAGAGTTACAAAGCAGTAAAATCACTGAGACCTAATGATGTTCCGAAGCCTGATTTACATGCCAAAATTGACTTAACATCTGTGACCGCCTACTGTTATTTGATATAATACAATGCAACATAATTCCTATCCATGTAAACTTTTTCAGCAAGAAGCTGATGAAAACAAATTTGCGCCAGTGTCAATTTATTTCGTATTTTGTAACTGCTTGTGTTGTCATAGCAGCACAAGCAATTACATATCAAAAAACTAAAATCAAACTTACAGAGTGGGGATAAAATATAGTGAAAGCTTGTGAACATTGTAAATAAACCCATGACTGAAATTGCCTTTGTATTGATGTGCACATTTAACTTTAATCACAGAGAATCATACATCTATTTCTTTTCAGACTCCAGCTTGCTCACTACCACCTGTCTCTTCGAGGGAGTGAAGTAGCTCGACGTTCCTAAGAAGCCCGCAGGCAGAAGGTCCTTAGTTCAGCCAATTCACGATAAAGATAAGAAATGATGCATTCAATTTATTCATGTATAATTGATCAGTTCAATGTTTTGGGATTTCAAACTACAATGATTGATTCTTCAAGCAACCTCAAGGCACATGTTGATGTGTTACAATGTCCAATAAACTGTTCGTTTTGCTGTCGCGGACAGGAACCTGACAATTATGTTCCAGCTGGTTTGTTGAGAAATGTTCCAGGAATTTGTGACAGTGTTTTTGATTGCTGCCAGTGATTATATCACATTTATAGCTCAATTGACAAGTTCAGGCAAGAAAAAAAAAGTTCAATTAAAAGAGACTGAAAACTTCATTTAAAAAAATGGCAGGTATTAGCAAAATAGCAATCATTAGCCAAGCTGAAATGTCCTTCAGGCAGCAGCTTGTTATGTTTTCTTATTGTTTTCGAATGCAAACTAATGTACACTTGTCTGGAGCACGTAAATACAACCACGGTGGATAGGCTGGAGTTTCTTTTCAATTTCTCATATATTGTTCTGTGCCCCCAAGTTGTCTTCTTCCACTGTTGATTGCAGACAGCAATACAAAATTAACAGGAGCAAAGATAAAACTTGGCAAAGGGGCAAGTGGCCAAAAGACAATACAATTGCAGACAGATCTTCAAAAAATAGGAGGTCAGAAAAAAAAGCTTTGGGGGAATAGAAAGAATTGCGAATTATAACTGTGCTGCCCATGAAGACACAAATTAATTAAATATAATTGCAATAACAATTGAGAAGAATTGAGCATTGTTCACGGGAACAAATTTAAATACACCCAGAAAATTTACATCATTTTCATTTGGTGTACAATTGCCTATGGATGACTTTAAGGGTGGGTCCCCTCATAATTTGGATACCTACATCATTCCTTTCCTCCAGGTCTCTCTTCACCACATTCGGTACCTAAGATTTCTCAATATCCACAAGCAGCAGGCAAGAATCCTGATCAAATGCAAACTCAGAAAGTTCAATTTTTGTGCCGTATTTGCTCTTGGTCTGCAGGAGTATTCATTGTTCATCCTGATTTGCTCTGAAGAAGGTGGTGGGCTTTCACCGTGAGGCATTGAAGTACTTATGGTGATAGTATCCCTCTGTTGGCGTTCGGTTGGGAATTCCAGGATACTGAATCAGGATGACTATTGGAAAGAATATATATCCGGAATATTATATGGCCTGTAGGGGAATTTAGAGGTGCTGGTATTTCCAGAATTTGGTGTTTTTGTCCTTCTTGGTAGCAGAAGTCACAGGTGGGGGAGGTGCTGTTGAAGGAACTTGGGTGAGTTGCTGCAATGAATCATACATTGTGCAGCCACAGCTTATTAGTGAGGAAAGAGGTGGATATTAAGTCCAGGGGCAGAGGCAGCAATCAAATAGCCCTGGTATGTTGAGCATCATCATCCAGCTGAGTGGTGAATGCCCTTTCAAACCCCTGACCTATAGAACTTTGAGGGATCAAGAGGTGAAGCATTTGGCATCAAACGTATCCTTCCAATTCATAGAGCAACCTATCTTTTATGTCTTCAATTGTCAGAGTACATTTTGCCATGCTTTGCGATAATTTAACTTAATTTCTAATTAAAATTATTGACAATTTGTAAGAAACTATTGGGATGCTGTAAGAACTCAACTGTTTAATGAATTCTGGGGAAGGAATTTTGCCATTGTTACTTGGCACGCCTATATGTGACACCAAACCCACAGCAATGAGGTTGACTCTTAACTGCCCTCTGAAATGGCCAAGGAAGTCCTTCAGTTGTTACAGGCCAACAAAGGAGGAAAAATAATTGCCAACCTCTCCAGTGATCGCCACATCCTTAGAAAGAATTTTTAAAAAAACTTCAGTTGCTCTGGATGCTTTACTTTCATTCTCCACAAGAAATTATCAAATTATATGTGACTATGCACAAGGGTCAGAGTTCAACTCCACTGTTGATGATAATGGATATTCTATTGTAATTTCTTAAAGCTGTTTAATATTTTTCACTTTGGAAAGTTTTGAAGATGAGAGAAAAAAAAATGTACGCAATGCCAATGCTGTTTAATTTACACCAAGATTAATTTGTGACTTTGATCTCAACATTGAATTGATTTGCTTGATTGAATCTCATTAACTACATTGTTACTTTGATTATTTTGTTCTCATGTGAAGTTTTTTTTCCATGTTCATCATGTAACTTGTTCTGATTTGCCACAAGATTAGTTGAATAGTCATCACCTGTCATGTTTGGGGCAGGATTTTAATTTCACCTGGATTTAAAACTAGCCTTGTGGACTGGCCACCTGTTCTAGAAGCTGTTTGATTTTCCATTGGTCAAAAGATCAGGGCATCGAAGAACACTCAGAGGCAATGAAGTAGTTTGAAATTTTGTGCACAATAAGGAATCACAAAAGGAATGAGCCATGTGAGAATTCAATCTATTTTTCATGGTAGAGGATTAAAGGTTGATGCACTGGAAGAACAAACCCCATCCCCCAACCCCTGCCTCCCCCAGTTCTTTGAGTAGCACCATGGCAAATGTTCAACTTAAAACACGTACCTGTTATGTTATAATTCGAAAATACCTTGGGCTTATCTACTGCACAAAACACAAGGCACTAATTGCTCATGAGGGACTCATTGTGTGATCATTTATTAAGGCTAAGCAGATGAGAAGGTGTGTCGTGCTCACCAGAGAGTGACCCAGATGCCTCAACATTAACTTGACCCACCTATGTGAGAATCTCTATGATGGTGAGTTGCGAGGTGGCAGCTGATGCCCAACAGTTCCCTTCATTCGTATCCTCTGAGGAGTCTTCCGACTGTCAGGGGCTGGATGGGCAGGGTCAGCAGCGGGGGCCGCGATGCCAGATGGCCCCAGTGCATCCGGGTACCTTCCTGCAACACAGGACACTAGGTTAAGTGCAAAGGAGGGAGAGGAATCTGGGATGCAGGCAGCTTACTTGACATTTCTCCATTGAACATAGAACAAAGAACAAAGAAGAGTACAGTACAGGAACAGACCCTTCGGCCCTTCAAACCTGTACCGACCATGCTGCCCGAATGAACTAAAACCGGGAACCATATCCCTCTATTCCCATCCCATTCATGTATTTGTCAAGACGCCCCTTAAAAGTCACTATCTGCTTCCACTACGTCCCCCGGTAGTGAGTTCCAGACACCCACCACCCTCTGTGTAAAAAAAAATGCCTCGTAAATCTCCTTCAGACCTTGCCCTTCACACCTTAAACAATGCCCCTAGTAATTAACTCAAATTGAGTGGAGGATTGAGGGATGCTCATTTCTTGACTTCAGCCCAACCATGCTGTCGCTGATGGCCCGGATGTTCTCCTCTCCTCCTCTTTCTCACCATGTCCTCCTCAAAGAGGGTAAGGACTCCGTGGTCAGGCTCACCACCCCTTTTCTTCGCCCCCTCCCGACAGCTATGGGCATTCTTCTCCTGTGGGGACAGGAGCTATGAAAAAAATGATGGCGTATCAGGTGGTGGCCCTTAGAGGGCAAGAGCTGTGATACTCTTGAAGGGGGGGGTGGGGGGGAGGAAGGAGGTGCTTGGGGTCAGGAACTGGAAGCATACAGGGTGCTGGAGTGGGGGGAATCTGGGGTGATTTGGGGAAAGATGCTAGATAGGGTCAAACACTCACCCTTGCTGCCCGGATGAGGTCATTGACCTTCTTGCGGCACTGCTTCCCGGTTCTGGGGGCCAGTGTCATGACACTGACCGAGGCAGCAACTGCCTCCCAGGGCGCTTTTCCATCACCTCCTCTGGAACAACATTCTGCTGGGGGTAAGAGGGTGTCCTGCCTAGCCTCCACTGCGTCCAGCAACATTGCCGGGTCAGATTCCAAAAATCTGGGGGCTGCCTTCCTCGATGACGTTTCTTCCTGCACTGCCTGCCGGTCTGTCCATGGAGTTTTTATGGAGGTGCCCCTGGTTAGGGCAGATCAGCTGCAGACAGTTTGGCAGAGCATCCCAGCAAATTATATGCAGTTTGCTTGTTAACATTGAGGGGAAGCCAAGTCAGCACTTGCAGGTGTGCTGATGGGGAGGGGGGATCTGTGCCTCTATGATGATTGGGGACATGGGGAGAAAGAGGCAGGTGTCAGAAGCTATTGGGGCCAGGGGGAGACGGTTGTAGCTCGGGGGAGTAGGGGGTCAGTAAAGATGGGGGGGGGGAGATGGTGGCCCTGTGCGTGTGGGTCCGGGGTGGGGGGAGGTAGGGAGAGGGCGCTGCCACTCTGCCTGCGATTAGCGGAGAGGGGGGCGGACGTTGCCACTCAGCTTGCGATCAGCAGGGGAGGGAGAAGGGGCAACTGCCACTCTGCCTGCGATCGGCGGGGAGGGAGGGGGGTCCGCTACAACTCTGCCTGCGATCGGTGGGGAGGGAGGGGGTCCGCTGCCACTCTGCCTGTGATTGGCGGGGGAGGAATGGGGCGCCACAAGCGGTTTAGGTGATGGGAGTTGGGGGAATAAGGGGGTCAGTAATATTGGGGGGTCCAATGTCCACGGGAGCCAGTGGGAGACATTATCCGGCCCAGGAGGGATCTGGCAGGGGAGCTGCTTTATTTTATTTTTTTGCTGTGCATGCGCAGTTGGAGGTGCTGATCAGAGCTGCCGGGTTTCGGGCATCGTGTTAAGCCCCCCCACAAGCTTCTGCAGTGGGCAATGGACCTGTTCAAAATTTTGTAGCCAGTATGCGTTTGCAGGGGGCGGGGGGGTGGGAGGGTGGGTGGGTGGGGTGGGGGGGACACAGCTGCTGAGAACGCATCCAAACAAGGGATCTGGAACTCTCCCAGTTCCACGTCCACCCGACACTTAGACAAAAAGTCATAAAATAGCACCCATTAAGTCACTTTATCTTACAGTTCAAAAGTGAATGTAGAAAGGAACAGATATAACAAATTCTACCCTACTTTAACTTAATTTTGGCGTTTCCTTGCAAACTATGAAATTATACCATAATGTCCGTTTTAGTGGGCGAAGCAAAACTGTATGTCAGACCAATCACTAACTGAACATAGTCTTTCTCTGGGCTTATTTTTCTCTCCTCATAAGTATGGTAGCCTAGGTCCTTACTTGTCACATTCCACAATTTACCAACTGGCCTCTCAGACATGTGTCTCTAACCTTTTGTTCCATTTCTGAACTTGAAATTGATGGTTTGAGAGCAACCACATTGCTATTCAAAGAGATGCCAATCAAACTCTCTCATTTCCCCCACTCCAGCTGGAGGCCTCCAGCAACTAACTCCAACTGCCTTTCAAAATAACTTGGCAAACCCAACACAATACGCCTGGTTGGTTCGCAGAGCAAGTGTTAGTTTGATCAAAAGAGAGACTACCTTTCACAGACTGACCCATCTCAATATTCATCTCCCTGCTCCCTGGCTTCATGTTGCATAGCTAGTATATTTTTATATCCTTCTAGAACAAAGAACAAAGAACAGTACAGCACAGGAAACAGGCCCTTCGGCCCTCCAAGCCTGTGCTGCTCCTTGGTCCAACTAGACCAATCGTTTGTATCCCTCCATTCCCAGGCTGCTCATGTGACTATCCAGGTAAGTCTTAAACGATGTCAGCGTGCCTGCCTCCACCACCCTACTT
Source organism: Mustelus asterias (assembly GCF_964213995.1). Classification (NCBI taxonomy): domain Eukaryota; kingdom Metazoa; phylum Chordata; class Chondrichthyes; order Carcharhiniformes; family Triakidae; genus Mustelus; species Mustelus asterias. The sequence continues at coordinate 120,471,058 of NC_135804.1, read as the reverse complement.
GGCAGCGCATTCCAGGCCAATACCACCCTCTGTGTAAAAAACATCCCTCTGATATCTGAGTTATACTTCGCCCCTCTCACCTTGAGCCCATGACCCCTCGTGATCGTCACCTCTGACCTGGGAAAAAGCTTCCCACTGTTCACCCTATCTATACCCTTCATAATCTTGTACACCTCTATTAGATCTCCCCTCATTCTCCGTCTTTCCAGGGAGAACAACCCCAGTTTACCCAATCTCTCCTCATAGCTAAGACCCTCCATACCAGGCAACATCCTGGTAAACCTTCTCTGCACTCTAATGCCTCCACGTCCTTCTGGTAGTGCGGCGACCAGAACTGGACGCAGTACTCCAAATGTGGCCTAACCAGCGTTCTATAGTGCAATACCAAGAATTACATCGAGCTACATGAAATATATGACAGAGGGAAAAGCCATTTGACCCAACTAATCCATGCTGGCATTTATGCTGCACTCAAGCCTCCACTCATCCTCCTTTACATAATTCTATTGGCGTAGCCCTCCCTGTTCCCTCACACGCCTACTTATCCCCCCCTTAAATGCATCTATACTGTTCATATCGACTGCTCCCTGTGGTAGAAATTCCACATTCTCATCACTCTTTAGGTAAAGACATTTCTTCTGAGTTTCCTATTTGATTTCTTGGTGACTGCCTTACATTGTTGGCCTGTAGTTTTGCTCTTCTATGAAAATACTCTCTCTGTGTTTCATCCTATTAAAACCTTGCATAAATTTAAAGACCTTTATGAGGTCACCCACCAGCTTTCTCTTTTTAAGAGAAAGGAGACCCAACCTAACTATCCCTTTGCAATAGGTATACCCTTATATTTTCTGTTTTCATCCCTGTGAATCTATTTTTAACAGTGCCTATTCTTTTTTTATAATATGGCGGCCAGAACTGTACACAGCACGCTAGGCTTTTGCCCAATCAATGTTCAGTACAATTTGAGCATAACTTTCTACAATTTTATTAAATCTCTTTCGAAATCAAGCCCAGTACTTGGTTTGTTTTGTGATAGCATTATTGATCTGTATAGCAACTTTTATTGATTTTGTATGTTTGTACTCCTACATCTCTGTACTCCTCTTAAATACTACTCAAAAGCAATGCATCAATAAAAATCATACCCTTATCTTCTGCAGTAAAATTATCAATCATACCAAAATGCTGCAGGCAAATTATAGCCCACAACTGCATTCACACATCCTTAATATTTTGCCACAGTACCATCCCAGAGAAATTATTTCAATGATTTATCAGTTTCTCGCTCATGAGGAAAGAAGTTCTTTATGTTAAAGTTGGTAAGCAGTTTATTTCAATCGCAGTAAGCTGGTGTGGAGGTATACAGCTCACAGATTGTAGAGGAGGTGGGCATTTATAGGGACTATTGAGAGGGAAGGCAGTTCTCAAAATCCAATAGCTTAACTCACCTGCAGGATTCTAACCAAATTTTTAAAAATCTGGAAGTTTAACTAATCTTTAAAGTTCTTGCCAAACAAAAGTTTTCATGAATCTAGTGAGACAGGCTTTAAAATATCCACCATCAAAAATTTATACAATCCCTCCCCTGCATTATTGTCAGTTTTGAGATACTTCACTTTCAATGCTGATATTTTTTAACATTCTGAATGATGACAGTGCTTCAATATTCTGCAATGTTTCTGTCCTTCTCCCAAGGACAGCTAAATCAGCTTCTGTCAGTGGCATTAATTTTTCAGGATGAATGCAACGGACTTCCCGACAAGGCTAATGCATCTTAACACAGTCACTGTTAGAGGTACTGTTAAATATTATCAAAGAGCTCGATGATGGCATTCTTTGAACACTGGATGAGGCTTGACATTTAAGTAAACATAAAAAGATATCCATTTTGGAAGGACTTAAATAACATCAGCTCCTCTTCCTAACCTCAAATAAAAACATATATCGCTGAACAGGCTAGAAATGATATGGCATAAAGGCAAACAACCCCACACAGTGAAGCCATAAGGAGAAATGTTGTAGCTCCAGAGTTAATGGGCATAATATGAATCTGATCTTTGAGCTTCTTGAAATAGAAGCTTGCCTTATGTGGGTCGATAATAAGGAATACCAGTTACAGGAACAGTTACAAATATACATCACCTGCTAATGTTGTTTTGTGGCTCTGTGGTCTGTGTAACGAGGTTAACCTCAGTGATGCTAATTAACAATACCATATGCTCCAACCACTTTTGCAGCTCATATTTCAAGTGCTGGTGACACATGCATATGTTATAAATGAGATAAAGGTTACAGAGTGCGACTTGGAGTCAGTGCGAATTGATCAGATAGGAATACATTAGCATTCATCAAGAAGCTGCTCATAAAGAGAAATAGTCACATATATTATGGAGGCACAATGAGCTTGTTCAATAAAGTTTTAGTTATGCACATGGTCATATACACAAGGACATTCAAACCTACTTAAAGTGAAGAAAGGGCTATGAACTGGATATGAATTCCAACTCAATATGTACATCAGAAATTTGAAAATATTAGGGTTGAATTGTTCAGATTCCAATACAGATTTAGAATGGCCTATGAAAGTCAGAACCAAATTTTGTCACGAATTTCATATATCTTTTTAATTCAAATGTGGTTAGGCTCCAAAAGCACAACATGTCACAATTGCTGAATCTTCACTTACATTTTAATCAGAATCTAATTGGGAATGTCTGCCCACAATTCCTGGAAGAAGATGCAGTGCACTTTAGTTTTCAGATAATGGTTCCAGATTGATTTGCATTATAACTGTGATATTGGAGTACAGGTATCCCAAATTCGTTGTGCAGGGCTGCCCTTCAGATCTTCCCTTGATCACTGGGTCAAATTCAGACCTTGCATAATGAGTAAGTGTGGGTGTGAATCCATGGCCGACTACCATGATGACACCACATTATACTTTTCTAATCATAGCATAGTCACATCAAATAGTTTCCAATTGGGACTATTTCCATTTTGCCCTTATATACCAATGTATCCACTGCTGAGGTATATGGAAATATTAGTAAATTTAAGTTCATATTAAGTATAATAATTTTTGGCAAAAAGGGCATAGATATTTTGTTAATGTAATACAATATCTCATTGACAGAAAGCTAATTTAGTTCCCAAAGCACCTATGTTACTTCGGAATAATCTCTGTTCTGCTGCTACATCATTCACTTGTGCATATTTTATTTGGCTGCTTACACATTTTGGCAGAGAACTTTCAATTCTTTTGGAATCATATCAGTTAATTGCGAGAAATGAAATGCTAATTTGTTTCACCCTTGCAATATAACAATGATATTGAACAGTTGTGGCAGTAATAATTACTTAAGATGGCAGGCAGACACTTTTGGTCATGATTAAACTGCTGAAACAAAGCCATCCTCAGTAACTGCAGACCATGTGCCAGTTTCGCAGGCTGGGCAAACACACACTGTTTATGTGGATTTAGGTTCAAAATGAAATACTTTATGACCTGATTGAAAAGGATTTTGAGCGTTATGTTTCCATTAGTTACATGCTGTCAGTGTCAGTGAAGGTACATGTCGCCTGCTCTTGTAACTTTCGGACCCTGGTGAAATAGTCATGACATCTTTCAGATAGCAGTATGCAAAGTAATTTCACAACTCACTGCCTCGCTGAAGAAGATACTTTATTACTTCAGCTTGTCAAATATTCTTCATAGCACTAACTGAGGATAAAACAATCTTTCTTTTTCAGAACTTCTGCTGTTTGTGCGATGCTATTGGCTATAACCATGCACTCATTCTCCTTTGAATGGGCATTTTTAGCAGGAGAAAAGGATTCCATTTTACTTATCTGTAAACAATACGGAAATATGGTTGAATATCTGTGTACTAACATTTTTACTGAGAAGGCTAAATGAGGGCCAAGGCCCAAATTACGCAATAACAACAAATTGCACTTTTTCGCTATTAAAACATGCCAAGGTACTTCACATTAGCATTTCATTGCAACGTCTGACATTGAGCCACTTATGGAGATGTAAGTCAGATCGTCAAAACCTTGGTCAAAAAGGTAGGCTTTAGGTAACGTCTTAAAGGAGGAGAGTTAAAGAACTTGCCAGATTTAGGGATGAAATTTCAGTGTTTCAGACCGAGGCACTTCAAATCATGGGTACAAATGATGGAACGATTAAAACTGGGATGCTCAAGAATCCCCTTGACCAGACCTGGGGTCATGTGGGAAAACCCAGATAGGGACCAATAACATTATGTTTAAAGTCGGTAAAGTTTGAGATTCAAGATGCTTACTAAGCCAATAAAACCACAAGGTTCCATGGGTTTTGAATGAATAAAAATAAATTTAACTATATAAGTTCAGAAAGACAAAATAATTTACAATATCTAACTTATACTTTAACATTCAGGGTAAGTCGGAGGTACGTGTGAATTAACAGGCGAACTGTGATTGAGATACCACACAACACTATCGATGGCAAATGCGACCAAATCAGATTCCATGGACTTCTCAACAACCCACTCAGACCTTTGTCACATTGTAAGCTAATCATCTCATTGAAACTTTATCTTTCTGAAATCTCCATCTTTGAAGATCTCGCCTTGGAATTCTCTCCAAACATTGCTCCCTCTTGGGCAGCTTCAACAATGACCCACATTACAGGATTTCAGTCTTGCCTTCTGAGATTCCTCTGGATTCTTGAGTACACTCAAGCACCTTACAAGTACAATTTGAGATCTTTGGATGTTCCAGGCAGAAACATTGGCCCAAATGACTGGCAGAAGGGAGTCACCAAACTTCAGCTGTCTACTTGGATTTTCAGGGCTTCCCTTATGCCCGCTTTGTTTAAAATCTATTTCTTGCAGCTCTTTCTTTAATTTGGAGCCTCTTACACTGCTCCTTTCTTTTCAATCATATGACCTGAGTTTTGTGCCATTCTTCTTTTTCTCTTCTGTGCAGGCATGCAGGACCAGTCCTGTGCCCAAAGAACATGAACATGCAGTTTCCAGAGCCTGTCCAATATCTACAATGCACAAGCCAGGAGTGTGGAGAAATACTTGCCTGGATGAGTGCCGCTCCAACAACACTCAAAAAACTTGACACCATCTCGGCCAAAGCAGCACACTAGATTGGCATCCCATCCACTGACATTCACTCCTTCCACACTGATGCACGGTAGCAGTAGTGTGTACCATCTACAGCCTACACTGTAGGAACTCACCAACGCTCCTTAGGCAGCACCTTCCAAATCCATTTCCGCCACTGCCTAGAAGGACAAGAGCAGCAAACACATGGGAATACCACCACCTGAAACTTCCCCTCCAAGCCACTCACCATGCTGACTTGGATATATATATAGCCACTGGAAAATAATCCTGGAACCCTCTCCTTAACAGCTCTGTGGGTATACCTGCACCACATGGACTGTAGTGGTTCCAGAATGCAGCACACTAGCAGCTTCTCAAGGGTTGTTAGGGATGGGCAATGGAGGCTCACCAAGCCAGCAACACTCACATCCCAAGAGTGAATA